>NC_138135.1:78058940-78594246 GCF_964188305.1 Podarcis bocagei | reverse complement strand
AGTTGTCGAGGTTCCATCTCAATAGAAAAAAGATGATTAAGCTTCGAATAAGCTCTTTCGGTATTCATTCACCCACAAATAGCAAAGCGGTGTAATAAGCTCAAACAGGTTGTTTTGGCTTCAAAGTACATAGAGAGAATAATCTTGGATTGCACTTACATCATGTCGTGTTCTTTGCTGTTTTTGGACATTGACGCAGAAATCGCAAAGTGTGTGCAATGTGACCAAAATAACACAACACAATCTTTTCGCTTCTGTATGCGTAGAAAGAAGACGAATTAGCTTTGATTGGACTTTTTTCAATTCGCATGGTGTTATTTGGCTGTGCGCCAGAATCACACCAAAACTAAACCAAAAAGGTTTTTTGGGTTCCTTCTACATAAAAAGAAGAAAATACAGCTGTGATTAGACTTATTTCAAGTTGGTGTTTTTGGGGGTTAGAATGCACATTCAACCAAAAATCGCAGACATGTTTGTTACCAGCCCGAATCAAGCAAAAGTAAACATATGGTAATATCTCAATAGAAAAAGGACGAAGAAGCTTTGATTGCCCTTTCGGTGTTCATTCACCCACAAATAGCAAAGCGAAGTGTACTAATCCTAAACAAAGCCAATCAGGTTGTTTTGGTTTCCAACTACATAGAAAGAAGAATCTTGGATTGCGCTTATTTCAAGTTGTGTTTTTTGGTGTTTACGCACATTGAAGCAGAAATCGCAAAGTGTGTGCAATGAGACCAAAATAACACAACACCATCTTTTCGCTTCTATATGCGTAGAAAGAAGACGAATTAGCTTTGAATGGACTTTTTTCAATTCACATGGTGTTATTTGGGGGTGCGCCAGAAGCACTCCAAAACCAAAGCCAAAAGGTGTTTTGGGTTCCTTCTACATTAAAAGAAGATGATAATCTTCTTTCAAATTGGTGTTTTTGGGGATAGAATGCACATTCACCCAAAACTCGCAGTGTGACATGTTTGTTACCAGCGGAAATCAAGCATAGGTGTTTTGGTTCCATCGCAATAGGCAAAGGACGAATAAGCTTCGAATGCTCTTTCGGTGTTCATTCACCCACAAATAGCAAAGCGGAATAATAAGCCTAAACAAAGCCAAACAGGTTGTTTTGGTTTCAAAGTACATAGAAAGAATAATCTTGGAATGCACTTACTTCATGTCGTTTTCTTTGCTGTTAATGCACATTGACACAGAAATCGCAAAGTGTGTGCAATGAGACCAAAATAACACAACACCATCTTTTCGCTTCCATATGCGTAGAAAGAAGACGAATATGCTTATATTGGGCTTTTTTCAATTCGCATGGTGTTATTTGGGTGTGCGCCAGGATCACACCAAAACCAAAGCAAAAAGGTGCTTTGGGTTCCTTCTACATAAAAAGAAGATGATAAAGCTGTGATTGGGCTTATTTCTAGTTGGTGTTTTTGGGGTTAGAATGCACATTCAACCAAAAATCGCAGAGTGATGTTTGTTATGAGCCCAAAGCAAGCAAAGTTGTCGAGGTTCCATCTCAATAGAAAAAAGATGATTAAGCTTCGTATAAGCTCTTTCGGTATTCATTCACCCACAAATAGCAAAGCGGTGTAATAAGCTCAAACAGGTTGTTTTGGCTTCAAAGTACATAGAGAGAATAATCTTGGATTGCACTTACATCATGTCGTGTACTTTACTGTTTATGCACATTGACGCAGAAATCGCAAAGTGTGTGCAATGGGACCAAAATAACACAACACCATCTTTTCGCTTCTGTATGCGTAGAAAGAAGACGAATTAGCTTTGATTGGACTTTTTTCAATTCGCATGGTGTTATTTGGGTGTGCGCCAGAATCACACCAAAACTAAAGCAAAAAGGTCTTTTGGGTTCCAGCTACATAAAAAGAAGATAATAAAGCTGTGATTGGGCTTATTTCAAGTTGGTGTTTTTGGGGTTAGAATGCACAATCAACCAAAAATCGCAGAGTGACATGTTTGTTATGAGCCCAAAGCAAGCAAAGTTGTCGAGGTTCCATCTCAATAGAAAAAAGATGATTAAGCTTCGAATAAGCTCTTTCGGTATTCATTCACCCACAAATAGCAAAGCGGTGTAATAAGCTCAAACAGGTTGTTTTGGCTTCAAAGTACATAGAGAGAATAATCTTGGATTGCACTTACATCATGTCGTGTTCTTTGCTGTTTTTGGACATTGACGCAGAAATCGCAAAGTGTGTGCAATGTGACCAAAATAACACAACACAATCTTTTCGCTTCTGTATGCGTAGAAAGAAGACGAATTAGCTTTGATTGGACTTTTTTCAATTCGCATGGTGTTATTTGGCTGTGCGCCAGAATCACACCAAAACTAAACCAAAAAGGTTTTTTGGGTTCCTTCTACATAAAAAGAAGAAAATACAGCTGTGATTAGACTTATTTCAAGTTGGTGTTTTTGGGGGTTAGAATGCACATTCAACCAAAAATCGCAGACATGTTTGTTACCAGCCCGAATCAAGCAAAAGTAAACATATGGTAATATCTCAATAGAAAAAGGACGAAGAAGCTTTGATTGCCCTTTCGGTGTTCATTCACCCACAAATAGCAAAGCGAAGTGTACTAATCCTAAACAAAGCCAATCAGGTTGTTTTGGTTTCCAACTACATAGAAAGAAGAATCTTGGATTGCGCTTATTTCAAGTTGTGTTTTTTGGTGTTTACGCACATTGAAGCAGAAATCGCAAAGTGTGTGCAATGAGACCAAAATAACACAACACCATCTTTTCGCTTCTATATGCGTAGAAAGAAGACGAATTAGCTTTGAATGGACTTTTTTCAATTCACATGGTGTTATTTGGGGGTGCGCCAGAAGCACTCCAAAACCAAAGCCAAAAGGTGTTTTGGGTTCCTTCTACATTAAAAGAAGATGATAATCTTCTTTCAAATTGGTGTTTTTGGGGATAGAATGCACATTCACCCAAAACTCGCAGTGTGACATGTTTGTTACCAGCGGAAATCAAGCATAGGTGTTTTGGTTCCATCGCAATAGGCAAAGGACGAATAAGCTTCGAATGCTCTTTCGGTGTTCATTCACCCACAAATAGCAAAGCGGAATAATAAGCCTAAACAAAGCCAAACAGGTTGTTTTGGTTTCAAAGTACATAGAAAGAATAATCTTGGAATGCACTTACTTCATGTCGTTTTCTTTGCTGTTAATGCACATTGACACAGAAATCGCAAAGTGTGTGCAATGAGACCAAAATAACACAACACCATCTTTTCGCTTCCATATGCGTAGAAAGAAGACGAATATGCTTATATTGGGCTTTTTTCAATTCGCATGGTGTTATTTGGGTGTGCGCCAGGATCACACCAAAACCAAAGCAAAAAGGTGCTTTGGGTTCCTTCTACATAAAAAGAAGATGATAAAGCTGTGATTGGGCTTATTTCTAGTTGGTGTTTTTGGGGTTAGAATGCACATTCAACCAAAAATCGCAGAGTGATGTTTGTTATGAGCCCAAAGCAAGCAAAGTTGTCGAGGTTCCATCTCAATAGAAAAAAGATGATTAAGCTTCGTATAAGCTCTTTCGGTATTCATTCACCCACAAATAGCAAAGCGGTGTAATAAGCTCAAACAGGTTGTTTTGGCTTCAAAGTACATAGAGAGAATAATCTTGGATTGCACTTACATCATGTCGTGTACTTTACTGTTTATGCACATTGACGCAGAAATCGCAAAGTGTGTGCAATGGGACCAAAATAACACAACACCATCTTTTCGCTTCTGTATGCGTAGAAAGAAGACGAATTAGCTTTGATTGGACTTTTTTCAATTCGCATGGTGTTATTTGGGTGTGCGCCAGAATCACACCAAAACTAAAGCAAAAAGGTCTTTTGGGTTCCAGCTACATAAAAAGAAGATAATAAAGCTGTGATTGGGCTTATTTCAAGTTGGTGTTTTTGGGGTTAGAATGCACAATCAACCAAAAATCGCAGAGTGACATGTTTGTTATGAGCCCAAAGCAAGCAAAGTTGTCGAGGTTCCATCTCAATAGAAAAAAGATGATTAAGCTTCGAATAAGCTCTTTCGGTATTCATTCACCCACAAATAGCAAAGCGGTGTAATAAGCTCAAACAGGTTGTTTTGGCTTCAAAGTACATAGAGAGAATAATCTTGGATTGCACTTACATCATGTCGTGTTCTTTGCTGTTTTTGGACATTGACGCAGAAATCGCAAAGTGTGTGCAATGTGACCAAAATAACACAACACAATCTTTTCGCTTCTGTATGCGTAGAAAGAAGACGAATTAGCTTTGATTGGACTTTTTTCAATTCGCATGGTGTTATTTGGCTGTGCGCCAGAATCACACCAAAACTAAACCAAAAAGGTTTTTTGGGTTCCTTCTACATAAAAAGAAGAAAATACAGCTGTGATTAGACTTATTTCAAGTTGGTGTTTTTGGGGGTTAGAATGCACATTCAACCAAAAATCGCAGACATGTTTGTTACCAGCCCGAATCAAGCAAAAGTAAACATATGGTAATATCTCAATAGAAAAAGGACGAAGAAGCTTTGATTGCCCTTTCGGTGTTCATTCACCCACAAATAGCAAAGCGAAGTGTACTAATCCTAAACAAAGCCAATCAGGTTGTTTTGGTTTCCAACTACATAGAAAGAAGAATCTTGGATTGCGCTTATTTCAAGTTGTGTTTTTTGGTGTTTACGCACATTGAAGCAGAAATCGCAAAGTGTGTGCAATGAGACCAAAATAACACAACACCATCTTTTCGCTTCTATATGCGTAGAAAGAAGACGAATTAGCTTTGAATGGACTTTTTTCAATTCACATGGTGTTATTTGGGGGTGCGCCAGAAGCACTCCAAAACCAAAGCCAAAAGGTGTTTTGGGTTCCTTCTACATTAAAAGAAGATGATAATCTTCTTTCAAATTGGTGTTTTTGGGGATAGAATGCACATTCACCCAAAACTCGCAGTGTGACATGTTTGTTACCAGCGGAAATCAAGCATAGGTGTTTTGGTTCCATCGCAATAGGCAAAGGACGAATAAGCTTCGAATGCTCTTTCGGTGTTCATTCACCCACAAATAGCAAAGCGGAATAATAAGCCTAAACAAAGCCAAACAGGTTGTTTTGGTTTCAAAGTACATAGAAAGAATAATCTTGGAATGCACTTACTTCATGTCGTTTTCTTTGCTGTTAATGCACATTGACACAGAAATCGCAAAGTGTGTGCAATGAGACCAAAATAACACAACACCATCTTTTCGCTTCCATATGCGTAGAAAGAAGACGAATATGCTTATATTGGGCTTTTTTCAATTCGCATGGTGTTATTTGGGTGTGCGCCAGGATCACACCAAAACCAAAGCAAAAAGGTGCTTTGGGTTCCTTCTACATAAAAAGAAGATGATAAAGCTGTGATTGGGCTTATTTCTAGTTGGTGTTTTTGGGGTTAGAATGCACATTCAACCAAAAATCGCAGAGTGATGTTTGTTATGAGCCCAAAGCAAGCAAAGTTGTCGAGGTTCCATCTCAATAGAAAAAAGATGATTAAGCTTCGTATAAGCTCTTTCGGTATTCATTCACCCACAAATAGCAAAGCGGTGTAATAAGCTCAAACAGGTTGTTTTGGCTTCAAAGTACATAGAGAGAATAATCTTGGATTGCACTTACATCATGTCGTGTACTTTACTGTTTATGCACATTGACGCAGAAATCGCAAAGTGTGTGCAATGGGACCAAAATAACACAACACCATCTTTTCGCTTCTGTATGCGTAGAAAGAAGACGAATTAGCTTTGATTGGACTTTTTTCAATTCGCATGGTGTTATTTGGGTGTGCGCCAGAATCACACCAAAACTAAAGCAAAAAGGTCTTTTGGGTTCCAGCTACATAAAAAGAAGATAATAAAGCTGTGATTGGGCTTATTTCAAGTTGGTGTTTTTGGGGTTAGAATGCACAATCAACCAAAAATCGCAGAGTGACATGTTTGTTATGAGCCCAAAGCAAGCAAAGTTGTCGAGGTTCCATCTCAATAGAAAAAAGATGATTAAGCTTCGAATAAGCTCTTTCGGTATTCATTCACCCACAAATAGCAAAGCGGTGTAATAAGCTCAAACAGGTTGTTTTGGCTTCAAAGTACATAGAGAGAATAATCTTGGATTGCACTTACATCATGTCGTGTTCTTTGCTGTTTTTGGACATTGACGCAGAAATCGCAAAGTGTGTGCAATGTGACCAAAATAACACAACACAATCTTTTCGCTTCTGTATGCGTAGAAAGAAGACGAATTAGCTTTGATTGGACTTTTTTCAATTCGCATGGTGTTATTTGGCTGTGCGCCAGAATCACACCAAAACTAAACCAAAAAGGTTTTTTGGGTTCCTTCTACATAAAAAGAAGAAAATACAGCTGTGATTAGACTTATTTCAAGTTGGTGTTTTTGGGGGTTAGAATGCACATTCAACCAAAAATCGCAGACATGTTTGTTACCAGCCCGAATCAAGCAAAAGTAAACATATGGTAATATCTCAATAGAAAAAGGACGAAGAAGCTTTGATTGCCCTTTCGGTGTTCATTCACCCACAAATAGCAAAGCGAAGTGTACTAATCCTAAACAAAGCCAATCAGGTTGTTTTGGTTTCCAACTACATAGAAAGAAGAATCTTGGATTGCGCTTATTTCAAGTTGTGTTTTTTGGTGTTTACGCACATTGAAGCAGAAATCGCAAAGTGTGTGCAATGAGACCAAAATAACACAACACCATCTTTTCGCTTCTATATGCGTAGAAAGAAGACGAATTAGCTTTGAATGGACTTTTTTCAATTCACATGGTGTTATTTGGGGGTGCGCCAGAAGCACTCCAAAACCAAAGCCAAAAGGTGTTTTGGGTTCCTTCTACATTAAAAGAAGATGATAATCTTCTTTCAAATTGGTGTTTTTGGGGATAGAATGCACATTCACCCAAAACTCGCAGTGTGACATGTTTGTTACCAGCGGAAATCAAGCATAGGTGTTTTGGTTCCATCGCAATAGGCAAAGGACGAATAAGCTTCGAATGCTCTTTCGGTGTTCATTCACCCACAAATAGCAAAGCGGAATAATAAGCCTAAACAAAGCCAAACAGGTTGTTTTGGTTTCAAAGTACATAGAAAGAATAATCTTGGAATGCACTTACTTCATGTCGTTTTCTTTGCTGTTAATGCACATTGACACAGAAATCGCAAAGTGTGTGCAATGAGACCAAAATAACACAACACCATCTTTTCGCTTCCATATGCGTAGAAAGAAGACGAATATGCTTATATTGGGCTTTTTTCAATTCGCATGGTGTTATTTGGGTGTGCGCCAGGATCACACCAAAACCAAAGCAAAAAGGTGCTTTGGGTTCCTTCTACATAAAAAGAAGATGATAAAGCTGTGATTGGGCTTATTTCTAGTTGGTGTTTTTGGGGTTAGAATGCACATTCAACCAAAAATCGCAGAGTGATGTTTGTTATGAGCCCAAAGCAAGCAAAGTTGTCGAGGTTCCATCTCAATAGAAAAAAGATGATTAAGCTTCGTATAAGCTCTTTCGGTATTCATTCACCCACAAATAGCAAAGCGGTGTAATAAGCTCAAACAGGTTGTTTTGGCTTCAAAGTACATAGAGAGAATAATCTTGGATTGCACTTACATCATGTCGTGTACTTTACTGTTTATGCACATTGACGCAGAAATCGCAAAGTGTGTGCAATGGGACCAAAATAACACAACACCATCTTTTCGCTTCTGTATGCGTAGAAAGAAGACGAATTAGCTTTGATTGGACTTTTTTCAATTCGCATGGTGTTATTTGGGTGTGCGCCAGAATCACACCAAAACTAAAGCAAAAAGGTCTTTTGGGTTCCAGCTACATAAAAAGAAGATAATAAAGCTGTGATTGGGCTTATTTCAAGTTGGTGTTTTTGGGGTTAGAATGCACAATCAACCAAAAATCGCAGAGTGACATGTTTGTTATGAGCCCAAAGCAAGCAAAGTTGTCGAGGTTCCATCTCAATAGAAAAAAGATGATTAAGCTTCGAATAAGCTCTTTCGGTATTCATTCACCCACAAATAGCAAAGCGGTGTAATAAGCTCAAACAGGTTGTTTTGGCTTCAAAGTACATAGAGAGAATAATCTTGGATTGCACTTACATCATGTCGTGTTCTTTGCTGTTTTTGGACATTGACGCAGAAATCGCAAAGTGTGTGCAATGTGACCAAAATAACACAACACAATCTTTTCGCTTCTGTATGCGTAGAAAGAAGACGAATTAGCTTTGATTGGACTTTTTTCAATTCGCATGGTGTTATTTGGCTGTGCGCCAGAATCACACCAAAACTAAACCAAAAAGGTTTTTTGGGTTCCTTCTACATAAAAAGAAGAAAATACAGCTGTGATTAGACTTATTTCAAGTTGGTGTTTTTGGGGGTTAGAATGCACATTCAACCAAAAATCGCAGACATGTTTGTTACCAGCCCGAATCAAGCAAAAGTAAACATATGGTAATATCTCAATAGAAAAAGGACGAAGAAGCTTTGATTGCCCTTTCGGTGTTCATTCACCCACAAATAGCAAAGCGAAGTGTACTAATCCTAAACAAAGCCAATCAGGTTGTTTTGGTTTCCAACTACATAGAAAGAAGAATCTTGGATTGCGCTTATTTCAAGTTGTGTTTTTTGGTGTTTACGCACATTGAAGCAGAAATCGCAAAGTGTGTGCAATGAGACCAAAATAACACAACACCATCTTTTCGCTTCTATATGCGTAGAAAGAAGACGAATTAGCTTTGAATGGACTTTTTTCAATTCACATGGTGTTATTTGGGGGTGCGCCAGAAGCACTCCAAAACCAAAGCCAAAAGGTGTTTTGGGTTCCTTCTACATTAAAAGAAGATGATAATCTTCTTTCAAATTGGTGTTTTTGGGGATAGAATGCACATTCACCCAAAACTCGCAGTGTGACATGTTTGTTACCAGCGGAAATCAAGCATAGGTGTTTTGGTTCCATCGCAATAGGCAAAGGACGAATAAGCTTCGAATGCTCTTTCGGTGTTCATTCACCCACAAATAGCAAAGCGGAATAATAAGCCTAAACAAAGCCAAACAGGTTGTTTTGGTTTCAAAGTACATAGAAAGAATAATCTTGGAATGCACTTACTTCATGTCGTTTTCTTTGCTGTTAATGCACATTGACACAGAAATCGCAAAGTGTGTGCAATGAGACCAAAATAACACAACACCATCTTTTCGCTTCCATATGCGTAGAAAGAAGACGAATATGCTTATATTGGGCTTTTTTCAATTCGCATGGTGTTATTTGGGTGTGCGCCAGGATCACACCAAAACCAAAGCAAAAAGGTGCTTTGGGTTCCTTCTACATAAAAAGAAGATGATAAAGCTGTGATTGGGCTTATTTCTAGTTGGTGTTTTTGGGGTTAGAATGCACATTCAACCAAAAATCGCAGAGTGATGTTTGTTATGAGCCCAAAGCAAGCAAAGTTGTCGAGGTTCCATCTCAATAGAAAAAAGATGATTAAGCTTCGTATAAGCTCTTTCGGTATTCATTCACCCACAAATAGCAAAGCGGTGTAATAAGCTCAAACAGGTTGTTTTGGCTTCAAAGTACATAGAGAGAATAATCTTGGATTGCACTTACATCATGTCGTGTACTTTACTGTTTATGCACATTGACGCAGAAATCGCAAAGTGTGTGCAATGGGACCAAAATAACACAACACCATCTTTTCGCTTCTGTATGCGTAGAAAGAAGACGAATTAGCTTTGATTGGACTTTTTTCAATTCGCATGGTGTTATTTGGGTGTGCGCCAGAATCACACCAAAACTAAAGCAAAAAGGTCTTTTGGGTTCCAGCTACATAAAAAGAAGATAATAAAGCTGTGATTGGGCTTATTTCAAGTTGGTGTTTTTGGGGTTAGAATGCACAATCAACCAAAAATCGCAGAGTGACATGTTTGTTATGAGCCCAAAGCAAGCAAAGTTGTCGAGGTTCCATCTCAATAGAAAAAAGATGATTAAGCTTCGAATAAGCTCTTTCGGTATTCATTCACCCACAAATAGCAAAGCGGTGTAATAAGCTCAAACAGGTTGTTTTGGCTTCAAAGTACATAGAGAGAATAATCTTGGATTGCACTTACATCATGTCGTGTTCTTTGCTGTTTTTGGACATTGACGCAGAAATCGCAAAGTGTGTGCAATGTGACCAAAATAACACAACACAATCTTTTCGCTTCTGTATGCGTAGAAAGAAGACGAATTAGCTTTGATTGGACTTTTTTCAATTCGCATGGTGTTATTTGGCTGTGCGCCAGAATCACACCAAAACTAAACCAAAAAGGTTTTTTGGGTTCCTTCTACATAAAAAGAAGAAAATACAGCTGTGATTAGACTTATTTCAAGTTGGTGTTTTTGGGGGTTAGAATGCACATTCAACCAAAAATCGCAGACATGTTTGTTACCAGCCCGAATCAAGCAAAAGTAAACATATGGTAATATCTCAATAGAAAAAGGACGAAGAAGCTTTGATTGCCCTTTCGGTGTTCATTCACCCACAAATAGCAAAGCGAAGTGTACTAATCCTAAACAAAGCCAATCAGGTTGTTTTGGTTTCCAACTACATAGAAAGAAGAATCTTGGATTGCGCTTATTTCAAGTTGTGTTTTTTGGTGTTTACGCACATTGAAGCAGAAATCGCAAAGTGTGTGCAATGAGACCAAAATAACACAACACCATCTTTTCGCTTCTATATGCGTAGAAAGAAGACGAATTAGCTTTGAATGGACTTTTTTCAATTCACATGGTGTTATTTGGGGGTGCGCCAGAAGCACTCCAAAACCAAAGCCAAAAGGTGTTTTGGGTTCCTTCTACATTAAAAGAAGATGATAATCTTCTTTCAAATTGGTGTTTTTGGGGATAGAATGCACATTCACCCAAAACTCGCAGTGTGACATGTTTGTTACCAGCGGAAATCAAGCATAGGTGTTTTGGTTCCATCGCAATAGGCAAAGGACGAATAAGCTTCGAATGCTCTTTCGGTGTTCATTCACCCACAAATAGCAAAGCGGAATAATAAGCCTAAACAAAGCCAAACAGGTTGTTTTGGTTTCAAAGTACATAGAAAGAATAATCTTGGAATGCACTTACTTCATGTCGTTTTCTTTGCTGTTAATGCACATTGACACAGAAATCGCAAAGTGTGTGCAATGAGACCAAAATAACACAACACCATCTTTTCGCTTCCATATGCGTAGAAAGAAGACGAATATGCTTATATTGGGCTTTTTTCAATTCGCATGGTGTTATTTGGGTGTGCGCCAGGATCACACCAAAACCAAAGCAAAAAGGTGCTTTGGGTTCCTTCTACATAAAAAGAAGATGATAAAGCTGTGATTGGGCTTATTTCTAGTTGGTGTTTTTGGGGTTAGAATGCACATTCAACCAAAAATCGCAGAGTGATGTTTGTTATGAGCCCAAAGCAAGCAAAGTTGTCGAGGTTCCATCTCAATAGAAAAAAGATGATTAAGCTTCGTATAAGCTCTTTCGGTATTCATTCACCCACAAATAGCAAAGCGGTGTAATAAGCTCAAACAGGTTGTTTTGGCTTCAAAGTACATAGAGAGAATAATCTTGGATTGCACTTACATCATGTCGTGTACTTTACTGTTTATGCACATTGACGCAGAAATCGCAAAGTGTGTGCAATGGGACCAAAATAACACAACACCATCTTTTCGCTTCTGTATGCGTAGAAAGAAGACGAATTAGCTTTGATTGGACTTTTTTCAATTCGCATGGTGTTATTTGGGTGTGCGCCAGAATCACACCAAAACTAAAGCAAAAAGGTCTTTTGGGTTCCAGCTACATAAAAAGAAGATAATAAAGCTGTGATTGGGCTTATTTCAAGTTGGTGTTTTTGGGGTTAGAATGCACAATCAACCAAAAATCGCAGAGTGACATGTTTGTTATGAGCCCAAAGCAAGCAAAGTTGTCGAGGTTCCATCTCAATAGAAAAAAGATGATTAAGCTTCGAATAAGCTCTTTCGGTATTCATTCACCCACAAATAGCAAAGCGGTGTAATAAGCTCAAACAGGTTGTTTTGGCTTCAAAGTACATAGAGAGAATAATCTTGGATTGCACTTACATCATGTCGTGTTCTTTGCTGTTTTTGGACATTGACGCAGAAATCGCAAAGTGTGTGCAATGTGACCAAAATAACACAACACAATCTTTTCGCTTCTGTATGCGTAGAAAGAAGACGAATTAGCTTTGATTGGACTTTTTTCAATTCGCATGGTGTTATTTGGCTGTGCGCCAGAATCACACCAAAACTAAACCAAAAAGGTTTTTTGGGTTCCTTCTACATAAAAAGAAGAAAATACAGCTGTGATTAGACTTATTTCAAGTTGGTGTTTTGGGGGTTAGAATGCACATTCAACCAAAAATCGCAGACATGTTTGTTACCAGCCCGAATCAAGCAAAAGTAAACATATGGTAATATCTCAATAGAAAAAGGACGAAGAAGCTTTGATTGCCCTTTCGGTGTTCATTCACCCACAAATAGCAAAGCGAAGTGTACTAATCCTAAACAAAGCCAATCAGGTTGTTTTGGTTTCCAACTACATAGAAAGAAGAATCTTGGATTGCGCTTATTTCAAGTTGTGTTTTTTGGTGTTTACGCACATTGAAGCAGAAATCGCAAAGTGTGTGCAATGAGACCAAAATAACACAACACCATCTTTTCGCTTCTATATGCGTAGAAAGAAGACGAATTAGCTTTGAATGGACTTTTTTCAATTCACATGGTGTTATTTGGGGGTGCGCCAGAAGCACTCCAAAACCAAAGCCAAAAGGTGTTTTGGGTTCCTTCTACATTAAAAGAAGATGATAATCTTCTTTCAAATTGGTGTTTTTGGGGATAGAATGCACATTCACCCAAAACTCGCAGTGTGACATGTTTGTTACCAGCGGAAATCAAGCATAGGTGTTTTGGTTCCATCGCAATAGGCAAAGGACGAATAAGCTTCGAATGCTCTTTCGGTGTTCATTCACCCACAAATAGCAAAGCGGAATAATAAGCCTAAACAAAGCCAAACAGGTTGTTTTGGTTTCAAAGTACATAGAAAGAATAATCTTGGAATGCACTTACTTCATGTCGTTTTCTTTGCTGTTAATGCACATTGACACAGAAATCGCAAAGTGTGTGCAATGAGACCAAAATAACACAACACCATCTTTTCGCTTCCATATGCGTAGAAAGAAGACGAATATGCTTATATTGGGCTTTTTTCAATTCGCATGGTGTTATTTGGGTGTGCGCCAGGATCACACCAAAACCAAAGCAAAAAGGTTTTTTGGGTTCCTTCTACATAAAAAGAAGAAAATACAGCTGTGATTAGGCTTATTTCAAGTTGGTGTTTTTGGGGTTAGAATGCACATTCAACCAAAAATCGCAGACATGTTTGTTACCAGCCCGAATCAAGCAAAAGTAAACATATGGTAATATCTCAATAGAAAAAGGACGAAGAAGCTTTGATTGCCCTTTCGGTGTTCATTCACCCACAAATAGCAAAGCGAAGTGTACTAATCCTAAACAAAGCCAATCAGGTTGTTTTGGTTTCCAAATACATAGAAAGAAGAATCTTGGATTGCGCTTATTTCAAGTTGTGTTTTTTGGTGTTTACGCACATTGAAGCAGAAATCGCAAAGTGTGTGCAATGAGACCAAAATAACACAACACCATCTTTTCGCTTCTATATGCGTAGAAAGAAGACGAATTAGCTTTGAATGGACTTTTTTCAATTCACATGGTGTTATTTGGGGGTGCGCCAGAAGCACTCCAAAACCAAAGCCAAAAGGTGTTTTGGGTTCCTTCTACATTAAAAGAAGATGATAATCTTCTTTCAAATTGGTGTTTTTGGGGATAGAATGCACATTCACCCAAAACTCGCAGTGTGACATGTTTGTTACCAGCGGAAATCAAGCATAGGTGTTTTGGATCCATCGCAATAGGCAAAGGACGAATAAGCTTCGAATGCTCTTTCGGTGTTCATTCACCCACAAATAGCAAAGCGGAATAAAACAAAGCCTAAATAGCAAAGCCTAAACAAAGCTAAACAGGTTGTTTTGGTTTCAAAGTACATAGAAAGAATAATCTTGGAATGCACTTACTTCATGCCGTTTTCTTTGCTGTTAATGCACATTGACACAGAAATCGCAAAGTGTGTGCAATGAGACCAAAATAACACAACACCATCTTTTCGCTTCCATATGCGTAGAAAGAAGACGAATATGCTTATATTGGGCTTTTTTCAATTCGCATGGTGTTATTTGGGTGTGCGCCAGGATCACACCAAAACCAAAGCAAAAAGGTGCTTTGGGTTCCTTCTACATAAAAAGAAGATGATAAAGCTGTGATTGGGCTTATTTCTAGTTGGTGTTTTTGGGGTTAGAATGCACATTCAACCAAAAATCGCAGAGTGATGTTTGTTATGAGCCCAAAGCAAGCAAAGTTGTCGAGGTTCCATCTCAATAGAAAAAAGATGATTAAGCTTCGTATAAGCTCTTTCGGTATTCATTCACCACACAAATAGCAAAGCGGTGTAATAAGCTCAAACAGGTTGTTTTGGCTTCAAAGTACATAGAGAGAATAATCTTGGATTGCACTTACATCATGTCGTGTACTTTGCTGTTTATGCACATTGACGCATGTCAGAGCTGCTTCAAGATCCTAGCTCACAGAGGATCACGCTAGCCAGCGGTCATTAAGTAAAAGTCTTTATTGAATTACAGTTTCCATTCTCACGCTGCTGTCTGCAACTCTACGTCTACTAGCTAGATCGGCGAGGCTCCGTCTGAGTCTCCGCCCCGTGCGCACCAACTTAATATCCTAGCCTTGCTCCACCTTTTCCTCCTGACTGTCCTCCTCTGGGTCCCTCTACCCCCCGGGGCTTCTTCCTTCCGGGATTCTTCTGACGCTGACCCGGACCCTTCTGCCTCCTTGCGCCGGGCTTTAGGACCTGGTTCCCTTTCGGGGCTGCTCACTGCGCCGCCTTCCTCTGCATTTGAACTTGGCGCGCGCGCCCAACCTTCCACTTTCCTCTTAACCGTTTCTTCGCTCCCCGATGGAGGTGTGGCCACTCCTGACTCCTGCCCTCCCTCCTGTGGTGAGCTGCCAGCGCTTCCCCCCTGGCTCCTTTCCTCTTCCCTGCTTCCTGGCGGTGACGCTGGTCCCGATTTCCAGCTGCTCCCCCCTGAGTCTCCTCTGGCTCTATCTTCCTGGGGTGCCTCTCTAGATTCCCCCCTTGCCCTGGCCACTGGTGCTCCTTTCTGTGAATCCTCTGATTCACTGGAAAGACTGGGAGATCTCGGGTCGTCGTCATCACTCATCCTTTCCTCTGTCTCCTCCCCTTCGCTCTCTGTTTCCTCCCTTGCCCGTGCCTCTGCACCTAAACCCCTGACATCCATCCCCCCCTCGAAGCCCCCCAGTCCCCCCTCCCCTCCTTCCGGTGCTGGAGCTGGGGGCTGCTGTTGCAAAGGGACGAACGTCGGATATCGGTCGCTTCCCGTGGCAGGCCTCCATCGGAACTCTTCCGGGTCTTCCTCCCTGCTCTCGTTGACGACAGTCACCTCCTCTTCCATCTCTGTGCCGCCGTGCTCGAAACCAGGGTCGTCCCCGAAAATGTCCATGTCCGTCTCTCCCGCACTTCCTCCAGGCGGCGTTGCTCGGCCGGAACAGTCCAGCCACTTCCTGCGGAACTGCTCCTCCGGCCTATCGTCCCACCAATACGAGGGTTCTGAGACAGATCCCGAGGGTGACCCCTCCGGGGAACGGACGTCTCGTGTCAGTTCCTCGTCCGAGTCGAACCCCCTGAACGTGCTGTCCGAAAGCGTGGGCGTGAAAAGCCAGTCGTCGAAAAAGTCCGCTGGCATAGGTCTATGTGGGAAGAGAGCATGAAACTCGTCTTTGAGCAGAGGTTCGTCTAAAGCGTAGCCCGGCACCCAGCTGTTCGCACTGGCCGGGGTGCCCTCCCTGGCGAGAAAGTATTCTACTCCCTCTTCCCCCCATCTGGAGTCCAAAATCTCCGTGACTTCGTTGATGCGCTCCTCCTGTGCCACTCCCGCGTGCCCCGTTCCTTCTCTGAGCGGACTCGGCGCCGTTCCGGGTTCCTGGAACCTGTGCGGTGCCTTGTAGGGAGTGAGCACCGATCTGTGGAACACCGGATGCATTCTGGAACCCTCCGGAAGCGCCAGCCTGAAAGCCACCGGGTTGACCTGCTCTTCGACTTGGTAGGGCCCCAGTTGTTTATGCCCTAGTTTCTTCTTGGCCAACGACCTGGCCGGCACTGCGTGGGCTGCTAACCAGACCCAGTCTCCCACGTGGAGTTCTTCGCCAACCCTTCTGTGTTTGTCCGCTTGTACCTTGTATGCGTGTTTAGCCAGCTCCAGGTGGCGCCGCAGCTGATCGTGGACTTCCTGCAGCTCCGACGCGAACGCATCTGCTGACTGCGGCTCCCCTTCTCCCCTGCATTCCAGTCCCGGGAAGGTTCTAGGGTGCCGCCCGTTGTTGGCGAAGAACGGCGTGACGCCCGTGGATACGTGCTTCGTGTTGTTGTAGGCAAACTCTGCAAGCGGCAGGTAATCCACCCACGTCGCAGGCTGTTGGTTTGCATAACATCTCAGGTACTGCTGCATGATGGCATTGGCTCGCTCCGCTTGCCCGTTGGTCTGCGGGTGTCTCGCCGACGCCAGATTGATCTTGACGTTTAGGAAGCCCATCAGCTTCTGCCAGAAGTTCGAGATGAACTGCCGCCCGCGGTCGGACAGAATAGACCGTGGCAGACCGTGAACCTTGAACACGTGGTCTATGAACAGTTTGGCGGTTTGCTCTGCCGTGGCCACCTTAGCACACGGAATGAAATGCGCCATCTTGGAGAACAGGTCCACCACCACCAACACTGCCGTCTTGCCCCTTGAGCTGGGCAGATCCGTGACAAAGTCCAGAGCCACCCTTTCCCAAGGTTCGACCGGAGTTTGCAGCGGCTCCAACAGTCCAGCCGGCGGTTTGTGCACCGTCTTTGCCCTCTGGCAAGTGTCACACCTCGCCACGTAGTCTGCGACCTCCCCTCTCATTCCAGGCCACCAGAAATCCCTGGCTACTAATTCCACTGTCTTCTCCTTGCCAAAGTGCCCGGCCGTGGGTGCGTCGTGCAGCTGCTGTAGCACCTTGGCTCGAAGTTCGTCACCCGGCACGTAGATGGCCCCTTTACGGATGAGCAATCCATCTCGTAGCTGGAAACCGTCGGCCGCTGCCTTGCCCCCTCGCACCTCTGCCATCTTCGTTTGTGCGAAGGAGTCCCCCTGCAACGCTCGCCGCACCGCCTCTAGGTCCACGGTCGCCGCGGCGCACGCCCACACTGTCGGTGCAAAGATGTGCATGGCGGCCGCTGGTGTTGCGTCCTCCAGATACTGTGGCTTGCGGGAGAGAGCGTCTGCCATGATGTTGGTGTCCCCCGGGACATACTCTATTCGGAAGTCGAAGTCCGCAAAGAACTCAGCCCAACGTATCTGCCTCTGGTTCAGGAACTGTGCCGTGCGCCAGTGTTCCAGATTCTTGTGGTCCGTGCAAACCTGCACCGTGTGCTTAGCGCCGATCAGAAAGTGCCTCCACGCCTTGAACGCTGCATGAATGGCCAGCAACTCCCTGTCCCATATGGTGTAGTTCCGCTCGGACTTGCTGAGCTTCCTGGAGTAAAACGCTCCCGGCCGCCACACGCCCTGCTGGTCCTTCTGCAGCAGGACCGCCCCCACTGCTCTGTCCGAAGCGTCTGTCTCCACCCTCATCGGCATGCTGGGGTTGACATGAAGCAGCTGCTCTTCCGACGCGAAGAGACGCTTGAGGGCCTGAAAGGACTGCTCCGCCTGCTCTGTCCAGATGAACTTCTTCTTCTTGGAGCTAAGGGTGTCAGTGATGGCCGCCGTCTGCATCGCGAAGCCCTTGATAAACTTGCGATAGAAGTTCGCAAAGCCGACAAACCGTTGGACCTCCTTCCGGTTGCGTGGGCTCTTCCAATCCAACACTGCTCGAACCTTGGCGCTGTCCATGGCGAGCCCCTTGTCAGACAGCTTGTAGCCCAGAAAATCCACCTCCGGCACGTCAAATTGGCACTTCTCCAGCTTGGCGTAGAGCCTGTGTTGCTTTAGCCTGCCCAGCACTTCCTTGACGTGCTTGTCATGTTCTTGCTGCGACTCCGAAAAGATCAGGATGTCATCCAAGAAACAGACGCACGTCTTGTAGAGAAGTCCCGCCAACACGTGATGCATAAATGCTTGAAAAACGTGAGCGCCATTTTGCAGTCCAAAAGGCATAACTCTGTATTCGTAGGTACCCAGTGGCGTGAACATGGCTGTCTTCCACTCATCACCCTCCCGCATGCGAATGAGGTTGTACGCCCCCCGCAGGTCCAACTTGGTGAACACCTTTCCCTTCCGTACCTTCGCCAGGAGGTCGTCGATGCGGGGCATGGGGAAGTCCGACGGCTTGGTCACACTGTTCAAAATCCTGTAATCCACTACGAGTCTTTTTTGGGGCGTGTCTCGCTTCTTAACAAAGAATACAGGACTGCCCCCCGCTGCCTTAGACTCTCGGATGAAACCGCGCTCCAAATTATGATCGATGAAGTCTTTGAGTTCCTGCAGTTCGTCCTCAGACATGGAATACAGCTTCCCTTTAGGCAGCGCCGCCCCCGGCAGCAGGTCAATTTTGCAGTCATATGGTCTGTGAGGGGGTAGCCTGTCTGCCTCCTTCTCGCAGAAAACTTCCAGAAATTCTGCGTACTTGTGGGGAATCGCTTGCAGCGTGCCTAGCAGCAGCTGTGACTCCTCTTCCTCTCCTTCCTGCCTGGGTACGATGCAGTGTTCAGCACAAAAGGAAGAGCCGAAAACCAGCTGCCTCTGGAACCAAGCCATCGTTGGGCTGTGCTTGTCCAGCCAACTCATGCCCAATACAATGGGCGTGTCAGACAGTTGAGTGACGTTGAAGCTGATGACTTCCCTGTGATTTCCAAGTCGCATCACCATTGGTGGCGTCTGCTTCACCACTTGCCCCCCTAGCAGCTCCCTGCCATCCACAGTGACAACCTGCAGGGGCAGTGTGGCCGGCAGCAACTGCACAGCGTGCCTGTCGACAAATTCCTGCCCTATAAAGTCCGCGTTGCTGCCGGAGTCGATGGTGATTGGCACGTCCATGGTGATTCCAGTGGGCAGCTGGAGAGATGCTGTGAGCCTCACTACTGGTTTGGGCGGGAGGGGGTTCACTGGCTGTAAAATCTCTGGGGACTGCGTCACTAACACGTCTGGCTGGGCCCCAGTGCCTCTTCCTCCAGCCAGACATCGTCGTTTCCCTGCTGTGGTCCTCCCTGCTGCGTTGCTGCAGTCACCATTGCTGAGGCTGCAGTAAGCTTGTGGGGCCTCTGGGGACACTCTTTCGCCATATGCCCTGGCTGCTCACAGACGTAACACTTCCTGGTCCCTCTAGGAGGCTTCGCCTTCACTGCTGCCGGTGCTAGGGCTCTGGTTGCTGACTGAGCCCTTGCACTTCCAACCTCCATAGGTTCGGCTCCTCCTCCTGGCGGAGGCGTGGATTGCGCCCGTGCTGCTTCTCTGGGAAAGAAGGAGGGGCCCCCGGCTGGTTCGCGCCCTCCACGTCCTTCGTCCTTGCCCCACGGACGTCCTTCCAGCCTCACCCCCACAGCCAGTGCCCTCTGAACGACCTCCTGGGTGGTTCGGGGTCTCTCCCCCCTCGCTATCTCATCTTTAATCGAGTTGTGCAGTCCCTCCCAAAAGAGGTCTCTTACAGGAGCCGAATCTCTGTCCCATTCCAGGGCGCTGACCAAGGCGAAAAAGCGGGCATGATACTGTCTGACGCTGGCCCTCCCTTGTCTCAGCCCATGCACCTCCTTCCGTGCAAGATCAATGTCAATACTGGATAAGAAACACCCATCCATCGCTTTAATAAAGGCATCCGCATTCTGGAGCGCCGGATCGTTATCTCTCCATAAATTGCGCAACCATGCTTTCGCCTCCCCATGCAGATGGGACATGATGAACCCCACTCTCTCCTGTTCATCTCTAAAGTCTTTATGCAACAGTTGCAGTGCGCACAGTACGTCGGCTCTAAAGTTGGGATACTGTTGCAGGTTCCCATCGAAGTGAGAGAGCAGTCCGCCTGTCCGTCTCGCCAACCCAATTCCCTCCTGCCGGGGTGTTTGCTTTGCCAGTACGTCTAACCTGACCTGGAGATCCCTGCAGGCGGCAGCTGCCTCGTCCTCTCTCTTCCTGGATGCGAGAACCTCGGCGTTCAGTTGTGCCACTGCTTTTCTGAGGTCCTCTATCTGCTGCTCAGCCGTCATGTCTCCTGCCGTTCGTGAGCTCGCTAGTGGGCGCCTGTTTCTCTCCCCTCCTCGAGGCTGCAGATGCCCACAATGTGGAGACGGAGCCTACTGTCAGAGCTGCTTCAAGATCCTAGCTCACAGAGGATCACGCTAGCCAGCGGTCATTAAGTAAAAGTCTTTATTGAATTACAGTTTCCATTCTCACGCTGCTGTCTGCAACTCTACGTCTACTAGCTAGATCGGCGAGGCTCCGTCTGAGTCTCCGCCCCGTGCGCACCAACTTAATATCCTAGCCTTGCTCCACCTTTTCCTCCTGACTGTCCTCCTCTGGGTCCCTCTACCCCCCGGGGCTTCTTCCTTCCGGGATTCTTCTGACGCTGACCCGGACCCTTCTGCCTCCTTGCGCCGGGCTTTAGGACCTGGTTCCCTTTCGGGGCTGCTCACTGCGCCGCCTTCCTCTGCATTTGAACTTGGCGCGCGCGCCCAACCTTCCACTTTCCTCTTAACCGTTTCTTCGCTCCCCGATGGAGGTGTGGCCACTCCTGACTCCTGCCCTCCCTCCTGTGGTGAGCTGCCAGCGCTTCCCCCCTGGCTCCTTTCCTCTTCCCTGCTTCCTGGCGGTGACGCTGGTCCCGATTTCCAGCTGCTCCCCCCTGAGTCTCCTCTGGCTCTATCTTCCTGGGGTGCCTCTCTAGATTCCCCCCTTGCCCTGGCCACTGGTGCTCCTTTCTGTGAATCCTCTGATTCACTGGAAAGACTGGGAGGTCTCGGGTCGTCGTCATCACTCATCCTTTCCTCTGTCTCCTCCCCTTCGCTCTCTGTTTCCTCCCTTGCCCGTGCCTCTGCACCTAAACCCCTGACAACGCAGAAATCGCAAAGTGTGTGCAATGTGACCAAAATAACACAACACAATCTTTTCGCTTCTGTATGCGTAGAAAGAAGACGAATTAGCTTTGATTGGACTTTTTTCAATTCGCATGGTGTTATTTGGCTGTGCGCCAGAATCACACCAAAACTAAACCAAAAAGGTTTTTTGGGTTCCTTCTACATAAAAAGAAGAAAATACAGCTGTGATTAGACTTATTTCAAGTTGGTGTTTTTGGGGGTTAGAATGCACATTCAACCAAAAATCGCAGACATGTTTGTTACCAGCCCGAATCAAGCAAAAGTAAACATATGGTAATATCTCAATAGAAAAAGGACGAAGAAGCTTTGATTGCCCTTTCGGTGTTCATTCACCCACAAATAGCAAAGCGAAGTGTACTAATCCTAAACAAAGCCAATCAGGTTGTTTTGGTTTCCAACTACATAGAAAGAAGAATCTTGGATTGCGCTTATTTCAAGTTGTGTTTTTTGGTGTTTACGCACATTGAAGCAGAAATCGCAAAGTGTGTGCAATGAGACCAAAATAACACAACACCATCTTTTCGCTTCTATATGCGTAGAAAGAAGACGAATTAGCTTTGAATGGACTTTTTTCAATTCACATGGTGTTATTTGGGGGTGCGCCAGAAGCACTCCAAAACCAAAGCCAAAAGGTGTTTTGGGTTCCTTCTACATTAAAAGAAGATGATAATCTTCTTTCAAATTGGTGTTTTTGGGGATAGAATGCACATTCACCCAAAACTCGCAGTGTGACATGTTTGTTACCAGCGGAAATCAAGCATAGGTGTTTTGGTTCCATCGCAATAGGCAAAGGACGAATAAGCTTCGAATGCTCTTTCGGTGTTCATTCACCCACAAATAGCAAAGCGGAATAATAAGCCTAAACAAAGCCAAACAGGTTGTTTTGGTTTCAAAGTACATAGAAAGAATAATCTTGGAATGCACTTACTTCATGTCGTTTTCTTTGCTGTTAATGCACATTGACACAGAAATCGCAAAGTGTGTGCAATGAGACCAAAATAACACAACACCATCTTTTCGCTTCCATATGCGTAGAAAGAAGACGAATATGCTTATATTGGGCTTTTTTCAATTCGCATGGTGTTATTTGGGTGTGCGCCAGGATCACACCAAAACCAAAGCAAAAAGGTGCTTTGGGTTCCTTCTACATAAAAAGAAGATGATAAAGCTGTGATTGGGCTTATTTCTAGTTGGTGTTTTTGGGGTTAGAATGCACATTCAACCAAAAATCGCAGAGTGATGTTTGTTATGAGCCCAAAGCAAGCAAAGTTGTCGAGGTTCCATCTCAATAGAAAAAAGATGATTAAGCTTCGTATAAGCTCTTTCGGTATTCATTCACCCACAAATAGCAAAGCGGTGTAATAAGCTCAAACAGGTTGTTTTGGCTTCAAAGTACATAGAGAGAATAATCTTGGATTGCACTTACATCATGTCGTGTACTTTACTGTTTATGCACATTGACGCAGAAATCGCAAAGTGTGTGCAATGGGACCAAAATAACACAACACCATCTTTTCGCTTCTGTATGCGTAGAAAGAAGACGAATTAGCTTTGATTGGACTTTTTTCAATTCGCATGGTGTTATTTGGGTGTGCGCCAGAATCACACCAAAACTAAAGCAAAAAGGTCTTTTGGGTTCCAGCTACATAAAAAGAAGATAATAAAGCTGTGATTGGGCTTATTTCAAGTTGGTGTTTTTGGGGTTAGAATGCACAATCAACCAAAAATCGCAGAGTGACATGTTTGTTATGAGCCCAAAGCAAGCAAAGTTGTCGAGGTTCCATCTCAATAGAAAAAAGATGATTAAGCTTCGAATAAGCTCTTTCGGTATTCATTCACCCACAAATAGCAAAGCGGTGTAATAAGCTCAAACAGGTTGTTTTGGCTTCAAAGTACATAGAGAGAATAATCTTGGATTGCACTTACATCATGTCGTGTTCTTTGCTGTTTTTGGACATTGACGCAGAAATCGCAAAGTGTGTGCAATGTGACCAAAATAACACAACACAATCTTTTCGCTTCTGTATGCGTAGAAAGAAGACGAATTAGCTTTGATTGGACTTTTTTCAATTCGCATGGTGTTATTTGGCTGTGCGCCAGAATCACACCAAAACTAAACCAAAAAGGTTTTTTGGGTTCCTTCTACATAAAAAGAAGAAAATACAGCTGTGATTAGACTTATTTCAAGTTGGTGTTTTTGGGGGTTAGAATGCACATTCAACCAAAAATCGCAGACATGTTTGTTACCAGCCCGAATCAAGCAAAAGTAAACATATGGTAATATCTCAATAGAAAAAGGACGAAGAAGCTTTGATTGCCCTTTCGGTGTTCATTCACCCACAAATAGCAAAGCGAAGTGTACTAATCCTAAACAAAGCCAATCAGGTTGTTTTGGTTTCCAACTACATAGAAAGAAGAATCTTGGATTGCGCTTATTTCAAGTTGTGTTTTTTGGTGTTTACGCACATTGAAGCAGAAATCGCAAAGTGTGTGCAATGAGACCAAAATAACACAACACCATCTTTTCGCTTCTATATGCGTAGAAAGAAGACGAATTAGCTTTGAATGGACTTTTTTCAATTCACATGGTGTTATTTGGGGGTGCGCCAGAAGCACTCCAAAACCAAAGCCAAAAGGTGTTTTGGGTTCCTTCTACATTAAAAGAAGATGATAATCTTCTTTCAAATTGGTGTTTTTGGGGATAGAATGCACATTCACCCAAAACTCGCAGTGTGACATGTTTGTTACCAGCGGAAATCAAGCATAGGTGTTTTGGTTCCATCGCAATAGGCAAAGGACGAATAAGCTTCGAATGCTCTTTCGGTGTTCATTCACCCACAAATAGCAAAGCGGAATAATAAGCCTAAACAAAGCCAAACAGGTTGTTTTGGTTTCAAAGTACATAGAAAGAATAATCTTGGAATGCACTTACTTCATGTCGTTTTCTTTGCTGTTAATGCACATTGACACAGAAATCGCAAAGTGTGTGCAATGAGACCAAAATAACACAACACCATCTTTTCGCTTCCATATGCGTAGAAAGAAGACGAATATGCTTATATTGGGCTTTTTTCAATTCGCATGGTGTTATTTGGGTGTGCGCCAGGATCACACCAAAACCAAAGCAAAAAGGTGCTTTGGGTTCCTTCTACATAAAAAGAAGATGATAAAGCTGTGATTGGGCTTATTTCTAGTTGGTGTTTTTGGGGTTAGAATGCACATTCAACCAAAAATCGCAGAGTGATGTTTGTTATGAGCCCAAAGCAAGCAAAGTTGTCGAGGTTCCATCTCAATAGAAAAAAGATGATTAAGCTTCGTATAAGCTCTTTCGGTATTCATTCACCCACAAATAGCAAAGCGGTGTAATAAGCTCAAACAGGTTGTTTTGGCTTCAAAGTACATAGAGAGAATAATCTTGGATTGCACTTACATCATGTCGTGTACTTTACTGTTTATGCACATTGACGCAGAAATCGCAAAGTGTGTGCAATGGGACCAAAATAACACAACACCATCTTTTCGCTTCTGTATGCGTAGAAAGAAGACGAATTAGCTTTGATTGGACTTTTTTCAATTCGCATGGTGTTATTTGGGTGTGCGCCAGAATCACACCAAAACTAAAGCAAAAAGGTCTTTTGGGTTCCAGCTACATAAAAAGAAGATAATAAAGCTGTGATTGGGCTTATTTCAAGTTGGTGTTTTTGGGGTTAGAATGCACAATCAACCAAAAATCGCAGAGTGACATGTTTGTTATGAGCCCAAAGCAAGCAAAGTTGTCGAGGTTCCATCTCAATAGAAAAAAGATGATTAAGCTTCGAATAAGCTCTTTCGGTATTCATTCACCCACAAATAGCAAAGCGGTGTAATAAGCTCAAACAGGTTGTTTTGGCTTCAAAGTACATAGAGAGAATAATCTTGGATTGCACTTACATCATGTCGTGTTCTTTGCTGTTTTTGGACATTGACGCAGAAATCGCAAAGTGTGTGCAATGTGACCAAAATAACACAACACAATCTTTTCGCTTCTGTATGCGTAGAAAGAAGACGAATTAGCTTTGATTGGACTTTTTTCAATTCGCATGGTGTTATTTGGCTGTGCGCCAGAATCACACCAAAACTAAACCAAAAAGGTTTTTTGGGTTCCTTCTACATAAAAAGAAGAAAATACAGCTGTGATTAGACTTATTTCAAGTTGGTGTTTTTGGGGGTTAGAATGCACATTCAACCAAAAATCGCAGACATGTTTGTTACCAGCCCGAATCAAGCAAAAGTAAACATATGGTAATATCTCAATAGAAAAAGGACGAAGAAGCTTTGATTGCCCTTTCGGTGTTCATTCACCCACAAATAGCAAAGCGAAGTGTACTAATCCTAAACAAAGCCAATCAGGTTGTTTTGGTTTCCAACTACATAGAAAGAAGAATCTTGGATTGCGCTTATTTCAAGTTGTGTTTTTTGGTGTTTACGCACATTGAAGCAGAAATCGCAAAGTGTGTGCAATGAGACCAAAATAACACAACACCATCTTTTCGCTTCTATATGCGTAGAAAGAAGACGAATTAGCTTTGAATGGACTTTTTTCAATTCACATGGTGTTATTTGGGGGTGCGCCAGAAGCACTCCAAAACCAAAGCCAAAAGGTGTTTTGGGTTCCTTCTACATTAAAAGAAGATGATAATCTTCTTTCAAATTGGTGTTTTTGGGGATAGAATGCACATTCACCCAAAACTCGCAGTGTGACATGTTTGTTACCAGCGGAAATCAAGCATAGGTGTTTTGGTTCCATCGCAATAGGCAAAGGACGAATAAGCTTCGAATGCTCTTTCGGTGTTCATTCACCCACAAATAGCAAAGCGGAATAATAAGCCTAAACAAAGCCAAACAGGTTGTTTTGGTTTCAAAGTACATAGAAAGAATAATCTTGGAATGCACTTACTTCATGTCGTTTTCTTTGCTGTTAATGCACATTGACACAGAAATCGCAAAGTGTGTGCAATGAGACCAAAATAACACAACACCATCTTTTCGCTTCCATATGCGTAGAAAGAAGACGAATATGCTTATATTGGGCTTTTTTCAATTCGCATGGTGTTATTTGGGTGTGCGCCAGGATCACACCAAAACCAAAGCAAAAAGGTGCTTTGGGTTCCTTCTACATAAAAAGAAGATGATAAAGCTGTGATTGGGCTTATTTCTAGTTGGTGTTTTTGGGGTTAGAATGCACATTCAACCAAAAATCGCAGAGTGATGTTTGTTATGAGCCCAAAGCAAGCAAAGTTGTCGAGGTTCCATCTCAATAGAAAAAAGATGATTAAGCTTCGTATAAGCTCTTTCGGTATTCATTCACCCACAAATAGCAAAGCGGTGTAATAAGCTCAAACAGGTTGTTTTGGCTTCAAAGTACATAGAGAGAATAATCTTGGATTGCACTTACATCATGTCGTGTACTTTACTGTTTATGCACATTGACGCAGAAATCGCAAAGTGTGTGCAATGGGACCAAAATAACACAACACCATCTTTTCGCTTCTGTATGCGTAGAAAGAAGACGAATTAGCTTTGATTGGACTTTTTTCAATTCGCATGGTGTTATTTGGGTGTGCGCCAGAATCACACCAAAACTAAAGCAAAAAGGTCTTTTGGGTTCCAGCTACATAAAAAGAAGATAATAAAGCTGTGATTGGGCTTATTTCAAGTTGGTGTTTTTGGGGTTAGAATGCACAATCAACCAAAAATCGCAGAGTGACATGTTTGTTATGAGCCCAAAGCAAGCAAAGTTGTCGAGGTTCCATCTCAATAGAAAAAAGATGATTAAGCTTCGAATAAGCTCTTTCGGTATTCATTCACCCACAAATAGCAAAGCGGTGTAATAAGCTCAAACAGGTTGTTTTGGCTTCAAAGTACATAGAGAGAATAATCTTGGATTGCACTTACATCATGTCGTGTTCTTTGCTGTTTTTGGACATTGACGCAGAAATCGCAAAGTGTGTGCAATGTGACCAAAATAACACAACACAATCTTTTCGCTTCTGTATGCGTAGAAAGAAGACGAATTAGCTTTGATTGGACTTTTTTCAATTCGCATGGTGTTATTTGGCTGTGCGCCAGAATCACACCAAAACTAAACCAAAAAGGTTTTTTGGGTTCCTTCTACATAAAAAGAAGAAAATACAGCTGTGATTAGACTTATTTCAAGTTGGTGTTTTGGGGGTTAGAATGCACATTCAACCAAAAATCGCAGACATGTTTGTTACCAGCCCGAATCAAGCAAAAGTAAACATATGGTAATATCTCAATAGAAAAAGGACGAAGAAGCTTTGATTGCCCTTTCGGTGTTCATTCACCCACAAATAGCAAAGCGAAGTGTACTAATCCTAAACAAAGCCAATCAGGTTGTTTTGGTTTCCAACTACATAGAAAGAAGAATCTTGGATTGCGCTTATTTCAAGTTGTGTTTTTTGGTGTTTACGCACATTGAAGCAGAAATCGCAAAGTGTGTGCAATGAGACCAAAATAACACAACACCATCTTTTCGCTTCTATATGCGTAGAAAGAAGACGAATTAGCTTTGAATGGACTTTTTTCAATTCACATGGTGTTATTTGGGGGTGCGCCAGAAGCACTCCAAAACCAAAGCCAAAAGGTGTTTTGGGTTCCTTCTACATTAAAAGAAGATGATAATCTTCTTTCAAATTGGTGTTTTTGGGGATAGAATGCACATTCACCCAAAACTCGCAGTGTGACATGTTTGTTACCAGCGGAAATCAAGCATAGGTGTTTTGGTTCCATCGCAATAGGCAAAGGACGAATAAGCTTCGAATGCTCTTTCGGTGTTCATTCACCCACAAATAGCAAAGCGGAATAATAAGCCTAAACAAAGCCAAACAGGTTGTTTTGGTTTCAAAGTACATAGAAAGAATAATCTTGGAATGCACTTACTTCATGTCGTTTTCTTTGCTGTTAATGCACATTGACACAGAAATCGCAAAGTGTGTGCAATGAGACCAAAATAACACAACACCATCTTTTCGCTTCCATATGCGTAGAAAGAAGACGAATATGCTTATATTGGGCTTTTTTCAATTCGCATGGTGTTATTTGGGTGTGCGCCAGGATCACACCAAAACCAAAGCAAAAAGGTGCTTTGGGTTCCTTCTACATAAAAAGAAGAAAATACAGCTGTGATTAGGCTTATTTCAAGTTGGTGTTTTTGGGGTTAGAATGCACATTCAACCAAAAATCGCAGACATGTTTGTTACCAGCCCGAATCAAGCAAAAGTAAACATATGGTAATATCTCAATAGAAAAAGGACGAAGCTTTGATTGCCCTTTCGGTGTTCATTCACCCACAAATAGCAAAGCGAAGTGTACTAATCCTAAACAAAGCCAATCAGGTTGTTTTGGTTTCCAACTACATAGAAAGAAGAATCTTGGATTGCGCTTATTTCAAGTTGTGTTTTTTGGTGTTTACGCACATTGAAGCAGAAATCGCAAAGTGTGTGCAATGAGACCAAAATAACACAAAACCATCTTTTCGCTTCTATATGCGTAGAAAGAAGACGAATTAGCTTTGAATGGACTTTTTTCAATTCACATGGTGTTATTTGGGGGTGCGCCAGAAGCACTCCAAAACCAAAGCCAAAAGGTGCTTTGGGTTCCTTCTACATAAAAAGAAGATGATAAAGCTGTGATTGGGCTTATTTCTAGTTGGTGTTTTTGGGGTTAGAATGCACATTCAACCAAAAATCGCAGAGTGATGTTTGTTATGAGCCCAAAGCAAGCAAAGTTGTCGAGGTTCCATCTCAATAGAAAAAAGATGATTAAGCTTCGTATAAGCTCTTTCGGTGTTCATTCACCCACAAATAGCAAAGCGGTGTAATAAGCTCAAACAGGTTGTTTTGGCTTCAAAGTACATAGAGAGAATAATCTTGGATTGCACTTACATCATGTCGTGTACTTTACTGTTTATGCACATTGACGCAGAAATCGCAAAGTGTGTGCAATGGGACCAAAATAACACAACACCATCTTTTCGCTTCTGTATGCGTAGAAAGAAGACGAATTAGCTTTGATTGGACTTTTTTCAATTCGCATGGTGTTATTTGGGTGTGCGCCAGAATCACACCAAAACTAAAGCAAAAAGGTCTTTTGGGTTCCAGCTACATAAAAAGAAGATAAGAAAGCTGTGATTGGGCTTATTTCAAGTTGGTGTTTTTGGGGTTAGAATGCACAATCAACCAAAAATCGCAGAGTGACATGTTTGTTATGAGCCCAAAGCAAGCAAAGTTGTCGAGGTTCCATCTCAATAGGAAAAAGATGATTAAGCTTCGAATAAGCTCTTTCGGTATTCATTCACCCACAAATAGCAAAGCGGTGTAATAAGCTCAAACAGGTTGTTTTGGCTTCAAAGTACATAGAGAGAATAATCTTGGATTGCACTTACATCATGTCGTGTTCTTTGCTGTTTTTGGACATTGACGCAGAAATCGCAAAGTGTGTGCAATGTGACCAAAATAACACAACACAATCTTTTCGCTTCTGTATGCGTAGAAAGAAGACGAATTAGCTTTGATTGGACTTTTTTCAATTCGCATGGTGTTATTTGGCTGTGCGCCAGAATCACACCAAAACTAAACCAAAAAGGTTTTTTGGGTTCCTTCTACATAAAAAGAAGAAAATACAGCTCTGATTAGGCTTATTTCAAGTTGGTGTTTTTGGGGTTAGAATGCACATTCAACCAAAAATCGCAGACATGTTTGTTACCAGCCCGAATCAAGCAAAAGTAAACATATGGTAATATCTCAATAGAAAAAGGACGAAGAAGCTTTGATTGCCCTTTCGGTGTTCATTCACCCACAAATAGCAAAGCGAAGTGTACTAATCCTAAACAAAGCCAATCAGGTTGTTTTGGTTTCCAACTACATAGAAAGAAGAATCTTGGATTGCGCTTATTTCAAGTTGTGTTTTTTGGTGTTTACGCACATTGAAGCAGAAATCGCAAAGTGTGTGCAATGAGACCAAAATAACACAACACCATCTTTTCGCTTCTATATGCGTAGAAAGAAGACGAATTAGCTTTGAATGGACTTTTTTCAATTCACATGGTGTTATTTGGGGGTGCGCCAGAAGCACTCCAAAACCAAAGCCAAAAGGTGTTTTGGGTTCCTTCTACATTAAAAGAAGATGATAATCTTCTTTCAAATTGGTGTTTTTGGGGATAGAATGCACATTCACCCAAAACTCGCAGTGTGACATGTTTGTTACCAGCGGAAATCAAGCATAGGTGTTTTGGATCCATCGCAATAGGCAAAGGACGAATAAGCTTCGAATGCTCTTTCGGTGTTCATTCACCCACAAATAGCAAAGCGGAATAATAAGCCTAAACAAAGCCAAACAGGTTGTTTTGGTTTCAAAGTACATAGAAAGAATAATCTTGGAATGCACTTACTTCATGTCGTTTTCTTTGCTGTTAATGCACATTGACACAGAAATCGCAAAGTGTGTGCAATGAGACCAAAATAACACAACACCATCTTTTCGCTTCCATATGCGTAGAAAGAAGACGAATATGCTTATATTGGGCTTTTTTCAATTCGCATGGTGTTATTTGGGTGTGCGCCAGGATCACACCAAAACCAAAGCAAAAAGGTGCTTTGGGTTCCTTCTACATAAAAAGAAGATGATAAAGCTGTGATTGGGCTTATTTCTAGTTGGTGTTTTTGGGGTTAGAATGCACATTCAACCAAAAATCGCAGAGTGATGTTTGTTATGAGCCCAAAGCAAGCAAAGTTGTCGAGGTTCCATCTCAATAGAAAAAAGATGATTAAGCTTCGTATAAGCTCTTTCGGTATTCATTCACCCACAAATAGCAAAGCGGTGTAATAAGCTCAAACAGGTTGTTTTGGCTTCAAAGTACATAGAGAGAATAATCTTGGATTGCACTTACATCATGTCGTGTACTTTGCTGTTTATGCACATTGACGCAGAAATCGCAAAGTGTGTGCAATGGGACCAAAATAACACAACACCATCTTTTCGCTTCTGTATGCGTAGAAAGAAGACGAATTAGCTTTGATTGGACTTTTTTCAATTCGCATGGTGTTATTTGGGTGTGCGCCAGAATCACACCAAAACTAAAGCAAAAAGGTCTTTTGGGTTCCAGCTACATAAAAAGAAGATAATAAAGCTGTGATTGGGCTTATTTCAAGTTGGTGTTTTTGGGGTTAGAATGCACAATCAACCAAAAATCGCAGAGTGACATGTTTGTTATGAGCCCAAAGCAAGCAAAGTTGTCGAGGTTCCATCTCAATAGAAAAAAGATGATTAAGCTTCGAATAAGCTCTTTCGGTATTCATTCACCCACAAATAGCAAAGCGGTGTAATAAGCTCAAACAGGTTGTTTTGGCTTCAAAGTACATAGAGAGAATAATCTTGGATTGCACTTACATCATGTCGTGTTCTTTGCTGTTTTTGGACATTGACGCAGAAATCGCAAAGTGTGTGCAATGTGACCAAAATAACACAACACAATCTTTTCGCTTCTGTATGCGTAGAAAGAAGACGAATTAGCTTTGATTGGACTTTTTTCAATTCGCATGGTGTTATTTGGCTGTGCGCCAGAATCACACCAAAACTAAACCAAAAAGGTTTTTTGGGTTCCTTCTACATAAAAAGAAGAAAATACAGCTGTGATTAGGCTTATTTCAAGTTGGTGTTTTTGGGGTTAGAATGCACATTCAACCAAAAATCGCAGACATGTTTGTTACCAGCCCGAATCAAGCAAAAGTAAACATATGGTAATATCTCAATAGAAAAAGGACGAAGCTTTGATTGCCCTTTCGGTGTTCATTCACCCACAAATAGCAAAGCGAAGTGTACTAATCCTAAACAAAGCCAATCAGGTTGTTTTGGTTTCCAACTACATAGAAAGAAGAATCTTGGATTGCGCTTATTTCAAGTTGTGTTTTTTGGTGTTTACGCACATTGAAGCAGAAATCGCAAAGTGTGTGCAATGAGACCAAAATAACACAAAACCATCTTTTCGCTTCTATATGCGTAGAAAGAAGACGAATTAGCTTTGAATGGACTTTTTTCAATTCACATGGTGTTATTTGGGGGTGCGCCAGAAGCACTCCAAAACCAAAGCCAAAAGGTGCTTTGGGTTCCTTCTACATAAAAAGAAGATGATAAAGCTGTGATTGGGCTTATTTCTAGTTGGTGTTTTTGGGGTTAGAATGCACATTCAACCAAAAATCGCAGAGTGATGTTTGTTATGAGCCCAAAGCAAGCAAAGTTGTCGAGGTTCCATCTCAATAGAAAAAAGATGATTAAGCTTTGTATAAGCTCTTTCGGTATTCATTCACCCACAAATAGCAAAGCGGTGTAAAAAGCTCAAACAGGTTGTTTTGGCTTCAAAGTACATAGAGAGAATAATCTTGGATTGCACTTACATCATGTCGTGTACTTTGCTGTTTATGCACATTGACGCAGAAATCGCAAAGTGTGTGCAATGGGACCAAAATAGCACAACACCATCTTTTCGCTTCTGTATGCGTAGAAAGAAGACGAATTAGCTTTGATTGGACTTTTTTCAATTCGCATGGTGTTATTTGGGTGTGCGCCAGAATCACACGAAAACTAAAGCAAAAAGGTCTTTTGGGTTCCAGCTACATAAAAAGAAGATAATAAAGCTGTGATTGGGCTTATTTCAAGTTGGTGTTTTTGGGGTTAGAATGCACAATCAACCAAAAATCGCAGAGTGACATGTTTGTTATGAGCCCAAAGCAAGCAAAGTTGTCGAGGTTCCATCTCAATAGAAAAAAGATGATTAAGCTTCGAATAAGCTCTTTCGGTATTCATTCACCCACAAATAGCAAAGCGGTGTAATAAGCTCAAACAGGTTGTTTTGGCTTCAAAGTACATAGAGAGAATAATCTTGGATTGCACTTGCTGTAGGGGGCAGTCCTGTGTTTTTCGTGAAGAAGAAGGACACGCCCCAAAAAAGACTGATAGTGGACTTTAGATTCATAAACTCTAAGACAAAGCCCGCGGCCTTTCCCATGCCCAAGATTGACGACCTGCTCGCGACGGTGCGGAAAGGAAAGATATTCACCAAGTTGGATCTCCGCGGAGCTTACAATCTCATACGCGTGCGAGAGGGTGATGAGTGGAAGACGGCCATGTTCACGCCGTTGGGCACCTACGAATACAGAGTTATGCCGTTTGGTCTCCAGAATGGCTCCCACTATTTCAAAGCTTTTATGCACCACGTGCTAGCGGGACTCCTCTACAAGAAGTGCGTATGTTTCCTCGACGACATTCTTATCTTCTCGGAATCGCCGGAGGCTCACGAGAGCGACGTTAAGGAAGTCCTGCAGCGGCTACGGGAGCACAGGCTCTACGCCAAACTGGAGAAGTGCCAATTCGACGTGACGGAGGTGGATTTTCTGGGCTATAGGCTGTCCGACAGGGGACTAGCCATGGACAGCGCCAAGGTCCGCGCGGTGTTGGACTGGAAGAGCCCGAGAACGCGGAAGGAGGTCCAGAGGTTCGTCGGTTTCGCCAACTTTTACCGCAAGTTCATCAGGGGTTTCGCCAGGGAGACGGCAGCTATCACGGACACTCTCAGCTCCAAGAAGAAGAAGTTCACCTGGACGGACCAGGCGGAGCAGTCCTTCAGGAGGCTTAAAAGTCTCTTTGCGTCCGAGGAACAGCTGTTACACGTGAATCCCGGCAGGCCCATGAGGGTGGAGACTGACGCATCTGACAGAGCGGTGGGGGCCGTCCTCTTGCAGGAGGACCCGCAGGGGTACTGGAGGCCCTGTGCTTTCTACTCCCGGAAGCTCAGCAAGTCGGAACAGAACTACACCATCTGGGACAGGGAGTTGCTGGCCATCCACGCAGCTTTCAAGGCATGGAGGCACTTTCTCATCGGAGCCAAGCACACCGTGCAGGTCTGCACGGACCACAAGAACCTAGAGCACTGGCGCACGGCGAAGCTACAGAGCCAGAGGCACATACGCTGGGCGGAGTTCTTTGCGGATTTCGATTTCAGAATCGAGTACATTCCAGGCGACAACAATGTCATAGCAGATGCGCTCTCCAGAAAACCGCAGTATCTCGAGGAAGCGGCACCGGCGGCAGCCAAGCACATTTTTGCACCACAGGCGTGGGCGTGCGCTTCAGCCGCCGTGGACCTGGAGGCGGTGCGGCGCGCATTGCAGGCGGATCCGTTCGCACAGTCCAAAATGGAAGAGGTGCGGAGAGGCACGGCGAAGGATGACGAGTTCCAGATACGCGACGGCCTGCTGACCTGTAAAGGTGCTCTCTACGTTCCGGGAGACGATCTCCGCGCGAAGGTTCTGCAGCAGTTGCACGACGCACCCAGCGCTGGCCACTTCGGCAAGGAAAAGACGACGGAATTAGTGGCCAGAGACTTTTGGTGGCCCCAGATGCGAGGGGAGGTCGCGGAGTACGTCGCCAGGTGTGACACATGCCAAAGGTCCAAGCCAGTGCACCAGAAGCCAGCGGGACTGCTGGAACCGTTGGAGACGCCACTGCAACCGTGGGAGAGGGTGGCGCTGGACTTTGTCACTGATCTGCCCAGTTCGCGAGGCAAGACGGCGGTGCTTGTGGTTGTAGACCTGTTCACCAAGATGGCGCATTTCATTCCTTGCGCGAAGGTGGCGACAGCGGAGCAGACCGCCAAACTGTTCATCGACCACGTGTTCAAGGTGCATGGCTTGCCACGGTCCATTCTGTCCGACAGGGGGCGCCAGTTTGTGTCCAGCTTTTGGCAGAAGCTCCTAGGGATTCTGCACGTCAAAATCAACCTGTCGTCGGCGAGACATCCGCAGACCAACGGCCAAGCGGAGAGGGTCAACGCGATCATGCAGCAGTACCTGAGATGTTACGCCTATCAGCGACCCGCGGCTTGGGTGGATTACCTGCCGATGGCTGAGTTTGCTTACAACAACACGAAGCACGCGTCGACGGGGGTGACGCCGTTCTTCGCTAACAATGGACGGCATCCCAGAACCTTCCCGGGGCTCGTAACGACGGGGGAGGGGGCGCCACAGGAAGCCGACCATTTCGCAGCAGAATTGCAAGAGGTCCACGACGAGTTACGGAGACATTTGGAGCTAGCCAAACAGGCCTATAAGCTGCAGGCAGACAGACACAGGAGGGAGGGGGAAGACATCCAGGTGGGAGACTGGGTATGGTTAGCGGCCCAAGCAATGCCGGCCAAGTCGTTAGCTAAAAAGAAGCTAGGACACAGGCAACTAGGGCCGTACCAAGTTGAGGCCAGGATCAATCCTGTAGCGTTTCGACTGGCCCTCCCCGAAGGTTCCAGAATGCACCCGGTCTTTCATAGGTCGGTGCTCACCCCTTACAGGGCCCCACACAGATTTCAGGAGTCAGGGACGGCACCAGAACCGAGCAGAGAGTCGCCCAAGAGGGGGAGGTCACCTAGGGACGAACCAATCAACGAGGTCACAGAGATTCTGGACTCGAGATGGGGGGAAGAGGGAGTAGAATATTTTCTCGCCAGGGAGGGCGCCCCGGCCAGCGCCAACAGTTGGATGCCGGACTACGCTTTGGACGAACCCCTCCTCAAGGACGAGTTCCATGCCCTTTTCCCACACAGGCCCATGCCAGCACAGTTTTTCGACGATTGGCTTTTTACGCCCACACTTTCCGCCAGCACGTTCCGAGGGTTCTCCTCCGCAGAGGAGACGACGCCAGAGTCGAGCCCTCCAAGGGGATCGTGTTCGGGGGTGGACACCGACACTCCTTACTGGTGGGACGACCAACCAGAAGAGGAATGGCGCACGAGGTGGCGGATGGGTCCTTGGCAAGCAGACCCCACCCAGGCAACAGGGGGAGGGGAGGACGTGACCATGTTGGGAGAGGACAATGGGTTTGAGCACACAAACAATGAACTGGAAGCAGAGGAGATCGACGTCGACGACCTGTGTCCGGCAGCGACCTCCGCAACGACGGAGCCCCCGGAACCTGCGCCCGAGCAACGGGAGGGGGGAAGGGGGGGCTTCGAGGGGGGGATGGATGTCAGGGGTTCAGGGACAGAGGCACAGGTGAGGGGGGAGACGGAGAGCGATGGGGAAGAATCCCAGGACTGTGAGGAAGAGGAGGACAATGACTTGAGGTCTTCCATGAGTCTCTCAAGTGAATCGGAGGATTCCCAGAAGGGGGCGCCCCTAGTCAGGCCAAGGGGGTTCACAGGGGGGGCATGCCAGGGGCAGGGAAGCAGCAGGGAAACCCCGAGTGGGAGTGGGAGATCGGGGCCGGCTTCCCAGCAGGAACGAAGTGAAGAGAGTGGAGTTCCCAGTGTGACACACGGAGCAGAGCAGGAAGGAGACAGGGGAAGGAGATCGGGGCAGAACGTCCTGCCGGAAGAGGCGGAGAGTAGTACAGGGAGTAGTGTAAGTGTCAAGAGGAAGGTCAGGGGTAGCGAACGCGCGCCAAGTTCAAATGTGGAGGCGCGCGGAAATGGAGAGAGCCCGGAGGAGGAGCCTGGCCCCAAAGCACGAAGGAGGGGGGGGGACAGGCATCTGAGGAATCCGCTTCAGGAGAGAGCAGGAGGGAAGGGACCCAGGGGGGCAGAAAGACCCTGCGGAAAAGGAAAGACAGGAAGAGGTGGACTAGCACAAGCCTCTTAAGCTGGTGTAGGGGCGGGACCGATTCAGAGGGGACTTAAAACGTCTAGGCTAAGAGACGCGGGGCTGCGCGCCTCGGTTGTGAAAGCAATAATGAACTGCAATAAACATCCTTGTATATAAGAAGAACCTGGCGTTGGTCTTTTGTGAGCTGAGACCTGAGGCAGCCCTGACATTATTATAATTATTGAACCAGATAAAGCAGATAAATTTAATAAATTATCTCTACTCTCATGGTCACTTTTCTTTGCTCTGGCCGGAAAGAAGCCGTGCAAAAATACTGTCTCTCAAACCCTGGATCCACAAATTGCTGGGCTTCTTCACCTTCCTTGCTGCTCCCCTGGCACTGCTCCTCGCACCCACCTCCGGCTGCGTACGCTATGTTGTCCACCGCAAGACACGGGTTCAGACTAGCAGCTTTAAGTCCGCATTCCTGCCAGGGAGGAATTCGAACCCACCACCTGCTGAACGCCTCGCCCAGAGAGGCATTTCAAAGTGGCAGGGAGTTCCAAAGCCCCCCGGCACTGTAGCAATGAGTCCCAAAGGGGTCATTGGGATTTCTTTTTCATGCTGAAAAGCCCCATATCTTTATAGGGCATCCAGTGGCAGGCAGTCCCAAAAGTGGACAAACACTGTCACCTTTAAAAGGAGTTTAACAGGAATAACATAAGGAAAATTCATTATTAGAGCAACTCCAGTGGTAGGCAGTCCCACAGCCCCCAAACTTTCTGAGAAGGCTTGCCTGAAACTTGCCACCGCTGTCGACCAGAAGCTTCTCCTCTTGCCAGGCCCAACCAGAACTCGGTGCCAGCTGAGAGATGAAAAGAAGAGTCAGGTGGGCAGTGGATTCAAGTGCCGGAGGCTCTTCCTTTGGCAGGGAGTTCCATTGGCCCAAGCAAACCCTGACTTGCCACTTTCTCCCTGGAAAGCTGGTAGTGGTAGCGGAAGAGTCTCGCTTGCGAGGCGGGTGGCACGGCGCCCACCTGGACGGAGACTAGCGCCCTAGAAAATAGAAAATACTAATCGGGAGAGAAAGAGAGGGCTGAATCAGCTCCGTTCACACCCAGCTGGGAGTAAATTGTTATTGGGATGATTCATTCCCATCCCCTCAGCCCACCACACAGGGTTGTGAGCTGGAGGCACTCAATGGTCATCCCTCCTGACCCGGACACTTAGGGGTGCCTTGTGTGAGCCCCACCTTCGTCACCCACCTCAGCCCAATCCCGGCTCCACCAATCGCCGTGGGGCATCCTCCAGCTTCAGGTGCCATATTCAAAATCGCACAAGCCTGAGGGGGAAACCACATTTTCAGGAGTTCTTTAATAGAAGTATGGGATAGATACAAAAATATATTGGAGCCAAAAGTCCCTTATTGGCTATCTCCGCTGGAGGTAATGAGTGTTAAGAAAATTAATATGAGAGGTAATTGGAGTACATATGGTGAATTGATAATTAAAGAAGGAGGAAAATGGAAATTGAAACCATTTGAACAAGTTAAAGATTATGTATATGATTGGTTGCATTACTTTCAAGTAAATGAAATTGTCAGGGCTGCCACTCAGTCCCAGCTCACATAGGACCACGCTAGCCAGCGTTCAGGTTAAAAGAGTCTTTATTGGATTACAGGTTGCATTTCCAAACTGCAATGTGCAGCCCTACTTCTTCTAGGTCAGACCGGCGAAGACCCATCTGAGTCTCCGCCTCTAGCACACCAGCTTAATATCCTAGCCTTGCTCCACCTCCTGCGCCTTTCCTTCCGTCTCTGGGTCCTTCTGCCCCCCGGGGTCTCTTCTTTCCTACTCTCTTCTGACGCGGACCCCCCTGACCCTTCCGCCTCCTTGCGGCGGGCTTTGGGACCTGGCTCACTCTCTGGGCTGCTTACTGCGCCAGCTTCCGCTACATTTGAACTTGGCGCGCGCGCCCAACTCTCCACCTTCCTCTTGATCGTTTCGTCGCTCCCCGAGGTGGGCGTGACTACTCCTGACTCATGCTCTCCCTCCTTCTGAAAGCCTCCGGAACCCGATATCTGGTCCCCTTCCTCCCCTCTGCTCCCGGCTGGGTACGTGGGTCCCGATCTCCAACTGCTGCTCTCTGATCCCTCTCTGGACCCTTCTTCCTGGGGTGTCCCCCTGTTTTCCCCCCTTGCTCTGACCACTGGCGCTCCCTTCTGGGAATCTTCGGACTCACTGGATAAGCTCGGCGATCTCGGTTCGTCATCCCCACTCATCTTTCCTTCGTATTCCTCCCCCTCGCTCTCTGTCTCCTCCCTTCTCTGCGTCTCTGCTCCTGAACCCCTGACATCCATCCCCCCCTCGAAGCCCCCCCTCCCCCCTCCCCGCTTTCAAGGGTGGTTGCTGGGTGCTCCATCATCACAGGAGTGAATGCCGGATACAGTTCGCTCCTCGTCGCTGGCCGCCAACTGAAGATCTCCGAGTCTTCCTCCTCGCGTTCGTCAACATTGAGCTGCTCCGCCTCCATTTCGGTGCCGCCGTGCTCGAAACCGAGATCCTCCCCGCACACGTCCATGTCAGTCTCTGCGTCGGTCGCTTGACCTGGCATCTCCAGCCACCTCCGGCGCCACTGCTCCTCTGGCCGATCGTCCCACCAATACGAGGTGTCGGACGCCGAACCCTCCGGTGACCCCTCTGGGGAACGTGTGCGCTGTGCGGGCTCCCCGTCCGAGTCGAAGCCATGGAACGTGCTGGAGGAAAGTGTGGGTGTGAACAGCCAGTCGTCGAAGAAGCCTGCTGGCATGGGTCTGTGTGGGAAAAGGGCATGAAACTCGTCCTTGAGCAGGGGTTCCTCCAAAGCGTAGTCTGGCACCCAGCTATTAGCACTAGCCCGGGTGCCCTCTCTGGCTAGGAGGTATTCCACTCCGTCTTCCCCCCATCTGGAGTCCAAAATCTCCGTGACTTCGTTGATGGGGTCCTGCTGTGGCAATCTCCCCGCCTCCGTCCGCTCCTGAGACGGACTCGGTGCTGTTCCTGGTTCCTGGAACCTGTGAGGTGTCCTGTAGGGAGTGAGCACCGACCTGTGGAACACCGGATGCATCCTGGAACCCTCCGGGAGCACCAGCCTGAAAGCTACTGGGTTGATCTGCGCTTCGACTTGGTATGGACCGAGTTGCTTGTGCCCCAACTTCTTTTTGGCTAACGATCTGGTCGGCACTGCGTGGGCTGCCAACCAGACCCAGTCTCCCACTCGGATCTCTTCGCCAACCCGCCTGTGCTTGTCCGCTTGCACCTTGTAAGCGTGCTTCGCTAGCTGCAGCTGCCGTCGGAGTTGATCGTGGACCTCCTGCAACTCAGACGCGAAAGCGTCCGCCGTCTGCGGTTCCCCTTCCCCCACTCTGTCCAGTCCCGGGAAGGTTCTGGGATTCCTCCCATTGTTGGCGAAGAACGGCGTCACCCCTGTGGACACGTGCTTCGTGTTGTTGTAGGCGAACTCGGCGAGCGGCAGGTAATCCACCCACGTCGCAGGCTGTTGATTGGCATAGCATCTCAGGTACTGCTGCATGATGGCATTGACCCTCTCCGCTTGCCCGTTGGTCTGCGGGTGTCTCGCTGATGTCAGGTTGATCTTGACGTTCAGGAAGCCCATCAGCTTCTGCCAGAAATTCGAGATGAACTGGCGACCGCGGTCGGACAGTATAGACCGCGGCAGCCCGTGCACTTTGAACACGTGATCTATGAACAGTTTGGCTGTTTGTTCTGCCGTGGCCACCTTCGCACACGGTATGAAGTGTGCCATCTTGGTGAACAAGTCCACCACCACTAGTACAGCTGTCTTGCCTCTCGAGCTGGGGAGATCCGTGACAAAGTCCAGGGCCACCCTCTCCCACGGTTCAAACGGCGTTTGCAGCGGTTCCAGCAGTCCCGCCGGTGGTTTGTGCACCGGTTTGGCCCTCTGGCAGGTGTCGCACCTCGCGACGTAGTCCGCGACTTCCCCTCTCAGTCTGGGCCACCAAAAGTCCCTTGCGACTAATTCCACCGTTTTTTCCGTGCCAAAGTGCCCGGCCGTGGGTGCGTCGTGCAACTGCTGCAGTACCTTGGCGCGAAGTTCATCTCCCGGCACGTAGATGGCCCCTTTATGTAAGAGCAAGCCGTCCCGTATCTGGAACTCGTCGCTCTTCGCTGTGCCCTTGTGCACCTCGGCCATCTTCGCCTGCGCGAATGAGTCGTCCTGCAACGCCCGCCGCACCGCATCCAGGTCTACTGTGGCTGAAGCGCACGCCCACGCAGCTGGCGCGAAGATGTGCATGGCTGCCACTGGCGTCGCCTCTTCGAGGTATTGCGGTTTTCGGGACAGTGCATCCGCCATGATGTTGGTGTCGCCTGGGACGTACTCTATTCGGAAATCGAAGTCAGCAAAGAACTCCGCCCAACGTATCTGCCTCTGGTTCAGGAACTTCGCCGTGCGCCAGTGCTCCAGATTCTTGTGGTCCGTGCAGACCTGCACCGTGTGCTTGGTGCCGATCAGGAAGTGTCTCCACGCCTTGAAGGCTGCATGAATGGCAAGCAACTCCCTGTCCCAGATGGTGTAGTTCTGCTCCGACTTGGTGAGCTTTCTGGAGTAGAACGCTCCCGGCCTCCAGACCCCCTGTGGGTCCCTCTGCAGCAGGACAGCTCCCACTGCTCTATCGGACGCGTCTGTCTCTACCCGCATCGGTCTGCTGGGGTCGATATGCAGCAGTTGCTCTTCCGACGCGAAGAGACGCTTGAGTGCCTGAAAGGACTGCTCCGCCTGCTCCGTCCAGATGAATTTCTTTTTCTTGGAGCTTAGCGTGTCCGTAATAGCTGCCGTCTGCATCGCGAACCCTTTGATAAACTTGCGATAGACGTTGGCGAAGCCGACAAACCGCTGGACCTCCTTCCGGTTGCGCGGGCTCTTCCAATCCAACACCGCTCGAACCTTGGCGCTGTCCATGGCTAGCCCCTTGTCCGACAACTTGTAACCCAAGAAATCCACCTCCGTCGTGTCGAACTGGCACTTCTCCAGTTTGGCGTACAGTCTATGCTGCTGCAACCTCTCCAGCACCTCCCGAACATCCTGGTCATGCGCTTGCTGCGTCTCGGAGAATATCAGGATGTCATCCAGAAAGCAGACGCACTTCTTGTAGAGGAGTCCCCCCAACACATGATGCATGAAAGCTTGAAAACAGTGAGAACCGTTTTGCAATCCAAACGGCATCACTCTGTACTCGTAGGTTCCCAGAGGCGTGAACATGGCTGTCTTCCACTCATCGCCCTCCCTCATGCGGATGAGATTGTACGCCCCTCGCAGGTCCAACTTGGTAAACACGCGTCCCTTGCGCACCGTCGCCAGTAGGTCGTCAATCCTGGGCATGGGGAAATCAGAGGGCTTGGTCATCTTGTTCAAGAGGCGAAAATCCACCACCAGCCTTTTTTGGGGCGTGTCCTTCTTCTTCACAAAGAAAACAGGACTGCCCCCTACTGCCCTGGACTCCCGGATGAAACCGCGCTCCAAATTGTGATCTATGAACTGTTTGAGTTCCTGTAGTTCATCCTCCGACATGGAATACAGCCTCCCCTTCGGTAGCGTCGCCCCTGGTAGGAGGTCAATCTTGCAGTCATATTGCCTGTGCGGTGGTAACTTGTCTGCCTCCTTCTCGCAGAAGACCTCCAGAAAGTCTGCGTATTTGTGGGGGACTGCTTGCAACGTTCCCAACTGCAGTTGTGATTCCTCCTCCTCTCCCTCCTGTTCGGGCAGGATGCAGTGTTCTGCGCAGTAAGAGGAGCCGAAGATCAGCTGTCGCTGGTACCAAGCCAGTGTCGGACTGTGCCTGTCCAGCCAACTCATGCCCAACACAATGGGTGTGTCCGACAGGCGGGTGACGTTAAAACTGATGACTTCCCTGTGGTTGCCAAGGCGCATCACCATTGGCGGCGTTTGCTTCACCACCTGCCCCCCCAGCAACTCTCTACCATCCACTGTGACGACTTGCAGGGGCAGAGTGGCCGGTAATAGCTGTATAGCGTGCTGCTCCACAAAATCCTGTGCTATAAAGTCTGCGTTGCTTCCAGAATCCACAGAAAGCGGCACTTCGATAGTGACGCCATCGGGCAGCTGGAGAGATGCTGTGAGTTGCACTACTGGTTTGGGTGGGAGGGGGTCCGTGGGTTGCAAGATTGCTGGGGACTGCTTCAGTGATGCGTCTGGCTGGGCCCCAGTGCCTCTGTCTCCAGCCAGACATCGTCGTTTCCCTGCTGTTGTTCGCTGTGTTGCGTGGCCGCTTTCACCGTTGCGGAGGCTGCAGTGTGCTTGGAGCTCCTCTGGGGACACTCTTTCGCCAAGTGTTGAGAGCTGTCGCATATATAACACTTCCTGGTCCCTCTAGGAGGTTTAGTCTTGACGGCCGCCGGTGCAGGGGCTCTGGTAGCTGACTGAGCCCTGGCGCCTCCCACCTCCATAGGTTCCACTCCCCCTCCTGGCGGAGGTGTGGATTGCGCACGCGCAGCTTCCCTGGGAACGAAAGAGAAACTTCTCGCTGCTTCGCGCCCTCCACGTCCTTCGTCTCTGCACCATGGACGTTCTTCCAGCCTCACCCCCACAGTCAGCGCCCTTTGGACCACCTCCTGCGTGCTCCGGGGTCTCTCCCCCCTCGCAATTTCGTCTTTAACAGCACTGCTCAAACCTTCCCAGAAGAGGTCTCTGACTGGGGGCGAATCCCGGTCCCATTCTAAGGCACTGACCAGCGCAAAAAAGCGGGCGTGATACTGGCGTACGCTCGCCCTCCCTTGTTTCAGTCCATGAATCTCCCGTCGGGCAAGATCCACGTCAATGGTAGATAAAAAGCACGCATCCATCGCTTTGATAAAGGCATCTGCATTCTGAAGCGCCGGATCTTTATCCCTCCACAAATTGCGTAGCCACGCTTTCGCATCCCCATGCAAATGGGATAGTATAAACCCCACTTTCTCTTCCTCATCCCTAAAGTCTTTCGCCAGCAGTTGCAGTGCGCACATTACGTCTGCTCGAAAATTGGGGTACTGTTGTAAATTCCCATCGAAGTGAGCCACAAGCCCTCCTGCTCTCCGTGCTAACCCAACCCCCTCCGGTCTGGGTCCTGGCTGCCCCTGCTTAACCAATGCTTCAAACCTGGCGTGGAGATCTCTGTAGGCGGCTGCTGCATCCTCCTCTCTTTTCTTGGATGCCTGTACCTCCGCGTTCAATTGGGTCACTGCCTGTTGCAGCGCTGAAATTTTCTCTGCTTCCGTCATCTCTGCCAACCGTTGTGAGCTCGCTCCCAAACACCAATTTCCTCCTCTCGCTGCTTCTGCCTCCGCTGCGAGGTATCAGGTGTCCGAAGCTTTAATGAGACGGGTCTTACTGTCAGGGCTGCCACTCAGTCCCAGCTCACATAGGACCACGCTAGCCAGCGTTCAGGTTAAAAGAGTCTTTATTGGATTACAGGTTGCATTTCCAAACTGCAATGTGCAGCCCTACTTCTTCTAGGTCAGACCGGCGAAGACCCGTCTGAGTCTCCGCCTCTAGCACACCAGCTTAATATCCTAGCCTTGCTCCACCTCCTGCGCCTTTCCTTCCGTCTCTGGGTCCTTCTGCCCCCCGGGGTCTCTTCTTTCCTACTCTCTTCTGACGCGGACCCCCCTGACCCTTCCGCCTCCTTGCGGCGGGCTTTGGGACCTGGCTCACTCTCTGGGCTGCTTACTGCGCCAGCTTCCGCTACATTTGAACTTGGCGCGCGCGCCCAACTCTCCACCTTCCTCTTGATCGTTTCGTCGCTCCCCGAGGTGGGCGTGACTACTCCTGACTCATGCTCTCCCTCCTTCTGAAAGCCTCCGGAACCCGATATCTGGTCCCCTTCCTCCCCTCTGCTCCCGGCTGGGTACGTGGGTCCCGATCTCCAACTGCTGCTCTCTGATCCCTCTCTGGACCCTTCTTCCTGGGGTGTCCCCCTGTTTTCCCCCCTTGCTCTGACCACTGGCGCTCCCTTCTGGGAATCTTCGGACTCACTGGATAAGCTCGGCGATCTCGGTTCGTCATCCCCACTCATCTTTCCTTCGTATTCCTCCCCCTCGCTCTCTGTCTCCTCCCTTCTCTGCGTCTCTGCTCCTGAACCCCTGACAGAAATGTTTAAAAAAGACTTAAAAGAAAGGGGTTGTGTAGAAAAAGAATCTAAATTTCAAATAGACATAATAAACAATGAATATAAAACTCGGTCAAAAATGTATAAGATATTGTTGGAATGGCATACGAAAGATGAAGAGGTTAAATCGGTAATGATACAGTGGGCCAAAGATTTTGGGTATAATATTCAATTTGATGAATGGGAAAAATTGTGGAAAGAGAATATAAAATTTACTGCATGCACGGCACTGAAAGAAAATGTTATGAAAATGTTTTACAGATGGTACATCACACCTGTAAAGTTAGCAAAGATGTATAAGACGTGTAACAAATGTTGGAAATGTAAAGAAAAAGAAGGGATGTTCTTTCATGTGTGGTGGGAATGTAAGAAAGTGAAAAGCTTTAGGGAAATGATATACAATGAAATAAAAAAAATGTTAAGATATACTTTTGCCAGTGGCGTAGCGTGGGGGGTGCAGGGGGGGCCGGCCGCACCGGCCGCAACATCTGGGGGTTAGGGTTAGGGGGCGCAAATCCACGGGTTAGGGGGCGCAAATCCACGGGTTAGGGGGCGCAAATCCACGGGTTAGGGGGCGCAAATCCACGGGTTAGGGGGCGCAAATCCACGGGTTAGGGGGCGCAAATTACTTGCCTTGCCCCGGGTGCTGACAACCCACGCTACGCCACTGACTTTTGCAAAAAAAACAGAGGCTTTTCTTTTAGAGATCTTAGGAAAGGACATAAGAAGAAAACTCTTTCAATATGCAGCAACGGCAGCCAGAATCTTGTTGGCCCAGAAATGGAAGCAAGAGGAAATACCGACGATAGAATAATGGAGACTGAAATTGACAGATTATGTGGAATTGGACAAATTAACTGGGAAAATCAGATACACCAAAGACCAAAAGTTCATCGAAGACTGGGGAAAGTTCGTAGATTATCTGAAAAACGTATGCGGCGTGAGCACAACTCTAGTGGGATTTCAAGAGGCACTGTAAAAATAGAGAAGTATTGTTAATATGAAATAGTGGGGGAAGGGAGGTATAATGGCAATACGAAAGAAGGGAATGTGTAATTAAAGTTATAAATATGGATGATTATCAGAGACGCTGAAGGAAGTTCAAAAAAGGAGATAATTTGTTGTATTTTGGATAAAAATGTATAATTGCATGGAACATCAATAAAATTTATTATTAAAAAAACAACAAAAAACCCTTATGCAAATAAAGCATTGCTTATTCTTCATCCACTGGCGTGCTTATTGGCTCCAGATCCAGAAATAACCCTGCCCTTGGCAGAACATATACAGTGCTTTTTTTCTGGGGGGACGCAGGGGAATGCATAAAACATTTTGTGAATGTACTTTTGTCCATTTACTGTATTTATTTTTCCCGGTTTGAACTATAAAATGGTGATTTTCTTGAGTCAAAATGAGAGTACCCCCAATATATACACACACATATACATATATCCATTTTATTTTTTATATATTTACAAACGGACACCTATATCTAGGCATGTATATTCTTGTATATAAACGTCCGCGGCCCACCCGCCCCATCCCTCCGCCAAGGGGCACGAGAGGAAGGCCACTGGGGGAGAAAGGCAGGTGAGGGCGGGGCGGGGGGCGGGGCTGCCCCCTGGGGAGAGCGGGGTCGAGAGAGAGTGGGCAGGAGAAAGAGAGAGGGCGGGCCTGGCTCGGCACGTCTCCGCTGGCCCAACGTCGCAGCGCCTCTTCCGCCCGTTTCCCCTCCCCTTCCTGTCCTCTTGCCTCTCCTCCGCTGGCACCTCCTTCCGGTAATCCTACCCTCGCCCAACATGGCGGCAGCACAGCCTCTTCCGCCCGTTTCCCTCCCCTTCCTGTCCTCTTGTCTCTCCTCCGCTGGCACCTCCTTCCGGTAATCCTACCCTCGCCAAACACGGCGGCAGCACAGCCTCTTCCGCCCGTTTCCCTCCCCTTCCTTGTCCTCTTGTCTCTCCTCCGCTGGCACCTCCTTCCGGTACCCCTGCCCTCGCCCAACATGGCGGCAGCACAGCCTTTTCCGCCCGTTTCCCTCCCCTTCCTGTTCTCTTGCCTCTCCTCCGGTGGCACCTCCTTCCGGTACCCCTGCCCTCGCCCAACATGGCGGCAGCACAGCCTCTTCCGCCCTTTCCCCACCCCTTCCTGTCCTCTTGCCTCTCCTCCGGTGGCACCTCCTTCCGGTAATCCTACCCTCGCCCAACATGGCGGCAGCACAGCCTCTTCCGCCCTTTCTTCTCCCCTTCCTGTCCTCTTGTCTCTCCTCCGCTGGCACCTCCTTCCGGTAATCCTACCCTCGCCAAACATGGCGGCAGCACAGCCTCTTCCGCCCTTCCGAGCTAGGAGTGCAGAAAAAGGTGAAACTGCCAGGAAAAGGAGAGGAGGAGTGTGTGTGTGAGTGAGTGAGTGAGTGAGTGAGTGAGTGAGAGTGAGACAGGGAGCATCCTAGTAGAGATGGAAGGGGAACCCAAGGGTCATCTAGTCCAACCCTCTGCAAAGAAGCTCAGAGCTACAATTCCCAGGTCTTCTTTGGGAATTCTATGGGAAGTAAGAGTTTCTACATTCATGGGCATTCACTTAGAGTGTGCTCATGTTTTTACCTTTTATTGAAAGCGGCCACAAGTGACTTGGGTGGAGTATAAATAATAAAATTATATTGCTCCTGCTGCTGTTCTTCTCTTAGCCTAACTCAAATACAACCCAATACCAAACCTTAACCCTAATGCTCACCCTAACTCAAACCTAATCCTCACTCTAACCCTAAACTTAACCCAAACCTAAGCCTCAGTCTAAACCTAAGCCTAATTTAACCCTAACCCTAAGTAATAAAACTATATTTCTCCTGCTGCTGTTCTTCTCTTACCGTAACTCAAACCCAACTCTAACTCTTAACTCCTAACCCTAATCCAACTCAAACCCAACTCTCACTGTAACCCTAACCTTTACCCAACCCTAATCCTAAACCTATGCTTTGTTTACATCACTTTGCTTCTTTTTGTGGTGTTTTGTGTTATTGCTTCATTTCGTAGGTCATGAGGCTTTCTTTGTTTCTTGGGTGTTGCTTCATTTAGCAGTTTTTTAATCGGCTTTTGTGTTTCTTTTGGTATTGCATCTTCATAGGTTGTTTGGATTTCTGATTAATTTGCTTTTTTGCCAGTTCTCAATGATTTTGCCTTTCCATGAGTATTTCTTTGAGTTTCTGGTAGCTCTGCTTCTTTCTGATTTGTTTTTGTGTTTCTGGTGTTTTGGCTTGATTATGTCATAAGATTGAAGAAATACCACCAGAAGCACAAAAACCAAGAAATATTCCCAAAATGAGGCAAAACCAGGAGACATGAAAGCCAAGCCAAATCAATGGAAAAGAGACAATCTCACCCAAAACCGCAGAACCATTCAAAGTCAAAGAAGCAAAACAATTAAATGCAAAAAACAAGCAAAACCACCCCAAATTAAACAAATCAGCAGAAAACAAAAAAGAAGCAGTAAAGCCACCAATAACAAAGCAATGCCACAAGAAACTGGAAACCAATTTTTAAAAAGCAAAACCAGAAACCCAACAAGCATGCAATTTATGGGAGTCCAAAAGCACTTCAAGCAACAGAAATTAACCAACATAAGCATACTAGTTTTCACTTAGTCTTGGGTTTCTGGTGAATGTGCTTCGTTTGCGGCTGGCTTCATTTCCTTTGGCTTGTTTTTTGGACTTTTGCTTTATTGCTTCTTTTGAGAAGTTTTCTTGTTTTTGCATTCTGGTGGTAATACTTTTGAATGCTTGGGTTTCTGGTGAATCTGCTTTCATAGAATCATAGAATCATAGAGTTGGAAGAGACCACAAGGGCCATCGAGTCCAACCCCCTGCCAAGCAGGAAACACCATCAGAGCACTCCTGACATATGGTTGTCAAGCCTCTGCTTAAAGACCTCCAAAGAAGGAGACTCCACCACGCTCCTTGGCAGCAAATTCCACTGTCGAACAGCAAATTCCACTGTCGAACAGCTTTGTTTGGGGTTGGTTGGCTTCTTTGTCAGTTTCCATGTTGCTTTTACATGTTTCTTCTGCTTCTTTTCATAAGGTTTTTGTGTTTTTAGTGGTTGACTTCATTGTTGGAATGGTCATTAGACATTTCTGGTGGTTTTGCTTCATTTCTGGTGGTTTTGCTTCATTTCTGGTGGTTTTCCTTTTTTTCTTGGGATTATCAGATCTCATAAAAATTAATATACTCAAAGGTGCAAAACCCAAAAAACCTAGAAATGAACTAATCTGTTATGTACTAACCTTGGATCCTAGAAAAATAGGCAAGTAGGATCCTAGCAACAACTGATTGGTCTTTTCCTGCCGGCCAATCAGGCTCCAGGAGGGAAGCAGAATTAGCCAGTCAGACGGGACTCATTGTGTAAATAATGTATATAAAAGCCTGAGGTTTGGGGGAGGGCAATAAAGAGCATGAAATACATACAGGAGTCCGAGTATATTTCACAATCGTAATTTATATAAAAGAATCCATGAAACGAAAACCACCCCAAAAGAAACAAATTCAACATAATCCCAAAAACGAACCAGAAACAACAGAAACAAACGACATCCACCAAAGATGAGAAAACCAATTGAATAGAACCACAAGAAACCCACACAGGTAAACATCTCATGGAACATCTCGGGGAAAAGCGAAATCACCCCCACACCATGCAAAACTAAGGTTTACCGTATTTTTCGCCCCATAGGACGCTCCGTCCCATAGGACGCACCTAGTTTTTTTGGGGGGGAAAATTCCCTTTATTCCCCCCCCAAAAGCAGGTCGGGGAAAGAGAACCAGGTCGGGGAACAGCGGGATGGTGGCGCTGCGCCTCCCTGCTGTCCCCCGAGCTTGTGGGGCTGGCCGATGTCTGCCCCGCGTGAGGGGCACTCTACATCAGGGCGCCCCCCCCGCGGGGCGGCAGGCTGCTATCTGCAGCGTGGGGAGCCTTGCTGGGAACTCCTGCAAGGCTCCCCACGCTGCGGATGTCTGCCTGGTGTGGGGGGCACTCTGCTTCAGGGCGCCCCGCCCGCCGAGCGGCAGGCTGCTATCCGCAGCCTAGACATCCCTGCCGGACCTCCCGTAGGGCTGCCTAGGCTGCGGATGTGTTCCTGAAGCCTGGAGAGCGATAGGGGTCGGTGCGCACCGACCCCTCTCGCTCTCCAGGCTTCAGCAAAAGCCTGCATTCGCCCCATAGGACGCACCCAGATTTCCCCTTCATTTTTGGAGGGGGAAAAGTGCATCCTATAGGGCGAAAAATACGGTAACTAGCTTTGGGGTTTCTGCGCAATTTACTTTTTCCCTCTTGTTGGGGGTTTCTGGTGGTATTTCTTCTGCTTCTCACATTTCTGCTTCTTTTCAATTGGTTTTGGGATTCTGGTGAATTTGGTAATGATTTGATTATAGTCTCTGTCTCGCAATTTCCCTTTTTTACGAATTCCTTCTTTGTTGGGTTTCTGGTATCTCACTTTTGGTTTTCACATTTCTCTTAGTTTTGCTACGTTTCAGGTAATTTGTTTACTTTTTGGAATTATCGAGTCTCATAAAAGTGAAGCAATATAATTAGAAGCTTAAAAAGCATGAAAAAAAATCCAGGCACTAACCCTAACCCTGAACATCCATCTATCCCCTGCCCTAACCCTAACCTTGATATTCTGGTCATCCATCTTGGGGATAACAATCTGGTGAGGTAAATTCAGTTGAGATCACTAAATATCTCCATCAGCTGTGCTTCCTCATCCCTGAGCTTATCATAGTTTGGTTTGGAATGTTGTAGAGGTGCTTATGGAGTGGGGGCAGCCTTCCTAAGAAGGTGAATGGGCAAGACATAAAGCTAATCATTCTACAACGATGTTTGTGTTTGAAAATGTGGGTGCTTATATCCCTCATGGCAGAATTATGTTCTGTGCCCCACAGTTGTATAGACCTGGTGGTATGCATCGTTCTGAGTTGGGTTGTGATATGTTTTTTGAGGATCTGCAAAGAGCTCTGTTTGAGCTCTTGTGTGTTTGTGGGTAGAGGTGAACAAGCACAGCTGCCCAGACTTACCGGTAATTTGATTTGGTTACATTGGTCGAATCTCACTAGTTTTGCCGACCCTCAAGTTGTTATATTTAATAAATACAACCTATTTATCCACTTTTGGTTGTCTGGACTCTTCCTCCTGATGTGCTAGGAACCACTCCGTTTGTGGGGCACTGCAAAATGTGTAGTTTTTACTTCAAACATTTTGCCAGACTTTGGCCCTGATTTGGAGTGAATCAGACGATGTTGGGTTTTTGGGTGACCTCATGACCCCTGTCAGTTACTTGGTTTGTGGGGTGCTGCAAAATGCTACAAAACTTTTGCCAGACTTTGGCACCAGTTTGGAGTGAATCAGACAATGTTAGAATCATAGAATCATAGAGTTGGAAGAGACCACAAGGGCCATCGAGTCCAACTCCCTGCCAAGCAGGAAACACCACCAGAGCACTCCTGACATATGGTTGTCAAGCCTCTGCTTAAAGACCTCCAAAGTAGGAGACTCCACCACACTCCTTGGCAGCAAATTCCACTGTCAAACAGCTCTTACTGTCAGGAAGTTCTTCCTAATGTTTAGGTGGAATCTTCTTTCTTGTAGTTTGGATCCATTGCTCCGTGTCCGCTTCTCTGGAGCAGCAGAAAACAACCTTTCTCCCTCCTCTATGTGACATCCTTTTATATATTTGAACATGGCTATCATATCACCCCTTAACCTCCTCTTCTCCAGGCTAAACATGCCCAGCTCCCTTAGCCGTTCCTCATAAGGCATCGTTTCCAGGCCTTTGACCATTTTGGTTGCCCTCCTCTGGACACGTTCCAGTTTGTCAGTGTCCTTCTTGAACTGTGGTGCCCAGAACTGGACACAGTACTCCAGGTGAGGTCTGACCAGAGCAGAATACAGTGACACTATTACTTCCCTTGATCTAGATGCTATACTCCTATTGATGCAGCCCAGAATTGCATTGGCTTTTTTAGCTGCCGCGTCACACTGTTGGCTCATGTCAAGTTTGTGGTCAACCAAGACTCCTAGATCCTTTTCACATGTACTGCTCTCAAGCCAGGTGTCACCCATCTTGTATTTGTGCCTCTCATTTTTTTTGCCCAAGTGCAATACTTTACATTTCTCCCTGTTAAAATTCATCTTGTTTGTTTTGGCCCAGTTCTCTAATCTGTCAAGGTCGTTTTGAAGTGTGATCCTGTCCTCTGGGGTGTTAGCCACCCCTCCCAGTTTGGTGTCATCTGCAAATTTGATCAGGATGCCCTTGAGTCCATCATCCAAGTCGTTGATAAAGATGTTGAATAAGACCGGGCCCAAGACAGAACCCTGTGGCACCCCACTAGTCACTCTTCTCCAGGATGAAGAGGAACCATTGATGAGCACCCTTTGGGTTCGGTCAGTCAGCCAGTTACAAATCCACTGAGTGGTAGCATAGTCAAGACCGCATTTTACCAGCTTCTTTACAAGAATATCATGGGGCACCTTGTCAAATGCCTTGCTGAAATCAAGGTAGGCTACATCCACTGCGTTCCCTTCATCTACCAGGCTTGTAATTCTGTCAAAAAACGAGATCAGGTTAGTCTGACATGACTTATTTTTCAGAAATCCATGCTGACTATTGGTGATCACAGCATTCCTTTCTAGGTGATCACAGACTGTTTGCTTAATGATCTGCTCCAGAATCTTCCCTGGTATTGATGTCAGACTGACTGGGCGGTAATTATTTGGGTCCTCTCTTTTCCCCTTTTTGAAAATAGGGACAACATTTGCCCTCCTCCAGTCTGCCGGGACTTCGCCTGTTCTCCAGGAATTCTCAAAGATGACTGCCAGTGGTTCTGAGATCACATCTGCCAGTTCTTTTAATACTCTTGGATGCAGTTCATCTGGCCCTGGAGACTTGAATACATCTAAACCAGCCAAGTATTCTTGTACTATCTCCTTAGTTATTGTGGGCTGTGTTTCCTCTGCTGAATCATTTGCTCCAAATTCTTCAGGTCGGGCATTGTTTTCTTTATCGGAGAAGACTGAGGCAAAGAAGGCATTGAGGAGTTCAGCCCTTTCTGTGTCCCCTGTTTGCATTTCACCATCTTCTCCTCTGAGTGACCCCACTGTTTCTTTGTTCTTCCTTTTGCTACGAACATACCCATAAAAGCCTTTTTTGTTGCTTTTAACCTCTCTAGCAAGCCTGAGTTCATTCTGTGCTTTAGCTTTTCTGACTTTGTGTCTACACGTGCTGGCTATTTGTTTGAATTCCTCTTTGGTGGTTTCCCCCCTTTTCCATTTTTTGTACACATCCTTTTTTAATCTTAATTCAGTTAAAAGTTCTTTAGATAGCCACCCTGGCTTCTTTAGGCACCTTCCATGTTTCCATCTCATTGGTATTGCCTGACGTTGTGCTTTTACGATCTCCCTCTTAACAAACTCCCAGCCATCATGAACTCCCTTTCCTTTTAGTATTACTGTCCATGGGATCTCACCCAGCACTTCCCTAAGTTTTATGAAGCCGGCTTTCTTAAAGTCAAGAAATTGAGTCCTAGTATGCTTGGCTGCTCCTTTCCGCTGTATAGTAAACTTCAGAAGAGCAGGATCACTTGCGCCTAATGATCCTTCCACTTCTACCCCACTAACCAGGTCATCAACATTGGTTAGGACCAGATCTAAAATGGCTGTTCCTCTTGTTGCTTCTCCCACTTTCTGGACAATGAAGTTGTCTGCAAGGCCAGTGAGGAATCTGTTTGACCTTATGCTCTTGGCTGAGTTTGACATCCAACAAATATCCGGGTAATTGAAGTCCCCCATTACTACTATCTCCCTTCCTTTTGCATGCTTGGCCATCTGTTCCAGGAAGGCATCGTCTATGTCCTCCGTTTGTCTTGGGGATCTATAGTAAACTCCCACAATGAGGTCTCTGTTATTCTTCTCTCTTGGGTTTTGGATATTAATTATGAACCCCGGTTTGATGTATCAATTACTCTGTGGGGTATTACAAAATGTGGGAGTTTTGCTGCAAAACTTTTGCCAAACATCAGTTTTGATGGGATCCCAGATTTGGGGGTTTGTAGTTAATGGAGCGTTCTTTCAGTGCTTCTTGGGAAATGTGCAGTTTCCGTCAGATCAAACTAATACTACTGGATAAAATTATATGGTTGTTGATTATCAGACAGTTCTCCCATTTATCAAGGAAAATGTCTGTTATGGGTGGCTTTTGCTTGGTGTGTGTGACTGTTGACAGACAGATTTGAAAAGGAACACAGCTTCCTCTGTTTGTCTCACAGTAACTTACTGGCCTTTTTGATTATGCAGTCCAACACTTGGACGCCCAACACTTCCAGCTGGATTCCGAGGACAGGAAATGATTCTGCTAAAGGCTTTCTGTGAATATAATTCCAGTTGATTTGTTTTAATGGTCACATAAAGGCACTTTCTTTGGTTATAAAATGATGTTGTGAGTCTTATATCTGAGCAGTCAATAAACTCCCTCCCCCACAGAAACGCTTGTCTTACTTCTTCTTCTTCTTCTTGGCATCCATACTTACATGTTTGTTTAAAGAAAGACTAACCCCACCCCGAACCCCACCTCCAGCCTTCATCTTATTATTCTAGTGACTAGTCAGTGTTCATAGCAACAGTTGCTTTTGTTACTAGACAAACTGCCCTGAAAGACAGTTACTATGACATGTGCCGTCTTGATATATAAAGTTGTTGCTAGTTTCTGAAAAACACTTTTTTATCTTTCAACAAGAAATAAATGAATAGGAGGCTGCTCTAAGGAAGAGGTGTGATTGCATCTGGAATATCAGACTCTTTGTATTTTTATGTATTTACTTGATTTAGGGGTGGCCGCTTCACCCCCTGGTTATGCCCATGTCCCCAACTAACTGAGCTTCTTGGGATCATCCTGCCATGCTGTGAGTTACTACATTATCCTGCACTTTACAGAACCTTCCTTAGAGAATAAAAAACTGAGGCAAATTTCCAGTCTAAACAGGCTACACAAAAAGAAACAGCAGCGATTCTTTATGTTTGACTTGTGCTTGAGCGCCTGATATCTCAGAAAATCAACATCAGTGTTGGGGTGGGTGGGTCAGGGCATTTCCAAAATGTTATGATAGATGGAGCCATGGGTGTAGCCGGGGGGGGGGGGATAAATAAAAATAAATTAAAATACCGGTACATAGCTATCTGAGGTTCTGCACCCCCTAACAAAAGGCCTGCCCCCACTAACAAAAATCCTGGCTACGCCCATGGATGAAGCCAACTACAGTAACTCTGGTTTTGTCCCCACCCAGAAGTGTAGCATGTGTGGGCCATGGGGGCACAAATTTGTGTCAGGGGGCACAAACAGGTGCCCCCACAGCAGGCTCCCTCATTGGTGCCTGGCTCTGCGTGAGAAGCAGCTGACCTAAGCTGCTGTGCTTCTGCTGGCCACAGCTCCTTAGGTCAGGCCTGACCCGGGGAAGAGAGCAGGAGGGTGGGTGGCCGTGGTGCACCTCGCTCCCAGTCACAGCAGCAGCTCCGCCTCCGGGTCACGTCTGACCTGGCGCACTCAAGGAGCAGCAGCTTCCCTGCCCCTCTCCTCCCCTGGACAAGGGCATGTGGGGCATGCCCCTCCCCCCTCGTTGAGTTCTGCAAAGGCAGCCCTGAGACTGAGGAGGAAAGAGCTCACTGCTCATGCCAACCCTAGAGAGGACGTAAGAAAAAAGCAGCCCATTGGAGGACAGCCGAGAAGCAATTGAGCTTGGTGGAGCAGTGCCCCAGTCCCCCTTAAGGACAAGCCTCCACTGACAGGGAGCAAGAAGGAATTTTAAATGGGGAACTACAATATTGGCATGGGAACTACAATAGCTCAGTGTTGTAATTTGTCTACCCTACTTAATATTTACCATTAAGGAAAGTATAAAGTCATGGAGTAAATCCATTCAGCTTGTTGATGTGAAGCAGCAGACCTCAATCTGATACTGCAAATGTTATGGAATTATTGAATATTCAGAAGTATACCTCTCCTCCACTCCTTAGTCAAGCTAGTTTTGGGCATTTATAGCAAGATTATCCCAAGTGGAAAGGAATAATATATTTTCACTGTTATGTATTCAGTGATCTGTCTTTGCCTGAGCTTGAGTCTGGACTAAGGATTCTGAGCTCCTGTGTTCTGATTTGATAAATGATGTCCAATCACAGAACATTTCAGGATTTGGGCCACTGCCATTGGCCCTTGAACTCTGAGTTGCAGCTTGGAAGTTTAGATATGTAAACGTAATAGGCCATATAGTAACAATTGCAAAGCTATTTACTCAAAACTACTTTTCAAAAATTAGATACAGCTTCTTATAATGCCAAAATCAACATCGCATGCACAGTAGTCTCTGCTGCAATGCAGAGAACTACAATGCAAGATAGGTCAACACTTTTAAAAACCCACTCTGATACCAACAAGAGTCATAGGAGGATTTGTGTTTCCTTTGAGTACAACTACATGACAGCCAAAATTGAAAAAATAATAAGACACCATTGGTATATTCTGAAAGACATTCCTGGCTGTGAAGTCTTTCCCTGCCTCGCCAAGCAATGTACTAGATCACTTAGGGATATGTTAGTACACACTGACTTAAAATACCCATCTATACAGCAGACCTTGACAACAGGCTTTTTTCAAATGTGGACATTGCACCGCATGTAGGTTTGCATTACTAGTAAAAGAATAGTGAAGGCTTCAACTTTATCATACAGTCATGTGTGCCACAGCACAGGTTGTTTATATAATTAAGTGCCCTTGTGGCTTACTGTATGTTGGGCAAATCATAAGACCTATCAGGACCAGGATATCAGAGCATCGCAGTAGGATCAGAAACAAAAACGTAGATGCACCTTTGGTACAGCACTTCATTCAGGAATCACATACTGAAGATGATCTAACATTTTTCATTCTTTAGGCTTACCAGGGGCCTCTAGATCAAGCAAGGAAGGTTCTACAACAGAAAGAAAGTAGGTTTATTTTCCTATGGAATACGCTTCATCCTTTATGGTGAATTAGATTATAGTTGTTTTCTTTAGTTATATATTGGAAAAACCTTTATGACCATATAGTATGCCTGTTGGAACAATTTACTGTTTGTAGTATGTCACTGAACAATGTTCCTTTAAGACTGAATTAACATGAATTACCTGCACTTGTTGCCTATTGGGTCACCACGACTGAGAATCCATTATGAATAAGCTTCATGTAGCTATTATATATAGTACCGGTATGTACATTTTTTATATCTTTGTATGTTACTTTGGAATTTGTGTAGCTATTATATTACAAAGTGTCTATGTTTATATGATTTAGAACCATGCACAGCTGATGAAGCCCCCTCGGGCGAAACAGGGAAATATCCAGGAATCCTTGTCTGCCTGTGCCAGTTTCCATCAGTGCCAAGTTCTTTTGTTTGCCAACCCAATCATCTTCATTAGACGCTTAGAAGATTATTTCACGCCACTCTTCTAAGCAATAGGACAGACAGCAAAATACAAGAGAAGATGAAGAAATTAGAAAAGAATGTACTATGGTGCTGACAATATAGGACTTGTGTTTGGTACATACTGGACTTGGTGGTCAACCGGAAAGCTACATTTTAATATATTATGTCACAATGTTGATTTTGGCATTATAAGAAGCGGTATCTAATTTTTGAAAAGTAGTTTTGAGTAAATCATCATCAATCTATATTACAGTCCAGAGACGCAACAAATCATTACAAAACAATACAGTCATACCTCAGGTTACAGATACTTCAGGTTGCATCTTTTTGGGTTACAGACCCGCCGAAACCCGGAAGTACCGGAACAGGTTACTTCCAAGTTTTGGCAGTTGTGCATGCGCAGAAGCACCAAATTGTAACCCGCGCGTGTGCAGACGAGCCACTGTGGGTTGCGAACGTGCATCCCACATGGATCACGTACGCAACCTGAGTGTCCACTGTACACAATTCAGACAGCCTACCACCAGGTTAAACTAGCATTTTGTTCAGACTTAAAGATAGGGATCATTGGTTCTTGCAACCACCAATAAAAACTTTGCCACTGCTAATGTTCTAGCATTTGTCCAGTCTTCCAATAGGAACCTGACATAATAAGCCTCTGATTTTCCCGGGAAAGGTACCAGCAAGTTCAGCCCTGGCTTGCTCATATTTCGCACAGTGCAGCAAAATATGTTCTATAGAATTGATGTCTTGGGCACATGAGCAAAGTCTGTCCTGGTAGGGAACTCCTCTCAACCTGCCATCCAACACTGCAGAAGGAAAAACATTTAGTTTGGTGAATAGCCTTCGGTAATTTGGTACTGTCAGGTTTTTAATGTAAGGTGTTAACTTAAAGACATGCCCATATTGTACTCCTACTGCCAGCAGACTACAGACTGCGTGTGATCAGGATCGCAAGTCACTGTGTGTATTATCCCATAATCTTTGCTTTAACGTCTTTCGGGCACCTTCATAACCCAGGTAATAGAGTTGCGGTGTGTGTGTGTGTGTGTGTGTGTGTGTGTGAGAGAGAGAGAGAGAGAGAGAGAGACAGACAGACAGACAGACAGACAGACCAATAGAGGTGTCTTTTCTAGCCATTGTTTTCTGCCAATTGCTGACAAACTCCTCATTGGTCAGGTGTTGATAAAAACCCTTCCTAGATCGAACACTACAATCCTGAGCCAATGTTTTAGGGCACCCCACCATGCTTTAGTTGAAATTGAGCATTGACCAGCTTCTAACAGAAGTATGGAGTTGGGGACACAGTTTGGTACCTTAAGCAGAGATCGTAGAAATTTTGCCTGAAAGCCGTCTAGCTTAGGCAAGTTCCCATTATGCCAGACATTTGCAGCGTACAGGAGTTGGGAAACAGATTTTGCATTGAAAACCCTTAAGGCTGCTGGAACATACTTGCCACCCTTTGTGAAAAAGAATCTGAGTATGGCTATCTTTGTGATCTCCGCCTTTTGAAGGGAGGTTTGCCAGTGGTGCTTCCAAGATCTTGTATGATGGAAAGTGAGCCCTAGATAACTGGAGTATTTAATCTCTTCAAGGCTATGGCCATCCAGCACCCATTTAAATTGGGAGAAGCTTTTGAATACTAAAATTGTTGATTTTTCGTAATTAATGGATAAGCCATTTCCAAAACAGTAATCAGAAAACTTCCTCAGCAGATATTTCAAACCTGGTCTGGAATGTGAAATGATGGCCGCATCATCTGCATATAACAAGAGGGTCCTTCTCATTCCTATTTTTGGAAGGTGTCCATCTGAGTCCATTAGGCTTGCTTCTAGGTAGTTTAAGAATAGGCAAAACAATGTGGGGGCCAGAATGCATCCCTGTCTCACCCCACTAGTAAGCTTGATACTGTTTGATAACTTTCCCTGCCGACTGCATCGGACCTGCAGTTTGGTTCCATTGTACAGGGCTTTTATAAGAAAGAGGAGTCACTTGTCCTCCAATATCAGATTTAATTTGGACCATAGCTGTTATCTGGGGATGGAATCAGATTCATGAAGGCCATGAAGAGTTTACCCTGTAGAGGCCTGGTATACTTCTTGGCTAGAAAGGACAGCATTAGACAGTGGTCTGATGTTGAATGGTTCTCATGAAAGGCTGACTGGGCTGAGTAAATAGCTTTGCAATTGTTACTATATGGCCTATTACGTTTACATCTTTTAAAAATTGGATTTGCATAATATAGGCATTCTGGTGGTTTTGGGAAGTTTAGATAGACAATCACGTTGGGAGTGGGAGTGGCCCAGGCTTTCAGGAGTGTATATAAGCAGTTGCTTTGCCCCTATTTCTCAGTTATGTAGTTCAATCAAGGTTCTTGCTGTTATCGCTGTGTCTTGCCTCGTGGGGACCCACCTACACTTCACTGGTGACGAGGATGGGATGCTGGGCTAGGTATGCAGCCTTGGTTAGCTTCTACAAGCTGAAATCACTGCTGGGGAACTGTCGCCTCAGCTGAGCTGAAATCACTGACTGTAGCCATAAGGCAGATCACACAGAACAAATGTCATGGCCACCCAGGGCCACACTGAGGAATTTAACATAATGGTTCCAGGGAAATGGGACTCCTCGTAGCCAATAGGTTGACTGACCCCGAACTGAAGTGGGTTACACAGTTCAGTGTGGGGGAGCCTGTGGCATTTGAGATTGCCTAGGCTCTATTGGCTCCAGCTGAGTGATACAACGTTTGATGCAATCATTCTGAAGCTGAGGACCCACTTCATCAGAGATTGCCTGCTGGCATGCCTTCTACAAATGATACCAGGCAAATGGTGAATCCATTGCGGCCTTTGTTGCGGCTTTGTGGCAGGCCGCCCGCCACTGCAACTTCAGTGACCTGGAACTAATGCTCCGTGACTGTCTTGTGTGTGGCCTGAGGAATGAGAAGCTACAAGAAGGACCCGACCTGACAGCAGAGACAGCTGACAAAACAATGAGAGAGATTCACCAAGCATGCAGCCCACCCATGGCATGGAAGGCCAAGGCTGTGCATTCTGAGGAGATTGTGGACAGTGAGGAAGAAAAGGAGGTCCTGAGACTGCGCCTCAGGTTGTCCAAGCATTTTGGCCAACAGGGAGGTGCAGGGGTGCCTTGCACCAGTTGTGGGGGCGTACATGAACGCCGATCATGCCGCTTCCGCGATGCCCAGTGTTGGGCATATGGGTAGACCGGCCATATTGCATGTGCCTGCCAAACGAAGGAGCAGTGGGACAACCCCCAGTGCAACCCCCAGTGTCCTATGTTAGGGACTGGGGAGGGTCGCCGTGGGACTCCACGTGTGGAAGAATGCCACACCATCTCGAACTGTGCCTGCACACAGAGGCCTGCTGCCATGTCTATTTGGAGTGTGCAGCAGCCGACCCTGTGAGAAGATTTGAGTGACTGTGACCATCCAGAGCATCCCATGCAAAATGGAGGTTGACTCTGGGTCAGCGCTCTCAATTATTTCTGCGGAGACGTACCGTCACATCTGCCAGAAAGGAAGAAAACCCAGCCTACAACTGTTTGAGGTTTCCCTGACAGACTTCCAGGGGAAGCGTGTGCCTGTTTGGGGCACTGGGACATTCACAGTCCAGTTCAAGCGTTTTAGCGGACCTCTGCGGCTGGTGGTTGTCGAAGGCCACTGCACTAGCCTCCTTGGCCTCGACTGGTTCAATGCGCTGGACATCCATGTCACTGGAGTTTGATGGGGCGCTTGGGTGGTACAAGGGCCCACCAGTTGCACTGAGTCTCAACCCGGATGTTGTACAAATTCGCTTGAAGGCTCTGCGGGTGCCATTCACCCTGAAACCGAAGACTGATGCAGAGCTGGATCACCCCATCGAACAAGGGTCCTCGAGCCAGTCCCGTACACTCAATGGGAGACCCCAATTGTCACTCCCCTTAAAGCAAACAGGGATGTGAGGATCTGTGCTGAATACAAGTACAGCAGCATGCATATCCTGTTCCAGTTGTGAGTCATCTCCTTTCATCGCTGGCCGGCAGAAAAGTCTTTGCAAAGCTCAACTTGGCCCAGGCATACCAGCAACTCCCGGTCAACGAGGCTACCTCTGAGGCACAATCATGACCCATGCTTTCCGCATCAAGAGACTACAGTTTGGTGTCAGTGTGGCCCCATGCCTCTTCCAAAACCTCATGGAAGATGTCCTGAAAGACCTCCCGGGCATCATTCCTTATTTCGATGATGTCCTCCTCACAGGGGAGTCCAAGGCAGAGCTTGCCTCTTCAAGAGCTCCTGCGCCATTTCCAAGATGCTGGCTGGCCTTAAGGTAAAGAAAGAAAAATGCCAGCTGGGGGTGCCCAAAGTCGAGTTCCACGTGTTCCTGATTGATGCTGACGGCATCCGCCCCAAACCGGCAAAGGTCAAGGCCATCTAAACCACTCCATGGCCGAAACAAGAGCTGCAGTCCTTCCTGAACTTCTTCCACTCCTTTATTCCACACAAGGCAGCATTCACGGAGCCCCTGCGCTGGCTATTGGACAAGAAAGCCCCTTTGAACTGGGGCCACACTCAGGACGCTGCTTTCAATGCTGAAATATACTCAGAGTCGCAAAATGATTTCATGCTCTTTATTCAGCTCATAGTGGTGAGGAGGAATGAATGAAAGTCCCCTCAAAGTATCTGCTTTATATACATTATTTACACAATGGGCTGCACATTATTGGTTAATTCTGGAATTCTACTGTAAGCCAATCAGGTTGTGGATTCACTTATATCTGGAGCATGATTGGGTGGTTCCTGCCAACCAATCATACTGCTGCATTGTTCTTGGACCAATCAGACTGCTGCATTCTGAATCCTATTGTTCTAGGACCAATCAGACTGCTGCAATTTGGATCCTATTGTTCTAGGACCAATCAGACTGCTGCAGTTTGGATCCTATTCAACTCAGTACATAACACCCCTCCCCTCTAAGTTCCAGTCCTGCCTGGGAGGTCGCATTCATAGTCCTCGAGGTATGCCGGCGGCCTACGTGTGCGTTGCGGCCTGTGGTGTTCCCTGGTCTGGGGTTCAGGTTCTGGCTCGTGTTCCAAGGATGCTGGCTGTGATGGGCCTGTTTGGTCTGGCGCAACCGGCTCGCTCAGTCGTGGTTCTGGTTCCGGTGTCCTTTCGGCCTCGCGGGTCCTCTCTGTATTTACTGATTCTGCCTCTCCTGCTGGCCCCTCCTGGTCTATGGGCCTCACTGCCCCTCTGTTCCCTTGGGACTCCTCTGACCTTTCCTCCTCCTGGTTTTCTCCTGGGAATCGTCGCCGAATCTGGTCGCAGTGGCGGCGCCAGCATTGCCCCCCATCCGTTAGCACCTCGTACGACACGGGGCCAGTGACCCTGGTGACTGTGGCGGGTACCCATGCTGGGCCTGCCCCAAAATTCTTTGCGTACACTGGGTCCTGGGCCTTGAAGGTCCGGGGGTTCCTGCCTTCCCCCACCACTACCTCATCCTGAGCTCTATCGGGGTGAAGGCGGTCCAATCTGATTGCAAGGCGCCGACCCATTAGTAGTTCAGCGGGGCTCCGGCCAGTCGTTGAGCTGGGGGTGCTGTGCTGTGCTAGGAGGAATGTGGCAAGGCGGTACTCCCAATCCCCTTGCGTCATGCGGCGAAGGGTGTCCTTGGTGGTCCGCACCATGCGTTCTGCTTGGCCATTGGTGGCAGGGTGGAATGGCGCCGAACAGATGTGGCGGATGGCGTTCTGCGCTGTGAAGGTTTGGAATTCTCCTGATGTAAATGCAGTCCCGTTGTCTGAGACGAGAGTGTCAGGGAGCCCGTGGGTTGCAAACAGCCTGCGTAGTACCCGGATGGCTGCGGATGTAGAAGTGGACGGTACCAGTCTGACTTTCACCCATTTGGTGTAGGAGTCCACCACTATGAAGAATGTTTTCCCCTGAAAGGGGCCAGCGATGTCCACATGCAGGCGTGACCATGGTGCTCGGGCGGACTCCCAAGGCCTGGACTGGGGCCCTTGGGGGATCTGGGCGGGATTCTTGGCAGGCCTGGCAGTGTTTGACCCAGGCCTCTATCTCTCCGTCGATCCCTGGCCACCACACATAACTCCTGGCAAGGGCCTTCATTCTTACTACCCCTGGGTGTGTCTCGTGTAGGGCTGTGAGGACCCTTTTGCGGAGGGGCTGGGGAACAACGACCCTGCTTCCCCATAACAGGCACCCCTTGTGGGCCGACAGTTCACGTTTGCGGGTTGTGTAGCCAGCGAATTCTGGCCCAGGGCTGCTGCTGGGCCATCCCCTCCACACCCAGTCCAGGACCCGGGAGATGACCCTATCTTTCTTGGAATGGTGTGCAACTTCTTGTGCCTGAATGGGGCGGTCGGGAAGCAGCTCCAGGCTCATAACCTCTTGTGCAGGTGCTGGGTCAGGGCCTGTTTCCGGTAGTGGTAGCCTGCTGAGGGCGTCCGCATGGCCCATTGCCTTCCCCGGGCGGTGAATCAGTGCATACTGGTAGCTGGCAAGGAAAATTGACCACCTGAGGACGCGAGGAGACAGCACTTGGGGGGTCTGCTTTTCGGGGGCAAACAAGCCAAGCAACGGCTTGTGGTCAGTCACCACGGTGAAGGGCCGCCCGTACAAGAAATTGTGGAATTTTTTTACTCCCTTAACGATTGCCAGACCCTCCTTGTCTATTTGCGAGTAGTTCCGCTCGGTTGCGTTGAGTGTCTGGGAAAAGTATGCCACCGGTACCTCTCTTCCATCCGGGAGTTGGTGTCCCAGGACAGCGCCAATGCCATAGGGCGAGGCGTCGCATGCTAGCACCACCGGCAGCCTCTCGTCGAAGTGTGCCAAGACCGAGTTTGAGTCCTTGACTGCCTGGAATGCAGCCTCCTGGCGCTGGCCCCACACCCAAGGGGCCCGCTTGTCCAGGAGTCTGTGTAGGGGCTCCGCTACCGCCACCTTGTGGGGAAGGAAGGAATGGTAAAAGTTCAATAGTCCCAAGAAGGCCTGAAGTTCAGTCTTGCTCTTGGGCGCTGGGGCATCACAAATGGCCCGTACCTTGTCCCCAATCAGGTGGACCCCTTCTGCGTCCACCATAAATCCCAGAAAGTCCACCTGAGGCACTCCTAGTAGACATTTTCCCCGCTTCACCTTGAGACCCGCCGTCTGGAAACGGTGCAGAACGGTGCGGAGGCGGTCCTCAAACTCCTCTGGTGTGGGCCCGGCAATCAACACATCATTGAAGAAGGGGGTGACGCCAGGAATCCCTTTAAGGAGCGAGTCCATTAGATTCTGGAATATGCCTGGTGCCACGCTGACACCGAATTGCAGCCGCTTTACCCTGAACGCTCCTCTGTGCGTCACAATCGTCTGTGCCTCTGCTGTGGCCTCATCTACTGGCAGCTGTTGATATGCTTGGGCCAAGTCCAGCTTGCCAAAATTTTTTGACCCAGCCAGGGTGGCAAGGACATGGCTGACCACTGGCACTGTGTATGCATGGGCCGTGAGGGCCTTGTTTATGGTACATTTGTAGTCTGCGCAGATGCGGACCGAACCATTAGGCTTGACGGGTGTGACGATTGGGGTTTCCCAGGGGGCATTAGGCACCGGCTCCAGCACTCCTTGCTCCATGAGCCGGTCCAATTCCTCGTCTATATGGGGTTTCAGGGCGAACGGGACCCGGCGGGCCTTGAGCCTGACCGGTCGTACTGCAGGGTCAAGTTGTAGAGCAATGGGGGGCCCCGTATACTGTCCCAATTTCCCGCCGAAAACCCCTGGAAATTCCTTGCAGATGGCATCCACGTCCACTTGTAAGGTAGTGTGGTTCACCCCGGTGATGGCTAGCCCCAGTGGTCCAAACCATGTCAACCCCAGTAAGCTAATGTAGGGGCCCTTGACCACGAGCAAGTCCAGTTGCCGCGTCCACCCTCGGTATTGCACCCTGAAGGTCCCCACCCCCATTGTGGGGACCTTACGTTTCTGGAAGTCCCAGAGGGTGAATGGGTTTGGGACCCCCAGTAGGACACAGTTTCCTTAAGGTCCTTGCCGAGATTATGGATAGAGTTGAACCCGTGTCAAGCTCCATGCGGCATGGGCCCCCCTCTATCTGTACCTCTACATAAATTTTCTCTACGTTGGGGTGGGGCAACTGGTATACCTGGAAGTCCGTGAGCTCCGTAGAGTTGCCTTGGTGCGTTGGGCCCCGGGACCTGGGGCTCTTGGATTGGTCATCTGATGCCTGGCGTCGGGTGGGCCGAGCTCGACACACCCGGGCGATGTGTCCCAATTTTCTGCACTGCCTGCACTCTGCGTTGCGGAAACGGCAGGTCCTCCTCTCGTGACTTTCCCCGCAGCTTGTGCAGTTCCCTCCTTCTCGTCGAGGCAGCTGTGGTATGTGGGCTGCTTGAGTGCGCTGCTGTACTCGGTGCACCTCCTCCCTGTCAGATCCTGAGTCGTCGGTGAGGTCTTCATGGTGGACCCTCGGTTGGGGTGGTAGGCTCAGCCGTGCCTCTTGCATCGACCTCTTGGCAGCTTCCGTTGCCAGGGCCTCCTCCAGAGCGACCTGGAACGTTAGGTCCTTCTTGGCGTAGAGGCGTCGTTGCAGCTTCTCATCCTTCAGGCCACCGACGAGGCGGTCACGAAGCATGTTCTCCAGCTCTGAGAAGTTGCAGAACCGGGCAGCTTGGTGGAGAGAGGTCACAAACCCAGTTATGGTTTCCCCAGGGGCTTGCCGCTTTGCGTAGAAGGCATTTCGACGAGCCACTACTGAGGGCTGCGGCGAAAAGTGCCCCTTCAGCTGTTCCATTATTGTTTTGTATGGAACAGTAGCGACGTCTTCAGGTGCAAGGAGAGCCCGGGCGATTTCAAATGTCTCCTCTCCGCAGATGCTGAAGAATATCGCCCTCTTCTTGGCGTCTTCTTCATCGGTGACCCCTTTGGCTTCTAGGAGGAAGGTGAAACGGGAGGCGTACGCTTCCCAGTCTCCAGATGCTGGGTTGAACGGCGAGAAGCTGCTGTCGGTTGCCATTCTGAGTTCCTTGTGTCCCGGAGCAGAAGCCTGGATACACGGTGCGAGGCAGCGGTGCGGCAGGTGGCGGTGCTGCGGTGCTGTGTGTGGCAGTCAGCTCAGCGGGATCCCACCTTCGTCGCCAGTGAAATATACTCAGAGTCGCAAAGTGATTTCATGCTCTTTATTCAGCTCATAGCGGTGAGGAGGAATGAATGAAAGTCCCCTCAAAGTATCTGCTTTATATACATTATTTACACAATGGGCTGCACATTATTGGTTAATTCTGGAATTCTACTGTAAGCCAATCAGGTTGTGGATTCACTTATATCTGGAGCATGATTGGGTGGTTCCTGCCAACCAATCATACTGCTGCATTGTTCTTGGACCAATCAGACTGCTGCATTCTGGATCCTATTGTTCTAGGACCAATCAGACTGCTGCAATTTGGATCCTATTGTTCTAGGACCAATCAGACTGCTGCAGTTTGGATCCTATTCAACTCAGTACATAACAAATGCTGTCAAACCTCCTCTCCTCTGACAGTGGCCTTACCAATTTTGATGAGACCAAGCCCGTTGTACTTGCCTGTGATGCTTCCCCGTATGGAATCGGCGCAGTCCTCGGCCACCAGTTGCCAGATGGGTGGGAGGCCCCCATTGCATTCTACTCCAGGACCTTGTCATCTATGGAATGCAATTACGCCCAGATTGACAAGGAGGCCCTGGCCTATCATGGCAGGAGTGAAGAAGTTCCATGACTACATTTACAGCTGCCACTTCATGATCGTGACTGACCACAAACCTCTGCTGGGCCTTTTCGGTCATGATCGTCAGACACCCCAGATCCTGTCCCCGAGGATGCTAAGGTGGTCCATCTTTCTTAATGCATATGACTACATGCTGCACCACCGTCCTGGTAAGAAACTGGGCCACGTAGATGCCCTAAGCTGCCTGCCATTGCCTGCCATTGACACCAACCCGTCCCCAGCCCATGGTGTGATGCTGCTGGAGACTCTGCCCCCTCTGCCGCTCTATGCCACAGATGTCACCACGTACTCGGCAAAGGATCACACCATCTCCTGTGTCCTTAACTGGGTGTGGAGGGGGTGGCCAGCGGGTCGCCCTGATGCAGAGTTCTCCCCATTTGTCTTCCTGCAACATGAACTGTCAGTCCACAAGGGATGCCTGCTCTGGGGAAACCGGGTTGTAATCCCTGCTAAGCTGCGCACCAGAGTGCTGGAGGCTCTCTTTTTCCGCATGAAAGCTCTGGCCAGGAACTATGTTTGGTGGCCAGGTATTGCAGCAGTGGAAGAATGGGTCCAGCACAGCCAGACCTGTCAAGAATCCCAACCAGCCATACCCCAGGCCCCGATTCAACAGTGGAGATGACATACACACCGTGGTCAAGACTCCACATTGATTTTGCTGACCCATTCCAAGGTTAGACATTCCTGATCATTGTGGACTCTTTCTCAAAGTGGCTCGAGGTGGTGCCAGTCTCAGCAATGACTTCCAGGGTCATCATCCAGGCCCTGCGGCAGGTCTTCACCACACATGGCATGTCAGACATCATTGTGTCTGATAATGGAGCACAGTTCACGTCAGCCAAGTTCCAGAAGTTCCTGACCGACAACCTAATCCGGCATGTCATGGCAGCACCATTCCACCCATCAGTGAATGGACAGGCTGAGAAAATGGTGAGGACCACAAAGGAATCCCTCACCCGCATTGCCCAGGGGAACTGGAACCAGTGCCTAGTGGATTTCCTGCTGCTGCAGCAGCACATCGTTCCCTGCACTGCCACAGGCTGTAGCCCAGCAGAACTCCTCATGAACCAGAAGTTGGTATCGTTCCTGGATCGGCTCCACCTGGATCGGCTCCATCTTGCATCTGATTGGCCTCCTGGCCAGGAGGCTCCAGCGGCCTCCGGGTCCTTCATCCTGGATGACCCTGTCTATATCTGGAACTATGGGCATGGCCCTGCCTGGATCCCTGCTGCTGTTACCAGGGTGACTGGACCAGCTTGCCACAGCAGATCACTTCATTCACCATTTGCCACTTTCCACCTTAAATCCACCAATGCAATTGCATATAGGGAGAGCTATATCTCAGCTTATATCTGCTGTGTTTTTTGTGAGTCACCTGAATGTAACCTGAGCAAATGTAGCTCACTTTTGGATTTTCAGTTCTTTCCCTCTTTCTCTTTAGTCCTTAGGCTAGTGCTAAAAAATAGACCAGATCTATAATATCAGAACATGTCCTCTCCACAGGATGAACAGCAGGATTCAAATACAAATGGACTTCCTTTGTAGAGAAAGTAACCAGTACATTTGTTTCTGAATGTTAAACATTAACAATGAAATAAAGGGAACTGAGGAAGCAGCCATGTTTTATTACACACTTGTTGCTGTACAGCCAGACACCTTTCTACAACTCAAATATTAAATGGAGATGGAGAACATTATACAGCATTGTCTGAACATAATGTGCTTTCCTTACTGCACAACTGAATTACTTAACATCTTGCCCTCCTGTTTTTAGTATAAAGCCCTAGTCTTGTTAACTGAGTACTACTTGTACTCAGATGACAAACAAATAACTGATTAAACAATGTGATACCACGCCTGGGTGATTTACATCTAGGTCCCCCCCCCCCGCTCTGTTTTTCCATTCCAGCTACCTAATTATCATTTGGTGTGACAACTCTGGGCCAAACAACATGTTACAGCAGACCTCGGATCACACCATTGTTTTCCTGCTTATATCAGTAGCAGCCAGTGATGGAGTGATGTCACTAGGAAATAAAATACTGTACTAATTGCAGTGTTCCAGGGAACCGGTGGGGGCACTCTTTTGAGCCAGCTAGTCCCAAATCCCACAGGTTCAGATCAGGGGTCACAAGCAAAAGACTTCAGCCAGAAACTTCCAACTACCACAAAGATGAAGCAGCAAGAAGCCAAGAACAATGGTTACATTGTTTTTAAAAGTTTCCCAAACTTTCCCATAATACATCTCAGGATGCATCATGAAAACATCATAGATATGTCTCAGAAAAGGTGTTGTGTCAGGCAGAAACCTGAGAGCCAGACATGCCTGTGTCAATCAAGTATGGTTCAATAACCCATTTCACATATGTGAAAAGATCTACATACAGTGGTACCTCGGGTTAAGTACTTAATTCGTTCCAGAGGTCCATACTTAACCTGAAACTGTTCTTAACCTGAAGCACCACTTTAGCTAATGGCGCCTCCTGCTGCTACTGCGCTGCGGGAGAACAATTTCTGTTCTCATCCTGAAGCAAAGTTCTTAACCTAAAGCACTATTTCTGGGTTAGCGGAGTCTGTAACCTGAAGCATATGTAACCCGAGGTACCACTGTATTCTTTTGTAAGGAAGGCCTCCCTTGGCATCTCCATTTGTTCTTCCTGAGTCTCATTTCCTTCTGATAACACCTAGTCTGGGCAGTTTGGGAGGGGGATCCTGTGTCAGTACATCTTGAATATTATGGCCTCCTTGCTCCATTCATTCCATCATTGGATCACAATTCTATTACTTTTGGAACCAAATAAATCCATTCATTTTGCTATTTTTGGTGACTTTCTGTGTTTCAGAAAGTAGGGTTTCCTTGCGCTGGAAGCCCCTGGTTGTCTAATGGAGGGAAAGGTATAGAGATCAGTGGTATGCTTGTTTGCCTATGTGCAAACAACAGCAGACTCCTATGCATGTTTACTCATGAAATCAATGGGAGAGATTTGGACTGACGTGCCACTAGTATTGTGGGAATGTTCAGGGATGCAGGAGATGATATATTGTTTGATTATATCCTTTCCAACTTGTGTTAGCAAGTTCTACAATTTAGCAGCGTATCATTCCCCTTTTTAAACTTGCACAGTGGGTGTGTTTGCTCAGGCTCGCTAAAGCCTCTAAAATAAGTTTCCTAGTAATTTCCCCTTTAGTCCCTCATAAAAGAAATAGACACAACACAGTCTTCCATGAAAGTATAAAGAGTTTACTCATTCACTCATCCTGTTCACAGATAGATCCCAGAAGGTAGACTTAAGTTACAAAAGTAATATACCTGGAAACTATCCCATAAGGAGACAGCTCCTTATTGTTGTTTTCTGCTGCAGGTTGTTTTCTGCTGCTCCAGAGAAGCGGACACGGAGCAATGGATCCAAGCTACAAGAAAGAAGATTCCACCTGAACATTAGGAAGAGCTTCCTGACAGTAAGAGCTGTTCAACAGTGGAATTTGCTGCCAAGGAGTGTGGTGGAGTCTCCTTCTTTGGAGGTCTTTAAGCAGAGGCTTGACAACCATATGTCAGGAGTGCTCTGATGGTGTTTCCTGCTTGGCAGGGGGTTGGAATCGATGGCCCTTGTGGTCTCTTCCAACACTATGATTCTATGATTCCTCAGAGCATCTTAGGCTAAGCAGATGTTGCTTCTTCGACGAATGTAGTCAAAGAGAGAGAGATGGCGGCTAGTCCTATGCTTTTGTTACCTGCACAGGTGAGGCCACGCCCACCTCTGGTCACATGTAGAGGAAGTCTGTCCCAGCCTAGGAGGAAACAGGAAGTTCTGACTGGCTGGTCCAGACATCCCCCCTTTTTATGTCCACTCTAGGGATGTTGTACTTGACTGCTCTGTGTTTCACATCCCACAAGTATGCTGATGATAGACAGCTCTAGCTCTCATTCCTATCTTTTTATCCACAGGACACCATGGAAGTCCTGGGCATTTTCTTGGACCTATTTGTCACCATGAATGGTCAAATAGCAGTAGACTCATGGCATTCCATAACTTGACTGGCATCCAGTGCCATCAGAGAATGAGCTTAAGTAAGGCCTCCTATAAGAGAGCAGAGATGGTTTTGAGAGGGGAGTAGTCCAGATACCTTCCCATTTGTGATCTTCAATTGGGTGGCCTAAATCTTATTAACATATCTACAATTTGAAGGCCTCTAGGCTCCCCCCACCCTACAGTTATTGTTTCCTATATGCCTTCATCTTTTGATCGCAGTTTACGTTGAAAATGTTATACATCTTTCAGATTGGGGCAGGTCCCTTTGGGTTTTGGAAACTTGTGAAAATGCTGAAACATATGAAGATGGCTAAATTGTTAAATAGTTTATGGAAAGTTTTGTGGTTTTATTTTGATAGCATCAAAAATGTCTAAAAAGAATTTACATTCATGGTAAAATACAGTTATCATTATTTGTCAGGGGTTCAGAGACAGAGGCAAAGGTGAGGGAGGAGACGGAGAGCGACGAGGAAGAATCCCAGGACAGTGAGGAAGAGGATGACAATGACTTGAGATCTTCCATGAGTCTCTCAAGTGAATCGGAGGATTCTCAGGAGGGGGCGCCCCTAGTCAGGACAAGGGGGGTCACAGGGGGGACCTGCCAGGAGCAGGGAAGCAGCAGGGAAACCTCGAGCGGGAGTGGGAGATCGGGGCCGGCTTCCCAGCAGGAACGAAGGGAAGAGAGGGGGGTTCCCAGTGTGACACACGGAGCGGAGCAGGAAAGAGACAGGGGAAGGAGATCTGGGGAGAACGTCCTGGCGGAAGAGGCGGAGAGTAGTACAGGGAGTAGTGTAAGTGTCAAAAGGAAGGTCAGGGGTAGCGAGCGCGCGCCAAGTTCAAATGTGGAGGCGCGCGGAAATGGAGAAAGCCCGGAGGAGGAGCCCAGCCCCAAAGCACGAAGGAGGGGGGAACAGGCATCTCAGGAATCCGCTTCAGGAGAGAGCAGGAGGGAAGGAACCCAGGGGGGCAGAAAGACCCTGCGGAAAAGGAAAGACAGGAAGAGGTGGTCTAGCACAAGCCTCTTAAGTTGGTGCAGGGGCGGGACCGATTCAGAGGGGACTTCAAATGTCTAACGTTAGAGACTCGGGGCTGCGCGCCTCGGTTGTGGAATCAATAATGAACTGCAATAAACATCCTTGTATATAAGAAGAGCTTGGCGTTGGTCTTTTGTGAGCTGAGACCTGAGGCAGCCGCTGACAGTAAGTCCCCTCTCTAAGATACGCAAATTTTTTTTTGCAAAGCTCACGAAGTTTGGCAGCCATGAGTATGGAGCAGCAGATAGCTGAGCTACGCAACGCAGTCTCCCAGCTTACCACTGAGGTAGCGATCTCCCAGAAGAGGGGGGAAGAGGCGGAAAAGCGGTGCCAAGATCTGCAAGCCAGGTGGGATCATGCATGCCAGGTGGGGTTCCCGGGGGCCAAAGCTGCTGGAGTAGCACTGGGCAGAAGAGGAGGCAACTTGGTAGCCCACTTCGATGGGGACCTGAAGCAGTACCCCAGTTTTAGAGCAGACGTAGAATATGCGTTGCATTTGCTTCGCGACGACTTTAAAGATGAAGAGGAGAAAGTGGGTTTCATTGTGTCCCACTTGCATGGGGAAGCGAGGGCTTGGCTGCGCAATCTGTGGCGCGAGGATTGCCCTGCTCGAAGGGACTCTGATGAATTTATCAAATGCATGGACGCTTGCTTTCAGTCTAGCGTGGATGTGGATGTGGCACGCCAGCAGATCCATGGTTTAAGGCAAGGCAAGGCTTCCGTACGTCAGTACCATGCTCGCTTTTTCGCCTTGCTGAATGTGCTGCGATGGGAGAAAGATTCTCTGGCTGTCAGAGACTTATTTTGGGAGGGGCTCTCTGGCCCGGTGAAGGACGAGCTGGCCAGGGGGGACAGACCTAAAACCCTGGCAGACGTGGTGCAGCGTGCGCTTGCCATTGGAGTGCGCCAGGAAGAACGCCCTTGGCGCAATGAGGGGGGTAGCCAGCTTCACGCACCGTCTAGAGTGCCTCCTTTGTTTCCCAGAGATCCAGGACGTCCGCGTCTCTCCCCTCAGCTGCAGCCAGGGGAGGAGCCTATGGAACTGGGGAGTGCAAAGGCTCAGTCAGCAGCCGGAGCCCCAGCGTCCGGAACAGTCAAGAAGAAGCCTCCTAGAGGGAACAGGAAGTGTTACGTCTGTGACAGTGCAACGCACATGGCGAAAGAGTGTCCCCAGAGGCTCCGGCAGCACACTGCAGCCTTGGCGACAGTAAATGCAGCAGCACAACATGAAGAGCTGTGTCAGGGAAACGACAATGCCTGGCTGGAATCAGCAATGTTGGGGCACAGCCAGGCAAGTCAATAGAGCAGTCCCCAGCGCCTTTGCAGCCTACAGACCCCCTGCCACCCAAACCTGTAGTGCAGCTCACTGCAACCCTCCAGCTACCTAATGGACGCACCCTGGAGGTCCCCATCACAATTGACAGTGGGAGCAACGCAGACTTCGTGGGGGTGCAGTTCGTCAAGCAGCATCGCATAGAGCTTCTGCCAGCCACGCTGCCATTGAACGTCGTCACAGTGGATGGCAGGAAGCTGCTGGGGGGGCAAGTGGTACAACAGATGCCGCCCATGGTGATGCAAATTGGCAATCACCGAGAAGTCATCAGTTTCAACGTCACCCGCCTGTCAGACACGCCTATAGTGTTAGGCATGAGTTGGCTGGATAGGCACAGCCCGACCATGGCGTGGTACCAGCGGCAGCTCACCTTCGGCTCATCCTATTGCGCACAGCATTGCATCCAGACCGGTCAGGAGGAGGAGGGCCAAGAGGAGGGGCAGCAGCTACGTCTCAGCATGGCGCAAGCAGTACCCTTCAAGTACAAGGGGTTTTTGGAGGTTTTCTGCGAGAAGGAGGCTGACCAGTTGCCACCTCACCGGCCCTACGATTGCGCTATTGATCTCTTGCCAGGGACAACGCTGCCGCCTGTGAAGCTGTATTCCATGTCCGAGGAGGAGCTGCAGGAGCTCCGGGAATTCATAGATCACAATCTGCAGCGGGGATTCATCCGAGAATCGAAGGCTGTAGGGGGCAGTCCTGTGTTTTTTGTGAAGAAGAAAGACACGCCCCAAAAGAGGCTGATCGTAGACTTCAGATTCATAAACTCAAAGACAAAGCCCGCGGCCTTTCCCATGCCCAAGATCGACGACCTGCTCGCGACGGTGCGGAAAGGGAAGATCTTCACCAAGTTGGATCTCCGCGGAGCTTACAATCTCATACGCGTGCGAGAGGGTGATGAGTGGAAGACGGCCATGTTCACGCCGTTGGGCACCTACGAATACAGAGTTATGCCGTTTGGTCTCCAAAATGGCTCCCACTTTTTCCAAGCTTTTATGCATCATGTGCTAGCGGGACTCCTCTACAAGAAGTGCGTATGTTTCCTCGACGACATTCTGATCTTCTCAGAATCGCCGGAGGCTCACGAGAGCGACGTGAAGGAGGTCCTGCAGAGGCTACGGGAGCACAGGCTCTACGCCAAGCTGGAGAAGTGCCAATTCGACGTGACGGAGGTGGATTTTCTGGGCTATAGGCTGTCCGACAGGGGACTAGCCATGGACAGCGCCAAGGTCCGCGCGGTGTTGGACTGGAAGAGCCCGCGAAATCGGAAAGAGGTCCAGAGGTTCGTCGGCTTCGCCAACTTTTACCGCAAGTTCATCAGGGGTTTCGCCAAGGAGACGGCAGCTATCACGGACACTCTCAGCTCCAAGAAGAAGAAGTTCACCTGGACGGACCAAGCGGAGCAGTCCTTCAGGAGACTTAAGAGTCTCTTCGCGTCCGAAGAACAGCTGCTACACTTGAATCCTGGCAGGCCCATGAGGGTGGAGACTGACGCATCTGACAGAGCGGTGGGGGCCGTCCTCTTACAGGAAGACCCGCAGGGAAACTGGAGGCCCTGTTCTTTCTACTCCAGAAAGCTCAGCAAGTCGGAGCAGAACTACACCATTTGGGACAGGGAGTTGCTGGCCATCCACGCAGCTTTCAAGGCGTGGAGGCACTTTCTCATCGGAGCCAAGCACACCGTGCAGGTCCGCACGGACCACAAGAACCTAGAGTACTGGCGCACGGCGAAGCTACAGAGCCAGAGGCACATACGCTGGGCGGAGTTCTTTGCGGATTTCGATTTCAGGATAGAGTACATCCCAGGCGACAACAATGTCATAGCAGATGCGCTCTCCAGGAAACCGCAGTATCTTGAGGCAGCGGCACCGGTGGCAGCCAAGCACATTTTTGCACCGCAGGCGTGGGCGTGCGCTTCAGCCGCCGTGGACCTGGAGGCGGTGCGTCGCGCGTTGCAGGCGGATCCGTTCGCACAGTCCAAGATGGAAGAGGTGCGGAGGGGCACAGCGAAGGACAACGAGTTCCAGATACGCGACGGCCTGCTGACCCGTAAAGGTGCTCTCTACGTTCCGGGAGACGATCTCCGCGCGAAGGTTCTGCAGCAGTTGCACGACGCACCCAGCGCTGGCCACTTCGGCAAGGAAAAGACAACGGAATTAGTGGCCAGAGACTTTTGGTGGCCCCAGATGCGAGGGGAGGTCGCGGAGTACGTCGCCAGGTGTGACACGTGCCAAAGGTCCAAGCCAGTGCACCAGAAGCCAGCGGGACTGCTGGAACCGCTGGAAACGCCACTGCAACCGTGGGAGAGGGTGGCGCTGGACTTTGTCACTGATCTGCCCAGTTCGCGAGGCAAGACGGCGGTGCTTGTGGTTGTAGACCTGTTCACCAAGATGGCGCATTTCATTCCTTGCGCGAAGGTGGCGACAGCGGAGCAGACAGCCAAACTGTTCATCGACCACGTGTTCAAGGTGCATGGGTTGCCACGGTCCATTCTGTCCGACAGGGGGCGCCAGTTTGTGTCCAGTTTCTGGCGGAAGCTCCTAGGGATCCTGCACGTCAAAATCAACCTGTCGTCGGCGAGACATCCGCAGACCAACGGCCAAGCAGAGAGGGTCAACGCGATCATGCAGCAGTACCTGAGATGTTACGCCAATCAGCGACCCGCGGCTTGGGTGGATTACCTGCCGATGGCTGAGTTTGCCTACAACAACACGAAGCATGCGTCTACGGGGGTGACGCCGTTCTTCGCTAACAATGGAAGGCATCCCAGAACCTTCCCGGGGCTCGTAACGATGGGGGAGGGGGAGCCACAGGAAGCCGACCATTTCGCAGCAGAATTGCAAGAGGTGCACGACGAGCTACGGAGACATTTAGAGCTAGCTAAACAAGCCTATAAGGTGCAGGCGGACAAACACAGGAGGGAGGGGGAAGACATCCAGGTGGGAGACTGGGTATGGTTAGCGGCCCAAGCGGTGCCGGCCAAGTCGTTAGCTAAAAAGAAGCTAGGACACAAGCAACTAGGGCCGTACCAAGTTGAGGCCAGGATCAATCCCGTAGCGTTTCGATTGGCCCTCCCCGAGGGTTCCAGAATGCACCCGGTCTTTCATAGGTCGATGCTCACCCCCTACAAGGCCCCACACAGATTTCAGGAGTCAGGGACGGCACCGGAACCAAGCAGGGAGTCGCCCAAGAGGGGGAGGTCACCTAAGGACGAACCAGTCAACGAGGTCACAGAGATTCTGGACTCGAGATGGGGGGAAGAGGGAGTAGAATATTTTCTCGCCAGGGAGGGCGCCCCGGCCAGCACCAACAGTTGGGTGCCGGACTACGCTTTGGACGAACCCCTCCTCAAGGACGAGTTCCATGCCCTTTTCCCACACAGGCCCATGCCAGCACAGTTTTTCGACGATTGGCTTTTTACGCCCACACTTTCCGCCAGCACCTTCCGAGGGTTCTCCTCCGCAGAGGAGACGACGCCAGCGTCGAGCCCTCCAAGGGGATCGTGTTCGGGGGTGGACACCGACCCTTCTTACTGGTGGGACGACCAACCAGAAGAGGACTGGCGCATGAGGTGGCGGGTGGGTCCTTGGCAAGCAGACCCCACCCAGGCAACAGGGGGAGGGGAGGACGTGAACATGTTGGGAGAGGACAATGGGTTCGAGTACACAAACAATGAACTGGACGCAGAGGAGATCGACGTCGACGACCTGTGTCTGGCAGCGACCTCCGCAACGACGGAGCCCCCGGAACCTGCGCCCGAGCAGCGGGAGGGGGGAAGGGGGGGCTTCGAGGGGGGGATGGATGTCAGGGGTTCAGAGACAGAGGCACAGGTGAGGGAGGAGACGGAGAGCGACGAGGAAGAATCCCAGGACAGTGAAGAAGAGGATGACAATGACTTGAGATCTTCCATGAGTCTCTCAAGTGAATCGGAGGATTCTCAGGAGGGGGCGCCCCTAGTCAGGACAAGGGGGGTCACAGGGGGGACCTGCCAGGAGCAGGGAAGCAGCAGGGAAACCCCGAGCGGGAGTGGGAGATCGGGGCCGGCTTCCCAGCAGGAACGAAGGGAAGAGAGGGGGGTTCCCAGTGTGACACACGGAGCGGAGCAGGAAAGAGACAGGGGAAGGAGATCTGGGGAGAACGTCCTGGCGGAAGAGGCGGAGAGTAGTACAGGGAGTAGTGTAAGTGTCAAAAGGAAGGTCAGGGGTAGCGAGCGCGCGCCAAGTTCAAATGTGGAGGCGCGCGGAAATGGAGAAAGCCCGGAGGAGGAGCCCAGCCCCAAAGCACGAAGGAGGGGGGAACAGGCATCTCAGGAATCCGCTTCAGGAGAGAGCAGGAGGGAAGGAACCCAGGGGGGCAGAAAGACCCTGCGGAAAAGGAAAGACAGGAAGAGGTGGTCTAGCACAAGCCTCTTAAGTTGGTGCAGGGGCGGGACCGATTCAGAGGGGACTTCAAATGTCTAACGTTAGAGACTCGGGGCTGCGCGCCTCGGTTGTGGAATCAATAATGAACTGCAATAAACATCCTTGTATATAAGAAGAGCTTGGCGTTGGTCTTTTGTGAGCTGAGACCTGAGGCAGCCGCTGACAATTATTATTTTTTATTCAGTTTATACACTGCCCTATACCTGGTCTCAGGGCAGTTCGGAGGTCTCAGGGTGGTCCCTTCCACGCACAATCCTAGTTAGAATAAGCAGAAAAGTAACATCATTCTCAAAAGGTGGTGGTTGTTGTTGGCATCCATCTGTCTTGGAAGACAATAGAAGAATGTGCCTTGAGGGGTGAAGTCAAATGGTTGGAGAGTTGCAGCGTCTGGTCACTGCTGTGGATATGACCTGACTGACAGTTTCAAAATGTACTGGACTGTAATGTAGTATTTTTGCTATATTTTAAATTACCCGAGAATACATAAGAAAGAAGTTCTGGGTTCCTTTAAAGTTCCTTGCAGCTCATAAAATGTGGACTATTTCCCCCAGAACATGACAGTGGAGCTGTGGTGATACTCCAATTTTATTATTATTTATTAAATTTATATACAGTGGTGCCCCGCAAGACGAATGCCTCGCAAGACGGAAAACTCGCTAGACGAAAGAGTTTTCCGTTTTGGAGGTGCTTCGCAAAACGAATTTCCTATGGGCTTACTTCGCAAGACGACAATGCCTTGCGAGTTCCTGTGGTTTTTCCCCCTCCCCCCTCTTTTTCTAAGCCGCTAAGCCGCTTATCAGCTGATCCAATCAGCAGATAAGCCGCTAATAGCGCTAATCCGCTAATCCGCCAATGGGCTTGCTTCGCAAGACGAAAAAACCGCTAGACGAAGAGAATCACAGAACGGATTCTTTTCGTCTTGCGAGGCACCACTGTACTAGCTTTAATCAGTAGCATGGCCAATATGAGGAAATGCCCAATGTATTATGCTACTTCCTCCTAGATTAATTATAAGTCTGAAGCAGTGATTCTACTTTACAGTCTTGATACTAAGCTGCTTAGCTTTATCCAGGATGCAGCTAATTGGTTTTTGCCTCAAACTGCATGAACAATATTCAGAAGCAACACATTCCCGATTCAAGGTTTCTCCTAGATGCTCATTTTTTGATCCAGAGGGATTCATGTATGCTTCTCCGCACTCTACAATTGCCATCAGTCACTGAATGTTATCTAGGAAATGCTGTGAAATTTTTAAAATGTCATTATGTTTACTATCATATTCTAATATTAAATATTATTTCACACTAACCATCAAATAAATGTCAGATGTTTTGAACTAGTTTCTGAGTAATGCTGCAAGCTTATCATAGTTCTTTAATTAAAAAGAAAAGCTGAAAAACCACTACTGCTGATCTTCCTGTGCGATAACTAGAGAAGAATTTCTGGGTGTATACTAGGAAACACTGTTAATTTGCAACAGATGATATTGAAAACCAGACTGTCCCTTGTGTACTGTGTAAACATGTCCCAGAATCCTCTGCAGTGCTGCCTTTCACCAGTTCAGACAATTTGTCCATGTAGCACAGAGGCCTTTTGCATTGTCCATGGCAGCTGCCCCAGAATCCTTTGCAATGCACAGGGGTTCTGTGGCAGATGTGAATACAAAAGATGTTCCTGGGAAGTTAAACATCTGAAAACTACCTGGCTATATCACTGCATGCCAGCCAAATTTAAGGCAGTATATGTGGCCCAAAAACTGCATGTGGGTTTTAACAAATCTGTGCACTTCTAAATTGCACTAACTAGCTCAGAATGTATATCTTATAAATGTCAATCTCATTTATCTGTTTGGACATATTGTATATATTAATACAGTGGTGCCCCGCAAGACAAATGCCTTGCAAGACGGAAAACCCGCTAGACGAAAGGGTTTTCCGTTTTTCAATGCGCTTTGCAGGACGAATTTCCCTATGGGCTTGCTTCGCAAGACGAAAATGTCTTGCGAGTCTTGAGATTTTTTTCCGCTCCCCCCCCTTTTTCTAAGCCGCTAAGCCTTTAATAGCCTTTTAGCAGCTAAGCCGCTAAGCCGCTAAACCGCTAATAGCGCTAATCCGCTAAGCCGCTAATAGGGTTGCTTTGCAAGACGAAAAAAACGCTAGACGAAGATACTCGCGGAATGGATTAATTTCGTCTTGTGAGGCACCACTGTAGATAGGTTTAAATTGGGATTGATGGATTATTTTTATTGTTAATGTGAGCTGATTATGTTTCTTTTTACTTAGTATATTTGCAATATTAATTTACAAAATACTTAATTTAATTAATTTACTTTTTTATGATTTAGGAAGCATTAACTTGGCAGGTAGGGAGAGTTTGTATCTCCCCCTATCTTCTCACTTCACTCACTTCTATCTTCTCACTTCACGCACCAACTCTACCTACCCCACCCTTAGACCTTGCTAAATGGTACCCTTTGCAAAAACACCTCTGCACCCCTGTCTTCCCATAGACTGGGAACCAGCTAGGCAGAATGAAGTCTCAGCTCATGTGTAGCAGTGGCAGCAGAGAGTGAGAAGCCTGGTCTTCCGCTGTCCACCATGGGTGCTTCCTCCTGCTCTTGCAGTCAGTTGGTACTTGGAACAGACCAAGGAGGGGGTGAACTTAGCATGGCCTACAGACTCAGGACCACTTGCCATTCCTGAGGTGCATTCATTTACCCTGCATGCTGTTGTCTCATGTGAGCCACCTGGTATGTAATGGCAGCAGTAAATCACAGGTCAACTGGCCAGCACTTCTGACTACCTTCCTCATTAACACACTTCTTCTTCTTTAAATATTATTATTAAAGATTTCTTAGTTTACAAAAACACATGCATTGTCTCTTTTTTCAAGTTGTGTTTTCTACAGATCATTTTCATTTGTTGCAAGTCATTAATGTTGCATACCGTGTTAGGCTAGGAAGAAAATAGCTGGAAAGGGGGGGCAATGCTTCTATTCTTCTACTTAGTGTATGTGTGGGGTTTTGTGTCAGCGTCACTTGTGTGGGTTCTCTTTCTAGTCACTTGTTGTATTTCCTTAAACTCAAACATAGTAATAAATAACTTGCAAACAGTGCAGAGCAGATGGCAAGTGTGCCATTGGGAAGCCAATAAGACAGTTTCAGAATAAGTGAGAGAAGAAATATAAGGCTACCTGCTACTTTCAATCTTTGATCAGGAATCTAGGATAATTAATGGGTTTGAAACTACTTTGCACAAATCATAGCAGTTGCAGCCCACCCACCCTGCAAATCCTGTACAACCTCTTTTCTATTTTCCCAGTTTTGTGAAGTGCAGACATGGGGAACTTCTGGCACCTGGGCTGTGTAAGGCCCAGCAGGGGTTGTAATTTGGCCAGTGTGGCCATTTCCCCCAAGCCACACCTACCTGTCTCACACCTGGCATCCTATCGCATCAAGTTAAGAGCAGGTAAAAATATGGCTGTAAAGGAACAATTGAGAGTCTTATAGTGGATCATTCCTTAGTAAGCAAGGCTCGCTGTCAGCGCTGACAATAATTCTTTTTGGTATCAACTGCACTAGGGAGCTTCCAACTGAAAAATCCCTAGTGCAGCTGATCCCTGCCAAAAGCAGGGGCTTGCTGATTGGTGCTGAGAGCAAACCTGTGTTCCAGCAGGAATCTTCCTCTGCAGCCTGCACTGAGTTCAAGCTTGTCTGAAAAGGAATAAAGGAAAGACTGGAGTCAGTTGATTGACAGGTATGTGGCTCTGCCAGCTGTCAAAATGGCCTGCAGGGGAGCACCCTTTGTGTAGTGTTTAGCATGTTGAACTAGGAAAATGGCCCTTCAGCTATGAAGCTCACTGGATTAGCTGGGAGCAGTCACTATATCTTAGCCTAACCTACCTTACAGAATTGTTGTGAGGATAAAAGAGGCAGGGAGAAAAACCATGGTCACTGCCCTGATTTCCTTGGATAACAGGTGGGAAGCAATCATCTTAAAATGAACATTTTGTTTTTAAAAAATAGCTGACTTTAAAAAATCATGCATTGCTTTCTTTATACATTTCCCTCATTTGTTTGCTGATCCACTGAGGAATAACAGCAAATAGTGTTGTGGTTCCTTAACTGTCGGCTGTACCATTAAGCAAAGGGTTTGCCTTGGGCAAATCAGGCCCAAGTATCGAGCTGCTGCTGAAGCTTTGTATGCCTTTATAACTCCCCTGTGAAGATAAGTTATAGCATTTGGGGCTTTTTAATTTAGTGATCGCCTTGTTGTGGCGAAGAGGCTTGAATAACTCAGAGAAGCTCTGAGCTATGTCGAGTGCCTGGTGTGCTCTGGTCCATGGGTCACTGTTATGAATAGGATCCAAAATGCAGCAGTCTGATTGGTCCTAGAACAATAGGATTCAGAATGCAGTATTCTGATTGGTCCTAGAACAATAGGATCCAGAATGCAGCAGTCTGATTGGTCCACAGGCGCCGCCCAATCCAGCTCCAGGTGGAAGTGAATCCGCAACCTGATTGCCCTACAGGAGAATCCCGGAATTAGCCAATCGCGTGCAGCCCATTGTGTAAATAATGTATATAAAGCAGACATCATGGGGGAACTTCCTTTCCTCGCTACTATGAGCTGAATAAAGAACATGAAATCCACACTCGACTCAGAGTATATTTCAGTCATGAAGAGTCAGACACAACTAAATGACTAAACAACAACAACAACAACAACAACAACAAATTTAGTGATAAAAGGCTATAACATTATGCTATGGTGAAAGTGATATGGAGAAAGTGGATAGCATTTCTACCTCTTCTATATAACTCATGGATATTCAATGAAGCTGAGCAATGGAAAATTCAGGACAGACAAAAGAAAGTACTTCTCCACGTAGCACAGAGTTAAGCGATGGAACCTGCTGCCACAGGAAGCATTGATGGCCACCAGTTGGATGCATTAAAAGGATTAGAAAAATTCATGGAGGATAAGGATATGATGGCTATGTTCTGTCTCCATAACTGAGTGGTAAAGGTAAAGGACCCTTGGATGGTTAAGTACAGTTAAAGGCAACTATGGGGGTGTGGTGCTCGTCTCACTTTTCAGGCAGAAGAAGCCAGCCTTTGTTCACAGACAGTTTTCCAGGTCATGTGGCCAGCATAACTAAGCCACTTCTGGCACACAGAAATGCAGTTTACTTTCTCACTGCAGTGGTACCTATTTATCTACTTGTGCTGGTGGGCTTTCGAACTGCTAGGTTGACAGAAGCTGGGACAAAGTGACAGGAGCTCACCACCATCGTGTGGCTTTGAACTGCTGACTTTAAGCCCAAGAGGCTTAGTGGTTTAGACGACAGTGCCACCCACGTCCCTATAACTGAATACAGCAAAAGTAATCGGTGTGCTTCTGAATACCAGTTGCTGGAAACTGCAGCAGGAGAGATTGGTGTTGTCCTTGGGTCCAGCTTGCAGAATTTCAGCAGGCATCTGGTTGGCCACTGTGAGAACAGGATGCTGGACTAGATGGACTATTGACGTGGTCCAACAGGTCTTGTGTGCCACACAGCCTGCCCCACATCCCCTGAAGTAGTCAGCTGCCCTCAGGTATGGTGGAGTAGCTGTCTCATAGCCTGTGTTAAAGTAAGATCCAGCTTCTGTGCTTCAAATGGGTCAGCGGTGTGGGTGTGTCATCTTGCCCTGTGCCTCAGGCAGCAGAATGTCTTGAAGTGGCCCTGCTCCTTGAAGGCAGATGATGCCTGTGATGCTGAAGCAGACTCTAGCTCAGGAAAGCTTATTCTACCAAAGAATAAAGGTGCCCCAGGATTCCTTGTTGATTTTACTGCAATAGACTGAGACCTCTCCTCTGAAATTTGTCACAATATGATTCCCCTTTTGCATCTGTATTCCTGGACAGCTGAAAAAAGCAGACCTTGTTGGCACCCGTCTGTTTCAAGACACAATGGAAGAGTGCGCCATCAGGGGTAAAGTCATACCACTGGAGAATGACAATTCCTGTTGTAGCTATAGAGACCAATAAGGGATAGACATGTTTTATTGCAGCTGGGGCAGATGAAGGCGTCCAGATTTGCTGTTAGAGATGCACCATGGTGTTTCTTCTCTCTGTACTCCTCTCAGTAGTTATTCTGTAGTCACTGGTGTGGATACACAACCTGTAGGGTTAATGTTGCCAACTTTCATGTCACAATTGCAGACATCTTTGTATCACAGAGTTGGTCTGTCAACAGGTTTGGTGTCTGAAGCCAGCTCCCCACAAAGCACATCCCTGGGGATCCTGCCACCTGCCGTTCTGTGTACATGACCAAGCCAGCGTAGAGGTCGCTGACGCAAAAGTGCAACCATGCTGGGAATGTGAGCTTGGGAGAGCTCATCTAGACTATGTCCTGCCATGTGATGCCCAAAATCTTCCTGACAGCACATATGCAGACTGCACTGAGGCGTCCTTCCTCTGAAAATACAGCTGGTTATAAGTTATAAGTAAGGTAGGACGGCATGAATCACTTCTCCACATTTCTTTGAACAGCACAGGCAGAGATTGCTCAGCAGAGAACACACCTTGGGGCATTCCTCTCCCCCCCCCTCTTCTTTTACCTTCCCTGAGCTCCGCCCCACAGCGCAGTCGGCTCTTGCGATTGGTTGGGACGACGCCGAGAGCCTATCCTCAGCTGACTCAATGGGAACCAGCTCTTGGGGGTTTTTTATTTCTTTATTTTTTGCAAGAGTTTCAGTTTAGGCAGAAAAACCTGGAGAAATCAGGGCGCTGGAGCAGGGCTGACAAGAGGAGAAGAGAAGCGGTGGTAAGGTGCAGGAAGAAGAGGCGCAGGAAGAAGCGTGGATTAAAAGAGTTAAAAGAAGACAAGGAGTTAAACGAAGAGGCGAAAAGGAGAAGGAAGAGGAGGGTCTGACGAGCAAGGCTGCAACTGCTGTAGCAGGGACCACGTTTCCTGCGCTTTTGGAGATAAGCGCAAAAAGGCGCAAAAAGAGGGAGCCTTTTGTGGCAAGTGGCAGCCCAGGAGCAACCCCAGGAGTTAAGGGGGCTGCTGGGTCTGGGGTTCCCCCCGCCCCGAGCTGCAACATCTCCTTGGAGGCACGGATCGCCACCAGCTGGCGCTGTTCGTGGCTGGCTGGGTGGGCGAAGAACTCATTTGCAAATTGACCAAACCGCTGGTTTGCCCGAACCCTTTTTTGCAAGGTATTCTTTAAATAAAGGAGTTTTGGTAGGCAAGAAAACGCGTCGAAGATGAGACAAGATGTCTGACAAAATGTCTAGCTTTCTGTACATCGGGGATATCGTCTCCCTCTACGCCGAAGGCTCGGTGAACGGCTTCATCAGCACTCTGGGGTAAGGATTGTGTGAACGGGAGGATCCGGCCTCGGCTTGAGGGATGCGCGGGTGCGGGTGCGCGCGCCTTTGGTTACCAGCGCCTTGCTTTTAGAAGACCTTCCCTATGCGCTTCTTGCAGTCCTTCTTTACTTTCGATTTCCTGGGGAGCTACCGCTGTTCAGCCTTCTTTGACTTTGAGAGAAAAAGGACACCAAAGTTGTAAGGCACAGGAAGCAACAGCTGGAGAGGAATGGGCAGCGGCCGCAACCCTAGCACTGAAGCTTCTGCTATTGCGCGGCGTAAAGAGAGGAAGAGAAAAAAACGTAGGAAATTATTTTAAGAAGCCGGGTCTCTTAAACTTCGGGCAACTTCGCTGCGTGCAGGCGTAACCGCGCGCTGGCCCAGCTGAAAGTGAGAGCGGCGGCAATCTAGCCAAAAGAAACAGCAATTTTAAGACGCATTTGTATCCGTGGGAAAGGGGTTGCAGTGCAGTTTTGTCCACGTCTGCCCTGTTCAGTTCAGTGAGACTTACCTCTAAGTGAAGTGGGTTACATAGGATCGCAGCCTTAAGCAATGTGCTCAATTTTGCCAGGGATCAGTGAGATTAAAGCGCTTACCCTTGCACACCTGAGCCTATGAATGCTTGCCGGAAGTAAGCGTCGCTGCTTACTTCCCAGTAAACACGCACGAGACTGTCATTTCTTATTTTCCCGCTGCTGCTGCAGTACTGATGGCTAAGCTATTTACTTACTGTTGTAAGTAAATGCTGATACCTTTTTTTGTTGCATTCCGTACATTACCTATTTGAATCTAATAATCTGCATTAGCTAGAATGTGCATTTGATTTTAAAACGTCCTTTTCAGTTTGTTTATCCCACATTCACAGTGTTCATATGTGTACCTAAATAGCCCAGGAGAAGCACAAAAGTGTCTTCAGTATCATATGTGAAAATATATTTTGGTATCAAAGCAAAATAATAATAATAATAATAATAATAATAATAATAATAATAAAAAGTGTGGGGAGAAATTGGTCTCATTGTTTTTTTATAGGTTTTGAAAGATCTTATTTTAGCTGCTGCAAACTAAGGGAACTGCAGATTTTTCTTTGCATAGTCAGTTCACACGTGCATGATCACTGACCATAGCATTGTGATGACTTTGCTCCATGTGTATGTCTTCCCATGATGGGAGATACACTTTTTTCTTTTAAAGTAACCCTCTGCTCAGTTCTTTAAACAATAAGCCATTTAAGCATGACCAGGAGCCTGTTCTCATGGATGTTAGAAGTTTATGGATGTGCAGTTTATTCACCCGAGTCAACTGAGGTGCCTGTTTCCAAGCAGGGGGCTTATTGCGTAAACAGCACTTCCTGCTGAGGTTTCTGCTTTCATGCGATTACTAAAACAACGGCTCCTCTCTGCAATAGCTGCTTTCACGATAAGCTTTTCAATCAATCAGCCTGATAATAGTTACCATGACATAAACCTGGTCCGTAAAAACAAAAAGATAGCCATTATGCCACTTGTAAGAACTACTTCAAACTTTGTGGTATACAGTACTTCATCGGTATTGTGAACAGTGACTACCACAATTCACTTGGATAAAGTGAATGTGGGCTGAATAACTGTACTTCATTGAACATTATAGTTGACAAGCCTCCAGGTTTCCACAGTGCAAACTTGCATTGGTTTCCAGGTTTTATGCCACATTTCTGTTCTCATTTTTGTATCTGTATCTGAATAGGTTGATGCAGATAGTCTCCACAAACAGATGTTCCTGGCCTGTATCACTTGGAATTTCAAGGGGGCTATTGTTGAATGCTTCCCTGTACACACAAAAAAAAGACTTTATTCACATAGAAAACTAGATGTCAGGAAGGTTTATAACTTACCCTTTCCCGTAATGTGTTAGTTCTCTATAGGTTTGAATGGGGGAGCAGTTAAAACTGATTTGCAGTCTGAATTTGTGCAGTCTAGGACAGACAAAAGGAAGTACTACTTCATACAGCACATCATAGTTAAGCTATGAGGTACAGTATCACAAGATGTAGTGATGGTTGCCAGCTTGGAAACCTTTAAAATGAGATTAGGCAAGTTGATGGCATGTAATGCTTCCAGTGGCTACTCTTCATGAATACCAATTGCTGCGGAGCAGGAGACTGCTGTTGTGGTCCTGTCTGCTTGTGGGTTCCCCATAGGCATCTGGCTGGGCCCTGTGTGAAGACATTACTGGGATAAAGAGTCTTTGGTCTGACTCAATATGGCTGTCGTTCAGTTTTATTGCATGATCTCAGTTAATGACTGCAGTGGCAGTAGCCGCCCAGAGTGGCTGGGGAAACTCAGCCAGATGGGCGAGGTATAAATAAATAAATAAATAAATAATAATAATTGCAACTTAACCTACACTGTGTATTGTTACTGCTTCCTAGAGTTTTGTCTCGCAGTCACCAACTTGCAGTTGATGGGGCAGGGGAAACTAGTCTGGCTGTAACCCTTATTGTGGGGAGTCTGAAATCAGTAATCTGAAAGTGATTGTGTCCCAAAATTAAACTAAAGATTGTCAGATTTATGGTTCTATCCATGTGTTGAATATTTACATGTTATGCTCCCTGCTGCCTTGTGACTTTCTTAGTCATGTCTCTGAGGTGGAATGTATTTTAAAGAAGAGTAGTATTGACTTGCCTCCAAAACAAATTCTTTCTGCTAGAAATAATGTTCTGATTGTGTTATGTACAAAGCATCCTGAAATGACTGTAGGTGATACTTACCGTAAGTTTGTCCCTTTAAAAACAAGACAGTGTAATGTTGCAATCCTATGGAGCAAGTCCTATTGCACATCAGCATAGATAATTCTCAAGTTAATGCATAAGATTGGATTTCATGTTTCTAGCCATGTATTTAAATGAGTTTGGTATTTGGTTTTCAGACTCTTACAAGGTGAAACTGTATTTACAAATCTTCAAATGTAGTTCTTTCAAAATTAACATATATTATTTTTCAAAAAAATAACTACTGTTTTCTTTATTTAAGGTCCCTTGAAGAATTGAGTACATTGGTCACCATGCATGTTGTCGTCTTCTCCTCCTTCTCCTCCTCCTCCTCCTCCTCCTCCTCCTCCTCCTCCTCCTCCTCCTCCTCTTAGTTTTTAACTGGGGTGTTTGTGTTACTTCCTGGTGCAACTGGACTTCTCTGTGACCCTTCTCCTCTGCAGGGAGGTGGGACTGATTCAGGTGGTCTGCCCCCCCCCCCACTTAATGGATCCAAATGGTTTCCAGAGAATGCTGGGGATGTTTTCTCCCACGTTGATGGCCTTTCAGCTGATTCCCTGGTGGCCCGCTGGAATGTGGCGTTAACTAGGGCTATCGAATATCCGGCTCCGAAGCGCCCTCTCCGATTGCATGGAGCTCAGACAGCCCCATGGTTTTCCCCAGAGCTGAGGGCAATGAAACAATCGTTGAGACAGCTAGAGTGCTGGTGGTGGAAAACTCATTCTGAATCAGACCGGACACAGGCTAGAGCTCAACGTTGAGCCTACCAATTGGCAATAGCGATGGCGAAGAGGACCTTCTTTACTGCCTCTATTCCATCTGTGGAAAACAGCAGCAGGAGACTCTTTCAGGTGGTTCATAATTTAACGGAACCACCTGTACCATAAGGGCCTGATAAGGCCCCCAAGATCTCCTGCAATGATTTTGCAAAGTTTTCTGCAGATAAAGTCGCTCAGATTCAGAAAGAGGTAGACTCCACCATGGGAGCAGGGCTGTGGCAGGAGAGTGCCAGAGTCCTGTCTAGTCTAGTTGCATAGGATCAATTTCAATCTTTTACCTTCAAGGATGTAGACAGGTTGCTTGGACAAGTGAAACCAACCACCTTTCCCCTTGATCCTTGCCCATCCTGGCTAATAAGAGCAAGCCGGGAAGGGCTGGGCGATGGGCTCTGCGATGTGGTGAATGCTTCCCTCTGTGAGAGAGTCTCCCCAGCCCCGCTGAGAGAGGCAGTCATTAAAGCGCTTCTTTAAAAAACATCTCTTGACCCGGCCGATATGGCCAACTATTGCTCAGTCAGTCTCAAATCTTCCATTCTTGGGCAAGGTGATTGAGTGGGTGGTTGCTGAACAACTCCAAGCATGCCTGGAGGATGCGGACCATTTGGATCCCTTCCAATCAGGATTCAGGCCTCATCATCATGGGACTAAAACTGCCTTGGTCGCGCGGGTTGATGATCTCTGGCGGGCTAGGGACAAAGGTGAGAGCTGTTTCCTAGTTCTGCTGGATCTCTCAGCGGCCTTTGATATCATCAACCATGACATCCCTCTGGACCGTCTAGAGGAGCTGGGAGCTAGGGCAGGTAGACTGGTGACTGGGAGTGGCCGCTGAGACCATATAACACCAGTCCTGAAAGACCTACATTGGCTTCCAGTACATTTACAAACACAATTCAAAGTGTTGGTGTTGACCTTTAAAGCCCTAAATGCCTCGGCCCAGTATATCTGAAGGAGCATCTCCACCCCCATTGTTCACTGAAGTCCAGCTCGGAGGGTCTTCTGGTGGTTCCCTCGCTGCGAGAAGTGAGGTTACAGGGAACCAGACAGAGGGCCTTCTCAGTGGCGCCTGCCCTCCCTCCATATGTCAAGGAAATAAACAACTATCTGACTTTTAGAAGCCAGCCCTGTTTAGGGAAGTTTTTAATGTTTGGTGTTTTATCACTTTATTATTATTATTAATAACATTCTGTTGGGAGCCACCCAGAGTTGCTGGAGAAACCCAGCCAGATGAGCAGGGTATTATTATTATTATTATTATTATTATTATTATTATTATTATTATTATTTACAGAGCAAACAGGTAAACAAGGAATGGTACATATATTGTCTCTATAATTGTCTTTCAATTCATATTCTTTTTCACAGTTCATTTATGTTTGGTGAGAGACATTTTTTGTCATAGACATCTTGCAGTTGGGGAAAACGGGAGTGGGGGAGAGAGATGGGGATGTTGTTCTTTCATTCTACATATTCTTAATGTAGGGGGGGTTGTGTCAGCATCACATGGGTAGGTTTTCTGTTTGTATATTTATTTATTTTTATTGATATTGTGAGAGGTTAGCATTTCCAAGATTGGTTGGCTGTATTTAGTTGATTGCGGTGTGGCTTACTTGTGGAAGATATTTAATAGGGCTAGTTCTGGAGTTGCTTCTATTACTTGTTTTGTTATTTTGGGAATTTCCTGCGGCACTGATATCCAGAAGGATTGGACTTTGGGGCATTCCATATTGTTCTCTTCTTGATGAAGACTAAATACGTTTAGAACTTTGGGTGCAATACAGCAAATTTAGGCTGCAAACTTATATGCACAGAACTGAGAGATCAGTGGAACTTGCTTATCAGTAGATATGTAAAGGATTGTGTTAAAGCCCATTGATTTGAAACCAGTGGGTAGATAGCTTGATCATGCCTTATTGATTTGGCACTCATTATTATAATTGTTAACTTCTTAAGCACTGCTCCGCTATGCTTGTCAAATTGTATGTTTGTTTAGCCTTTAAATTGTGATTTCAATCGGCCTGAAAACACTACTTGGGCACGTGTTTGGTGATGGCTTTCTATCTTTACATAAGGGTATACAGTGGTACCTCAGGTTACGTACGCTTCAGGTTACAGACTCCGCTAACCCAGAAATATTACCGCGGGTTAAGAACTTTGCTTCAGGATGAGAACAGAAATCGTGCTCCAGCGGTGCGACAGCAGCAGCAGGAGGCCCCATTAGTTAAAGTGATGCTTTAGGTTAAGAACAGTTTCAGGTTAAGAACGGACCTCTGGAACGAATTAAGTACGTAACCACAGGTACCACTGTAATGCAAGAGACATTCTTTTGAACACTTCTTTACTTGAAGGCTTTGTAGCATATGAAAGCTTCATGAGTGCAACTTTGATGATAAAGATATACTGTATAGCATATTCTCCCAACTCTAGAGAGAAAAAGAGGGATACTTCTAAAGTATATTAACCTTTTTCTTTCACTGTGGAGAATAGGAGGCCTTGTTGCTTCCACACTTTACATATTTATGAAAGCTAAGAATTTGAGTGCCGTTTTTGTTCTTACAGGAGATCTGGTTGTACTTTATGAACCAGAGCTGCAGCCCAAGCAAACTGGGTTATTGGAAGGGTGCAGTTTGTGCCCATGTACATGTATTTACATTCATGTGCCCTATTTATAACAATGTGTTTGTCTCACTCAGAGATTTAACAACAGTGGTACCTCGGATTAAGTACTTAATTCGTTCCGGAGGTCTGTTCTTAACCTGAAACGGTTCTTAACCTGAAGCACTACTTTAACTAATGGGGCCTCCTTCTGCTGCCGTGCCACCGGAGCCCTGTTTCTGTTCTTATCCTGAAGCAAAGTTCTTAACCTGAAGCACTATTTCTGGGTTAGCGGAGTCTGTAACCTGAAGCATATGTAACCTGAAGCGTATGTAACCCAAGGTACCACTGTACTTCTAGAGAATTAATTTTGTTGGTGAACACTTTTATTTGTTTTGAGAAGACATTCCTTATCTCTCCCAAATTCTGACAGCATTTTTTTTTTTACCAGAGACTCCCGAAAAGAGGAACGGCATTTACATTGTTTGTGGTCCTACTGTAATTCTCTCTGAAAGCCAATGGAAAGCTTTATAATAGTTTCCATGATGTGTATTAAATCCAAAGCAAACATACACGCTCATGAGGCAGTCAGTAGATGTGTCTCATGGATTGTCTGAATCATGAAAGGTTTGTTGATGTACTCTGGAACAAAGCAGCTCCATCCAGTTTGGTATGTGGTTTGCTTTTGAAATTCCAATTTATCTGTAATAAAACACATAGTAGTGGCTTTTATTCTCTGGACAGTTACGCTCCTTAAACCACATGGGTTTTAATGGATTTAAACAGTATAAACTTGTGAAAAAATTCAGCCAAACTGAGAAATCTACCGTATTTTTCGCCCCATAAGACACACTTTTTCCCCTCCAAAAATGAAGGGGAAATCGGGGTGCGTCTTATGGGGCGAATGCCTGCAAGCCTCGTGCGCCCGGCAGGAGGTCCCACCGGATGCGCGAGGCTTGGGGCGGCAGCCTGTCGCCCGAAGCACGGGGAGCCCTCGGGAGGGCTCCCCCTGCTTCGGGCGAGTGTCTGCAAGCCTCGCGCACCCGGCAGGAGGTCCCACCGGGTGCGCGAGGCTTGGGGTGGCAGCCTGTCTCCCGAAGCACGGGGAGCCCTCGGGAGGGCTCCCCCTGCTTCGAGCGAGTGTCTGCAAGCCTCGCGCACCCGGCAGGAGGTCCCACCGGGTGCGCGAGGCTTGGGGCGGCAGCGGACTGCTTGCGCGCACCTAGAAGCTTGGGGCGCGCTGAGCTCAGCACGCCCCAAGCTCCTGGTGTAGCGCAGCTATCCGCTAGCCCTGGGAGAGCCCCGCGGCTCTCCCAAGACTAGCGGACTGCTTGCGCGCACACAGAAGCTTGGGGCGCGCTGAGCTCAGCAGGCCCCAAGCTCCTGGTGTAGTGCAGCGATCCGCTAGCCCTGGGAGAGCCCCGCGGCTCTCCCAAGGCTAGCGGACTGCTTGCGCGCACCTAGAAGCTTGGGGCGCGCTGAGCTCAGCACGCCCCAGGCTCCTGGTGTAGCGCAGCGATCTGCTAGCCCTGGGAGAGCCCCGCGGCTCTCCCAGGGCTAGCGGACTGCTTGCCGGCACGCAGAAGCTTGGGGCGCGCTGACCTCAGCTCGCCCCAAGCTTCTGGATTAGCGCAGGGGTCCGCTAGCCCTGGGAGAGGTGCCCGGCTCTCCCACGCTAGCGGAGACCTTGCCGGCACGCAGAAGCTAGGGGCGCGCTGAGCTCTGCACGCCCCAAGCTCCTGGTGTAGCGCAGCGCACCTGGGGGGGAAATAATTTTTCCCCCCTTTATTTCCCCCCCAAAAATCTAGGTGCATCTTATGGGCCGGTGCGTCTTATGGGGCGAAAAATACGGTACTCTAAAGAAGACATGCACAAACAGTTCTGCAGCAGTTCTGCCTTTCATGGGATTTCTACACCATAATCATTTATGGTGATTACTGTTTTACACCAGTTTTACAGTCATTTACAACAGTTTATAGATCTGCAGTTCTCACTGTTCACTAGGGTCTACCTGTTCATTAAATAAGTTTAGATGTGTGGTGTAGGTGTGCCCTTATTCTAAATAAATGTTTTTCAAAAGTAAACATGATCTACAATATCGTGAAAAGTGAGGAGCAGCATGGAAGCGAGTGGCTGCCACTGCCACAGACACTGCCACTGCTCCTCATTTTTCAGAATATTGTAGACAGTGGCGGGTTCTGGCAATTGGCGGGCCGGATTGAGGACTCTGGTGGGCTGGATCCAAACCTTAGTTTGAGGACCCCTGCTTTAAAGTAAAGATCCATAGATTTAGCTAAGCATTCTTTACACACTGCAAAGTATCATTTCTGGTTCCTGGGGGGATGTGCACCAAAGTTTAAGTTAACCAAGACTAATGCATGATTAGAGACTTGTTATAGACCCAATTTCTGCATTCACCACCTGATGAAGATCACCTTTTGGTATTAATATTAGGTCTATGCATGACATTGATTTACAGTGGTACCTCGGGTTAAGTACTTAATTCGTTCTGGAGGCCTGTACTTAACCTGAAACTGTTCTTAAACTGAAGCACCACTTTAGCTAATGGGGCCTCCTGCTGCTGCCGCGCCGCTAGAACACGATTTCTGTTCTCAACCTGAAGCAAAGTTCTTAACCTGAAGCAATATTTCTGGATTAGCGGAGTATGTAACCTGAAGCGTATGTAACCTGAGGTACCACTGTAGTGGCTTTCCCCATTAGAAGCAATATCTTTGAAAAAAGTGAATATGAGGGCTAAATTGTGGACATATAGAGAGCTGTTAACCGAAGTAGAAAATCAGGTAAAATTAAAAGACTTTGAAGATAAGAGAACTGGTAACAAATTGGTCACAGTTTCATCAATTAAATGATATTTCTAAGACAGAAAGGTTTTAGTTATGAGTTATCAAGATTTCAGAAAGATGTCTTAGAAAATAATACAAAATTATTCTTGAAAATGTATAATTTGCTCCTGGAATGGCATACAAAAGACGAACTGGTTAAATCAGTGATGATACACTGGGTGAAATACTTGGGACATAATATACAAATGATAGACTGGGAGAGGCTATGGAAAACAGATTTGAAATTCATTGCCTTTTTTCATTGAAAGAGAACTATATGAAAATGATGTACTGGTGGTATTTGACCTCTGTTAACTTAGCAAAAATGTATAGAACGAGCACAAATATGCTGGAAATGTAAAGAAAAAGACGGTACCTAATATCATTTTTGGTGGACGTGTAATAAAAAAATTCTGGGAGATGATATATAATGAAATGAAAAAAATGTTTAAAATAACTTTTGTTAATAAACCAGAAGCTTTCTTATTAGGAATTATAGGTAACAAGATTCCAAAAGACCAGAAAAGTTTGTTTATGTATGTGACAACAGCTGCACGGATACTACTAGCCCAGAGATGGAAGGAAGAGACAATCCTGACCAGAGAAGAATGGCAAATCAAGATGATGGACTATGCCGACATGGCAAAATTAACTGGGAAGCTCGGAAATCAAGAAGACAAGAACCTTAAAAAAGAATGGGGAAAGTTTATAATTTATTTATGAAACCACTGCAAGCAGGTTAACACATTTTCAGGATTTTAACCACACTTGTAAAGTAACAGAAAGTATAGATAATTTAGGATAACAATTTGGATAAGTATTGATATGCAGTTGTAATTATTATGTTATGCTTGATTGAGTGGAGTCCAGATCCTTTTCATGCATAAGGAAGCAAAACAATTTCTTTCTTCTGTTCAGAGTTGTCTTATTTCTTTATGCCTTTTTTGGTTGTCCAGGCTGAAAGGGTACTCTTGTGTGCTTGAACTGGGGAGAGGCGTTGAGGAGAGTCTTGGAGCTGGAGCTCTTTGAGAATGTTGTCAGCCTGCTAGTTATCACCCAGGTTCTGGTTTGTGCTGGACTATGTCTGCTTCTTTTAGAGCTGATGTATAAGGTCGAAGAGCCCTCCGCCATACCAGTGTGGCTTGGCTGATGCCCTGGAATATTTAAATGGTGGCTTTGCTGTATCTTAGGTTTCTAAGCTTCAGTAGTGCTTTGAAAAATGAATGAGCCTATACTGTTCAAAGTGAATTTCTAGATCTCTCAGGGTTTCCCCCGTTCTGCTTTCGCCTCTTGGAACCCGGTCAGCTCTTTCTGTGTCATTGGGGGACAGTGGGATGTTTAAATTCAGGGAGAGTATCCAGTCAATAATGAACTGAACCACATCCCCACTTCCTGGATCTCTAGTAGGCCTCTTAGATGATTCTCTCCCCCCCCCCCCTTTCCCGTCTGATTGTTCCTCCAGCTTCATAACTAAAAATCTCCAGTCATTTGTAAGAGCTGGATCTCAGACTGGTTGGTTAGAGCAAGATTGTGTGCATTATTTGCTGTTTTAGAAATATCTGATACTTGGTTAGAAAGCATATCAAATTTCTGCTCGAATGGAGCTAGAGCATTGGTTGCCAGATGTGAAATGTATTGGCATTATTTTCAGCTCTCCCACCCCACTACTTAACCATCTCCCTGTCTGAACACTCTCTCAGAAACTGCTCCTTTTATTTTACCTTCCAAAGTACTGGCTCCACTCCCCCCCCCCACTAGCTCCCTGGTGGAGTTCTGAGGTACTACATCACCAGACTCTGGTCTGACTCTGCTGTCCATCACAGTCATCTGGGGTAGCTAAGGGGCCTGGATTGGGTTCCTATCTGGTAAAATGACCAGATCCAGAAGAACCACGGCCAGCCAGCTCTGCCCACCCCTATGTTTTGCTGTTTTGGGGTCCTTCACTAGTCATTGCCAGCCAGAACACTGTTGGAGGTTACTTTTCAGCCACCCTTGCTTTTCTTGGTTGCAGTGGAGGCCTCCGTTACCCAGCCAAGCGACCTCTCCTTTAGCTTGACCACCTCCAGCAGCAGTGGCCAAGGGGTGCCAGAATTGTGGTGTACAGTGGTACCTCGGGTTAAGAACTTAATTCGTTCTGGAGGTCTGCTCTTAACCAGAAACTGTTCTTAACGTGAGGTACCACTTTAGCTAGTGAGGCCTCCCACTGCCACTATGCGATTTCTGTTCTCATCCTGAAGCAAAGTTCTTAACCCAAGGTATTATTTCTGGGTTAGCAGAGTCTGTAACCTGAAGTGTCTGTAACCCAAGGTACTCCATGCCAAGAAAAAGTCACCTGATTTATTTCTCCATATCAGGTTGCTCTTTAAAAGGCACAGGATCAGAGACGGGGGCAGGAGGATTGGAAACGCAGCTGAGTGGTAATGATGTGGGTTTCCTGGAAATTTTTGAAACGTTTTCCACAATTATTTCCCGCTGCCCAAAATTAATAGCTATTGATTCAGTGTGTTTATTTTTTTTAATTATTTTTTAAAAAGATATTTATTAAAGTTTCCATTTTTTTACAAACAAAAAGAAAAAAGCAGACATAAAAAGAAAAAAGTTAAAAACACATAAATTTCACAACTTATTTTCTCATAACATATTTCCCTGACCTCCTCATACCTCCCCTTCTTGTATATCCAGTTCAAATTATTTGTGCAGCAAATCCATATCTCAAAGCATTACAGCTTTAAAACAAAAAAACACCTTATTTTCTCTCCAACATCTTAGGCTATTATAACCTTAAATTCTTACTTATAAAAAGAAAGTCATTTTATAATATTCCTTTATACCATTACAGCTAGAAACCATTTCAATCCAACATCATTCAACATTCCTTAATTTTACAGTATTTTTGTAAATAGTCCTTAATTTTTTTCCAATCTTCTTCTGCCGACTCTTCTCCCTGGTCACGGATTCTGCCAGTCATTTCTGCTAGTCCCATACAGTCAATCAGCTTGATTCAGTGTGTTTATTTGATTTACATTTAGGCAACAAAACAAAGCACGTATGTCATATTAATTCTACCTGCTGTGCAGAAACTCTGAAAAGTTTTTCCAATAGGAAAATGCTGTTGAGTGGAAATATGTGGAAAATATTAGTTTGTGTAGAAAGTAAATACAGATCAAATCCAGCACAGGCCTAACTCGAGTGGAGGTGGGGAGTGAGGATCTCTTTGAAGTTCGATCTTTTACATCAGAGACGGTACATACGGCAGGTTTTCCCCCAGCTTCATCAGTTCAGAGCGTGTCTGTTTGTTTTTCAAATCATTATATTTTCCCAAACACATGCGTCCAGCTATGGGGTGGCATTGCAGGAGTGTCGGTCCGTCCCTTGCTCCGTGACCCAGTGCCCCTGCCGTGGGGCAAACCGCGGGTCATCGAGACAGTCCTCCACTGCCCTGGGGAGGCTGCCAGGGCTAATTACCCCCATATCAGCCCTGAATTATCAAAACGGCTGGAGTCCGATCGTGTGGGAGTCCGCCATTTCCCACCGCCGGAAACAGGAAGTCCATCAATTCAATACTTGAGCCATTGGGAGGGGAATACTTTGGATCCTGCTGATTCTTGGAAGCCTTGCCAGCAGAATGTCCCATTTTGTGTCCTAAAGCCAGCTTCTGCCAGTGGAAGCATCTCTGGGGGCAGATCTACACCCATAGAGCAGTTTTCACCAGTAGTGGAGAGTCTCAGCAATGCGACTCTGTGCCCCACTGATGGGACTCCTCTTTCCCAACCAAGCCTGCAGATCTGGGGTTTAAGATTGTACTGCCTGTGTAGTTAAGTTTTCAAACAAATTCAAAGCTTTGCTTGAAATTTATTTTTGCTGGAATACTTGTGAATATTTTAAGACACAACCACTCAATAGCATACACTTCCCTTACTTTATTTAGATTTTAAGAAGAAAATGAAAACACCGAAAAGGCTCCTCATACTAATTTTAGCATGCTTGAAGAGTTGTTCATATATTATGTGCTTCTTTGGGATCATCACCTGGGAAATAGTTCAGTCATTTATTTTAGATTTGAATAGCGATGGCCTGATTTGCAAGCAGAGCTATACCATGGGTTAGCTTTGCAGGGACAATCTTTTGTGAACCTTGGACTTGCACACGTTACCCTCTCTTCTCCTCTAGCATGGCCATGAGGCGATCAGAAGCTTCTGTCTCCATTTTAGACCACCAAATTTGGGATTGTGCCTGAACCCTAAATTGCGGTTAATTTTATTCATGGCTGGTTGAAATATTATAGTTTCTTAAACATGGTTGTAGGTTGATTTATTTTCAACTAGCAAAGATTAACCAGTTTGTCAGGACTTGATGTTAAAAAATCTGTGATTAACCTAAAATGGAAGCAAAATGAACTTCTTGTGGCTGTATCAGAGGACAAGGGACCCTACAAGTCCCACTTTGCCTTGTCTTCTAATGCTAAACTATGGTTTAGCCAAGTGTAATAATTTCAGTTGCTCTGTTTGACTTGTATGGTAGTCATTAATAATGTTCGTAATTAATGTCATGAAACAATGTCTTTCTAAAAGTGGAAATTTTTCCATGCCATATCACTGCTGCCTAGTGGGGCACAGCTCTCGATTAAGGCTCACTTAGCAGCCAAGTTCCTGGTTTTCATGGTAGCATAAGAAAACCAATGCAAAACAATGCATTTCTTCCTCTGGCAAAAGAAAGTGTTTGCGTAATAAGAACTACCGTACTTTTCCATGTATAAGACTATTTTTTTCCTTTAAAAATCATGCTAAGAAGTGGGTGTTGTCTTATACATGGGGGCGCCTTATAGACAGAAAAGTATGGTATGTCACAGAAGATAGCGGAGTTGCTTTAGGGTATTGCTATTATGCAATAAAACTTGGAGAGGTGTTTTCAGCAGTCAGCATGGGGCGGGGTGGCTTTAGCTGCATGAAATAAATCACTCAGCATGACTTGGGTTGTTGTTTTTTGAGTGCATGAACGAGGGGGGGGGGTTGTGGTGCTCTCAAGGTGGCAGGCTGGCACTTCAAAGTAGTGTCACAGCCCCAGTAGGCGTTGAGCCCAAGTAGGAGTACACCCTGTAGGAACGAGAACAGCCCTGGGGCTTCCCCATGGACCTAATATTTGACATTAGTTATAGGTACAGCAGCAGTGCCAGGAGCATTCTGCTACCACATGACATTACAGCGGTTGTAACCTGAGGCAATTTACTGATTTTTGCAATAAGTTTTATTTACAGCTTTCCCCTATATGCTAACTGGAAGTCATTATGCTAATTCACAAAGCCACCTGTTAGATAATGCCTGGGCTGTTTCCAGTTTTCTGGGGGCCCTTGGGCACAGGACTCGGTCCCCGGGCCCTTTGCCCCCTCCCTTTCCTCCTCAAATCACACCCTTCCTTCTCAGCCCATCGCCTTTAGACTCAAACAAATCTTAACCAACATGGCATCCCCAGTTTTCTGCGGTTCCTATCAGTAGCTGTTATCTGAAACATGCCTAACAATATATGGATATTCCTGCTCCATTAAACTTATTCCATACATGGAGTCAGTGCTATTTTTCTAGAAAAAGAAGTGCTGGAACTCACCATAAATGTCTCCCTTGTTTTCTTATAACGGCAATGGTGCCCACCTGAGAGGGGCCAAAACTGAGTTCCAGTGAGTTCTGGCTGAAAACAGCCCTGCATGGAGCTGATGGAAAATTTGCATTTTAAAAGAACATGCTTTTAACATCAGCCTGACACATTAATGTAAGATGGGAAGCCTTTCCTGGCTTGAAGATAAATGGTGGGAGTTGCATTGAGTTGATTAAATACAGTATTTGTATTCCGCTTTTCTAACAGCAAATGCTGAGCTCAAAACAGCTCACAATAATTACAATAGCATTAAAAAACACACACATTGCAATCACTACAGTGGTACCTCTGGTTGTGGATGGGGTCTGTTCCAGAGCTCCAGCTGGATCCTGAGGTTTCAGCAACCAGAGGTGCCTGTTCTGTGCATGCACGTGGCATGTAGAGCGCTTCTGTGCATGCCCGAGCAGCGAAACCCGGAAAAATACTTCCGGGTTTGCTGCTTTCACAACCCAAAGTTTACAGTATCTGAGGGTAACCGTAAGCTGAGGTTCTACTGTATAATATAAACCACAGAATAAAAAGCAAACCACAAGAACAAAACCACCAAAACAATGGCAGTGGCACAAGTACTCTCAGCTGCCACCTTGATGCCTCAAGTTTGACCATTTTTTAAATATGCCATTGATGGGCGAGAATGGCCCCAGATTGGAGACGATGGTGGGAGCAGAAGTGAGTGAGAACAGTAGGGAGGATGCAGCAGGCAAGAGGAAGATGGAGGAAAAAGGCACTCTTTGTGGGGACAGACGAGCAAAAGAGGTGGTTGCTGTGGTGTGGTATGTGTGTGTGTTGGGTGTCGGGGAGAAATGTCAGCAACAATGACCTACCTTGGATGCCAGCTGTGTTGTGCTTTCCATGATGAATGGGCTGGGGAATAAGAAGGTCCTGGAAGGGGCATTTGGGTCTCAGTATAAACCCAAACAAATTCTGCTTCTCTTTGGGAATAGGCTTTCCACAGTGTTGCCTCCTCTTTGCCTAAGTGAACCCATAGCATTGGCTGGCTTTCTGTGAGGTTTAAGCAGTGAATGAAGTGGGGGAAATGAGGATTTTCTCTGAACACAATGAAAGGAAACCTTATAATAAACTAACTGAAATACAAAGCTTTCCCAGCACATTACCTTCTAGCTCTTGTTTTCCATCCTGTTTCTGCATTCCAGGTCCCTTTGCAAGACTTGTACTGGGTACTAATTCCTTAAGAAACACTGAAAACGTTCATGTTAAGAGTTTGGCCTAGTGACAACTTACTTGTTCCACTGCCAGCCGTTCATGGCTTTGCTTTTTAGGCCAGAGAGATGAAGAACCAGTACCCGATGTCAGCTGGAAGCTGTTTGGGCTTTCTGCTCCCATCAGCTATTACACAGCCCAATCCCCACAACACACTTTTGAGCTGAAATTATCCCTGAATACTCACTCTCTCCTTTGTATGGGTCCACTTAGTGGGCAGTTGGTAGTTTAGTATTGGTCAGCACCATATCATATCTTGCCTCTCAGCACTCCATTCTTCCTTGGTCAATTTTTGTTTTCACCTCTTCGGACTCGCTCAAGAATAAAATATGGCCATCCAGGTTTTGCTACGGGAAGCAGAGATAGCAAGGCTTAGCTCTTGCTGCTGCTCTTCATAATAATAATAATAATAATAATAATAATAATAATAATAATAATAATAATAATTTTATTTATATCTTGCCCTCCCCGGCTGAAGCCGGGTTCAGAGTGGCTAGCAACAGTAAAATAATACAGCATTCTAAAATCAATTCATTATAAAATCAGTTCAAATCAAATTCATGTGCTCTGCTCACTTCTGCATCTCCTTACATCTCGCACCAGGTACTCATGTTCATGCATAACTTCCACTTGAGCCCAGCACAGTACTTTTTCTTCCTCTGCACTTCCTCCAACCTATGAGTCCTGGAGATGGAAGTTAATTGGGAACAGAGAAGAGGAAGAGGAAGACCCCCTAGAGAGTCTGCAATAATTTGCAGCCAGCAAATTGGGTTGGGTTGAAACTTGCAACACAGTTTTCTCAATAAAGTTTTTTTAAAGGTACTTTCACCCATCTGCAGATTGAAACCTTCCCCTTGCTCCTGGTAGCTGGCAGGCAAACATGGAGATTTCAGGTCAGCCCTGGAAGTTTGGCAACCCTAGTTGTTGCTCAGGAGGCCCTATATCATATTGCAAAGGCCCACTTTCCACCAAGTGCATCTCTGAAGATGGCAGAACATAAAGCAGAACCTCAGTTGTGAAAAGCAGTGCAGAAGCAGGTTCCTGTGGGAGGTGTTTTCTCGAGGATGTAAATGGGTGAAAATTTCCTCGTTAATTCCACCATGTAGTTTTGATTTCTGGCAACTTCCATTTCCCCTTCAGCATGTATGCTAGAGCAGGGGTCCTCAAACTTTTCAAACAGGGGGCTGGTTCACTGTCCTTCAGATACTGTTGGGGACCGGACTATAGTTTGAAAAAAATATGAACAAATTCCTGTGCACACTGCACATATTTTATTTGTAGTGCATAAAAAACAGGGAAAAATACAATATTTAAAATGAAGAACGATTTTAATCAACATGGGGTGGGGTGCTAGCCATGGCCCCTTTGTTGCTCCAACTCCCCACACTGCAGATCCACGCAGTGGCGTAGCGTGGGGGGTGCAGGGGGCCTGGCCGCACCGGGCGCAACATCTGGGGGTTAGGGTTAGGGGGCGCAAATCCACGGGTTAGGGGGCGCAAATCCACGGGTTAGGGGGCGCAAATCCACAGGTTAGGGGGCGCAAATTACTTGCCTTGCCCTGGGTGCTGACAACCCACGCTACGCCACTGGATCCACGCGCTTCTTTCCCGCCCAGCCCGAGTTTCCCACGCTTACCCAGATTGAAGAACATGGTTCCCTTGAGGCTGCTGCTACTGTTGCTGCAGGTCCTTGCCTCCAGCTTCTCCTGGGTCTTGTGCAGCAGCACAACTTGGTAGTGGTGGTGGTGCTGCCTCTCCTCTTCGGCCTGCTTGTCCGTCAAAAATAAATCCTGTGCAGCATGCTGGACTCTGTGGTCTCCACCGTCTTGAAGTGCACGCGGTACTGGGCCAGCCCCAGCACGAGCAGCGGAGCCCAGCAGCTGCGCACCAGCACCAGCTGCTCATTCAGGGGCAGCTCGTGGAAGCAAGGCACGTTCTGAATCTTGACAAAGTGCAGCGTCTTCGCCATCACCGCCGAAACCAACTTGCACGCCACCTGCGGACTCTGCAGAGCCACGTGCTTCTGCAAGCTGCAGGAGCAGCTGGGACCTGCCGCATGCCTGCTGGAACTAGCCGCCGCCACCACTGCCGCCGCTCCTCACTTTTCAGGATATTGTAGACAGTGGCAGGTTCTGGCAAGTAGCGGGCTAGATTGAGGACCCCTGTGCTAGAAGAATGCTATCTGGATTGTTTACTAAGCACTGCTCAGTCTCCATGGGAAAACCTCACCCCCTGGAAAAGTCCTCAGAACATGAACCCCATGTAGTAGTTCTGTAATCTGTCTGTGACCTAGAGTAATAAGGCGAGAGTGTCAATAATAATAATAATAATAATAATAATAATAATAATAATAATTTATTATTTATACCCCACCCATCTGGCTGGGTTTCCCCAGCCACTCTGGGTGACTTCCAACAGAACACTAAAATACAATAACCTATTCATGCAGAAATTAGGGGTGTTTCTCTAGGGAACTATTAGGACACCCCAGAGCACTACTCATTTACAAGCTGCAGGTTATAAATTGCTGGTTTAAATTTCAGAGAGATTTGCCAAAATGACATTATGCTTGCTAGGAAGTGGATAAGTTTTGTTGATTGTTCAGTGTTCGGGCTTTCAGAGAGTTGTTCACTGGTAGTGAATCTACCTTAATTATGCTTTCTCCAATGTGCTTATAAAAGTCATAGATGAAAGGATTCATGTAACTTCCTTTGGGAGTGTTTCTATAAACGAATAGATCTCACTGCATGAATGTTTCCACTGTTTACTAAATTTTCCCTTTCTTAACATGCAAATAGTTTCTCATGACAACTGACTTCATGTTAACTGTTTATTCTTATTGTTACTTTAACTTCCCTTTTGAGAATTGCTAGATGTTGTAGAGTGACTGTTGTTATATTTACAACTCTTGTTAGATAACAGCTGAAATGCAGAGTTCATTGTCCTCAGTGTCCAGGCTGAACAAAGGGGGTGGAGATGCTCCTTTGGGTATACTGGGCCGAGGCCGTTTAGGGCTTTAAAGGTCAGCACCAACACTTTTAATTGTGCTCAGAAACGTACTGGGAGTCAATGTACGTGTTTCAGGACTGGTGTTATGTGGTCTCGGCGGCTGATCCCAGTCACCAGTCTAGCTGCCGCATTCTAGATTAGTTGTAGTTTCTGGGTCACCTTCAAAGGTAGCCCCACGTAGAGTGCATTGCAGTAGTCCGAGCAGGAGATAACCAGAGCATGCACCACTCTAGTGAGACAGTTTGCGGGCAGGTAGGGTCTCAGCCTGCGTACCAGATGGAGGTGGCAGACAGATGCCCTGGACACAGAATTGACCTGCTCCTCCATGGACAGCTGTGAGTCCAAAATGACTCCCAGGCTGCACACCTGGTCCTTCAGGGGCACAGTTACCCCATTCAGGACCAGGGAGTCCTCCACAGCTGCCCGCCCCCTGTCCCTCCAAATCAGTACTTCTGTCTTGTTAGGATTTAACCTCAATCTGTTAGCTGTCATCCATCCTCCAACCACCTCCAGCTACTCACACAGGACATTCACCGCCTTTACTGGTTCCGATTTAGAAGAGAGGTAGAGCTGGGTATCATCCGCATGAACACTGAAGAACACCCAGCCCTGATGATCTCTCCCAGTGGCCTCATATAGAGGCACCCCACAAGTGAGAGCCCAGGTGTCTGAAAACTCATCCCCCAACACCACTTTCTTGACACGGTGCAGGAGGAAGGAGGGGAACCACTGTATAACAGTGCGCCCAGCTCCTTTAGACGGTCCAGAAGGATGTTATGGTTGATGATATCAAAGGCCGCTGAGAGATCCAGCAGAACTAGGAAACAGCTCTCACCCTTGTCCCTAGCCTGCCAGAGATCATCGACCTGCGTGACCAAGGCAGTTTTAGTCCCATGATGATGAGGCCTGAATCCTGATTGGAAGGGATCCAAATGGTCCGCATCCTCCAGGCATGGAGTTGTTCAGCAACCACCTGCTCAGTCACCTTGCCCAAGAATGGAAGATTTGAGACTGGGCGATAGTTGGCCATATCGGCCGGGTCAAGAGATTTTTTTTTTAAGGAGCGGTTTAATAACTGCCTCTTTTAGCGGGTCTGGGGAGGTTCCCTCACAGAGGGAAGCATTCACCGCCCTGCAGAGCCCATCACCCAGCCCTTCCTGGCTCGCTTTTATGGGCAAGGATCAAGGATACAGGTGGTCGGTTTCACTCGTCCAAGCAGCCTGTCCACATCCTCGGAGGTAACAGATTGGAACTGATCCCATGCAACTTGACTAGACAGGACTCCAGCACTCTCCTGCCCCGGCCCTGCTCCCACGGTGGAGTCTACTTCTTTCCAAATCTGAGCAACTTTGTCTGTAAAAAACTTTGCAAAATCATTGCAGGAGATCTTGGGGTCTTTACCACTCCCTGGTGGCAAAGGTGGTTCCTTTAGATTGTGAACCACCTGAAAGAGTCTCCTGCTGCTATTTTCTGCAGATGCAGTAGAGGTGGTGAAGAAGGTCCTCTTGCCATTGCTATCGCCACTTGGTAGGCTTGACTCTAACCTGTGTCTGGTCTGATTCAGAGTGTTTTCCACCACCGGCACTCTAGCCGTCTCAAGGATCGTTTCATCACCCTCAGCTCTGGGGAAAACCACGAGGCTGTCTGGGTTCCATACAATTGGAGAGGGCGCTTTGGAGCCAGACAGCCGATAGCCCTGGTTAACTGCATTCCAGCAGGCCACCAGGGAATCAGCTGAAAGGTCATCAACATGGGATAAAACATCCCCTCCCACTCTTTGGAAACCATTTGGATCCATTAAGTGGTGGGGGTGGACCATCCGAATTGGTCCCACCTCCCTGCAGAGGGGAAGGGTCGGAGAAAAGTCCAGTTGCACCAGGAAGTGATCTAACCATGGCAGAGCCAGTGTGGTGTAGTGGTTAAGAACGGTAGTCTCGTAATCTGGTGAACCAGGTTCGCGTCTCCGCTCCTCCACATGCAGCTGCTGGGTGACCTTGGGCTAGTCACACTTCCTTGAAGTCTCTCAGCCCTACTCACCTCACAGAGTGTTTGTTGTGGGGGAGGAAGGGAAAGGAGAATGTTAGCTGCTTTGAGACTCCTTCGGGTAGTGATAAAGCGGGATATTAAATCCAAACTCTTCTTCTTTTGTTTCACTTTTACTTAGTGTCAGATCACCCACATCTATAGAGGTAAACACCAGGTCCAAGGCATGTCCACAACTATGAGTTGGGCCAAACTTATTCAGCGACAGCCCCATGGAAGCCATGCTTTCCAAGAAGTCCCGAGCGGCACCTTGTAAGGTCATGCCGACATGGATGTTAAAATCCCCTAGGACAGGGGTTGGCAAGGTTTACCAGCCATGGGCCAGATCACTCCCACGGAGATTGTCTGTGGGCCGGACTGGCGCAGCGCGATGCCGGAAATCACGTCTGCGCATGCCCAGATACCGAAAATGGCACCTGCGCAGAAGCGATTTTCGGTATCTGGACATGTGCAGATGCAATTTCTGGTATCTGTGCGTGCACAGACCTGATTGCCGGCACCACTCGGCGAGTCCCTGCGCCGCACTGGTTTAGCGCAGCACGAGGTGGGCTCGCCAAGTGGGTGGCTCGGTTCAGGGGTGGTTCGTGGGCTGGTAAAACAGTCTTCGTGGGCCGCATCCGGCCCATAGCCCACACGTTGCCGACCCCTGCCCTAGGACAACCAAACTAGGTATCTCCAGGAGAACATCTGGCACGACCTGAAGCAGCTCAGGCAGGGAATCCTTGGTGAAGTGGGGAGGTTGGTACACCAAAAGGAATCCTGTACTGCCCCTATTGCCCAGCTTCCAAAACATGCACTCAGAAAACTGGGTCTTCCCAATAGGACACCTGGTGCAAGCTAATGACTTCCTAAAAATCACTGCAACCCCCCCCCCGCCCATATGACTAGGGTTGCTGTTAGAGAAACCTGGTAGACAAGCAGCAGCTTCATCCAACCAAGTCTCTGTTACACATGCCAGTTCAAGTCCCCCACCCACAATCAAGTTCTGGATAGCAGTGGTCTTATGAATAATAATAATAATAATAATAATAATAATAATAATAATAATAATTTATTATTTATACCCCGCCCATCTGGCTGAGTTTCCCCAGCCACTCTGGGCGGCTTCCAATCAAGTGTTAAAAACAGTACAGCGTTAAATATTAAAAACTTCCCTGAACAGGGCTGCCTTCAGATGTCTTTTAAATCATCATCATCATCATCATTATCATCATTATTGACCTCGCATTGCACAGCAGCACCTTCAGGTCATGTGGGTCTCCCTTGTTGATTCCAGTATCCATCCAGTCAAGACCAGACACGGAGACAGCGATAGTCCTCAAACAACAACGAAACCTGCCTCCTCAGTAACGACATGGTCTGGTCTTAGCATAACACTTCCTCCTACCCATGATCACTGAGATTGGGTGTGCCACTGCTATTCCCCCCGCCCCGGAACCTGCCCAAACAATCTGTTGGCTGGGGCCCACTCCCAGGCAACAATTGACTCTACCTCTGCGGAAGTCATTTATTGAGGTGGGACGAGGGGGGTCTCATCCATTAACTACATCCCAGCCACCCCAGCTGCATCTTTGGTGGACATAGGAAGGGATTGTGGGGGACTTCCGGGGTGGCGCCATCTGTAATGGCGGATTCCCTCTGACTCGGAGGGGACTGGCTCTGCGGGAATCGGGTCTGCACCGCTACGGCGAAGCGGGGACCCTTCAAAAATCACAGGCGGGTGAAGCCTGTGACCGTGGGACTCGGCGGGCACCTTTTGCGCCCCCCAACTTGCAAAGGAGCCCGACTACGGGTTCCGGAGTGAAGCGGGGCAGCGGCGCGGTGCTGTGAGTCAACTGCTTCTTTCGTGGAGCAAAGCCGCACAGCCGTTACCGGAGAGCGCTACCTTTTTCCTGTGACAATTTGGCTACAAAACAACGATGGGTGAGTAGGTTAATTTGGGAAACAAAGGAGAGAAAAAAAGAAGTAATTGGATACCGAAACGGAGAGGCATAAACAGGAAGTCTGCCTTCCGTTCTTTGTAAATAGAGGAAAGCAATGAACTTGTAAGCTAAAACCTTGAAAGACGCTTGAAAAAGACTATAATTCTATTATCTAAAACAAGCGATTTCCCCCCTTGACCGCAGGAGAGGAGGGGGGGAAAGGTTTGAACTGTATTTTCCTGTAAAAAGAGAAAAGGAAGCTAAGAGTCCACCGCTTAAACCTGGGAACGGACTGCCAATGAAAAATAGAATGCCGTACTGTGAAATGCGCTGTTGGTGAAATTATTTTTTGACAGCTAACTCCGCAAGTCTGATACAAGTGAGATACAATAGTTCTGGCTGGTTTCCCCTGGTTCCAAAGTAACTGGAAAATAACTGAATTTAAAACTGTTGTCTATTTTGTGAGCTGGGGGATTAAAAGAAAAAGAATTTTGGAACAAGAGGGAGATAAACTGAAATTGCAGAGTTTTGAGAAATTTAAAAACAAAGTGCGAGACTGGCTTCATTATTATCAGATAATGGAGGCATACAATTTGGACAAGAAAATTGGCTTCCAGGTGGAAAAATCAAAATTAGAAACAGAACTGTTAGAACCCAAAACTAAGATTTTGTCAAAGATGTATAACTTGCTGTTGAAATGGAATACACAGGATGAAACGGTGAAATCTGCTATGATTAAATGGGCACAAGATGTTGGACATAACATAATGATGGCTGACTGGGAACAGTTATGGACCACAGGTATGAAGTTCACGGCATGTAATGCCTTAAGAGAGAATATTATGAAAATGATATACAGGTGGTACATGACACCAGTCAAGCTTGCAAAAATCTATCATTTGCCCGACAATAAATGTTGGAAATGTAAAGAAACTGAAGGTACATTATTTCACCTTTGGTGGACGTGCCCAAAGATTAAGGCTTTCTGGGAGATGATTTATAATGAAATGGAAAGGGTATTTAAATATACCTTCCTGAAGAAACCAGAGGCCTTTCTCCTGGGCATAGTCGGCCAAATGGTGCCAAAGAAGGACAGAACTTTCTTTATGTATGCTACAACAGCAGCAAGAATACTTATTGCAAAGTATTGGAAGACACAAAGATCTACCCACTCTGGAAGAATGGCAGATGAAGGTGATGGACTACATGGAATTGGCGGAAATGACTGGCAGAATCCGAGACCAGGGTGAAGAGTCGGTGGAAGAAGATTGGAAGAAATTTAAAGACTATTTACAGAAATACTGTAAAATTAATGAATGTTAGAATGATGTCAGAATGAAATTAAGTGGTTCTAGCAGCAATGTCATAAAGGTGTATGAAAAAATGGCTGGTTAATAGGTGAGAATTTAAAGCTATAATATATTAAGTTAAAGGACTAAGACAAAAACAAAGAGGGAAAGGAATTGCTGAATTAACCAATTGAACCAGAATACAAAAAAGGGAGGCGAGAGGAGGTCAGGAAAGAAGGAAATGAAATGTAAGATACGGAAGGATAAATTTGTTTCTAAGTGTTTTTATATATATATATATATATATATATTCTATACTTTGCATTTTGTATGTTTTTTCTCTTTTTTTCTATATTTTTCATTGTCTTTTATGTAATTTTTTGTTTTTGAAATCTCAATAAATATTTTTAAAAAAACAGAAGGGATTGTGGGGTGTAGGGCTGTGCTATAAATTGATATATTGTCTGATACCAAATTTTAAATAAAATTGTGATGACTGGTTTTTTTTTTTAAAAAAATGACCTTGCAATATATCACAAATCGTGTACGTGGTGTTCAAAAAGCACAATGTTGGAAGAACCGGGAAGCCAACACTTCCTCCTGTGTGTGCAGCCCTTTTTAACGCTGCCTCACTCATCTCTTCTCTGCCAGCAGGCTGCTGCAAAATATTTGAGAATGGTTTGCTTTCCCCTGCTACCACGACAAGTAGCTACAACAGCCTGAGCAAAAAATTGCTCCTCTAAAATCACTGCCTCTTTTGAGAACAGATTATCACTACAAGTAGAACAGGCTGCTGCAAAAATCACCTCACACTGCCTCATTGAGAAAGTGTTACCAATACAAATAGCTAAAAAGGGCTGAACAAAAACCACTGGGTCTTTGAGAAACAGATCTTTCAGAAACCATTCCTACAGTCTCCCCTGCCTCCTCTTCTCCAGGCTAAACATGCCCAGCTCCCTTAACCGTTCCTCATAAGGCATCGTTTCCAGGCCTTTGACCATTTTGGTTGCCCTCCTCTGGACACGTTCCAGTTTGTCAGTGTCCTCCTTGAATTGTGGTGCCCAGAACTGGACACAGTACTCCAGGTGAGGTCTGACCAGAGCAGAATACAGTGGCACTATTACTTCCCTTGATCTAGATGCTATACTCCTATTGATGCAGCCCAGAATTGCATTGGCTTTTTTAGCTGCCGCGTCACACTGTTGGCTCATGTCAAGTTTGTGGTCAACCAAGACTCCTAGATCCTTTTCACATGTACTGCTCTCAAGCCAGGTGTCCCCCATCTTGTATTTGTGCCTCTCATTTTTTTTGCCCAAGTGCAATACTTTACATTTCTCCCTGTTAAAATTCATCTTGTTTGTTTTTGCCCAGTTCTCTAATCTGTCATGGTCGTTTTGAAGTGTGATCCTGTCCTCTGGGGTGTTAGCCACCCCTCCCAGTTTGGTGTCATCTGCAAATTTGATCAGGATGCCCTTGAGTCCATCATCCAAGTCGTTGATAAAGATGTTGAATAAGACCGGGCACAAGACAGAACCCTGTGGCACCCCACTAGTCACTCTTCTCCAGGATGAAGAGGAACCATTGATGAGCACTCTTTGGGTTCGGTCAGTCAGCCAGTTACAAATCCCCTGAGTGGTAGCATAGTCAAGACCGCATTTTACCAGTTTCTTTACAAGAATATCATGGGGCACCTTGTCAAATGCCTTGCTGAAATCAAGGTAGGCTACATCCACTGCGTTCCCTTCATCTACCAGGCTTGTAATTCTGTCAAAAAACGAGATCAGGTTAGTCTGACATGACTTATTTTTCAGAAATCCATGCTGACTATTGGTGATCACAGCATTCCTTTCTAGGTGCTCACAGACTGTTTGCTTAATGATCTGCTCCAGAATCTTCCCTGGTATTGATGTCAGACTGACTGGGCGGTAATTATTTGGGTCCTCTCTTTTCCCCTTTTTGAAAATAGGGACAACATTTGCCCTCTTCCAGTCTGCTGGGACTTCGCCTGTTCTCCAGGAATTCTCAAAGATGACTGCCAGTGGTTCTGAGATCACATCTGCCAGTTCTTTTAATACTCTTGGATGCAGTTCATCTGGCCCTGGAGACTTGAATACATCTAAACTGGCCAAGTATTCTTGTACTATCTCCTTAGTTATTCTGGGCTGTGTTTCCTTTGCTGAATCATTTGCTCCAATTTCTTCAGGTCGGGCATTGTTTTCCCTATCGGAGAAGACTGAGGCAAAGAAGGCATTGAGGAGTTCAGCCCTTTCTGTGTCCCCTGTATGCATTTCACCATCTTCTCCTCTGAGTGACCCCACTGTTTCTTTGTTCTTCCTTTTGCTACGAACATACCCATAGAAGCCTTTTTTGTTGCTTTTAACCTCTCTAGCAAGCCTGAGTTCATTCTGTGCTTTAGCTTTTCTGACTTTGTGTCTACACGTGCTGGTTATTTGTTTGAATTCCTCTTTGGTGGTTTCCCCCCTTTTCCATTTTTTGTACACATCCTTTTTAAATCTTAACTCAGTTAAAAGTTCTTTAGATAGCCACCCTGGCTTCTTTAGTTTTTTTTTAAAAATAATTTTTATTGGTTTTTCACCTTTTATGAATACATAACACACACAGAAAAGACAAAAGACGAAAACATGTATAATTTCAGAAAAACCTACTTTCTTAACCTTGTTCCTTAACTTCCCCCCACCCCCCTTCATGCATCCCAATTCCCATAATTATGTCAGCAAGTTGGTATTTCTCCTCTTAAGCATCTTAATATTACCTCTTTTATTAAAAAAAAAAAATTCTAAGTTGGACTCAAATTCCCTTCCATCGATTTCCCATTTTGTCTTAGGTAAAAGTCAAATTAACTAAACCCAAAAGTCCTGAGTGTTTTTAACATTCTATTCTTCCCCCCCTCCCATCCCCGGTTTTCGTCCCTTCCCGAATACATGTCCAAAATAACAGTTCTTAGCCTGGATTCCTCACGTCCGAGGCTTTCAAGTCTCTTTCAGTCCCTCTCCGCCGGTCTTGTTGGTAGTCCTTTATATTGGTCGTCGAATCTCGAAGGAGTTCTGTCCCTATGAAACCAGGTTCTCTTCCCACAAGGACATTTGAAAACAACTGCTGCGAAAGTTCCTCAGGCCATGCATCTTCAGAGTCAGAGTGAAGGCCCCAGTCATATTTATTCTTTATTTTGAGTTCCTGTATTCCATATACTCCCGGGGCCTCCTCCTTCGTCTTTTGCATCTTTCGCAGATTTGTAGTCAATGTAATCCAAAAGTCTCCTTGCTTATATTCCACTGGTGTAGGCTTCTGGTTGGTACTTTCCATCTTTGCTTTCAGTTCTCCTTGTTTAGTCTCCTCCACTTCTTGAGTTATCATTTCCGATTCAGCTGCAGATTCTTTCTCATTCAGGTCCTCAATACATTCAGCAGAGCTGCTTGTTCCAGAAGTCAAGGTCATGAGTTGTTTATTCATAGCCAGACTCTGCTCTTGTAAGATTCCCACCAAATGAAACATTCTTTCGATTTCCACTAGTAACTTTCCATCCACAGCCATTGTAATGTCACAGAGTTCCCCCTAGAGGGAATCTGGTTACTTAATAATCTTTCTCCAATAATCGTCTGACTTATTGTTGTTACTTTATTTCCAACAATTTTAGTTCAATTTTAACTGGTTTTAATCCAGAGGGATCTTAGATGACAATTTTTCAACTTTAAACTGTCCGTTTGACAGCTTTGACAGCTGTCAAACTCCGCATTCCTCTTCCACAAGCTCCAATACAGGACGCTCCCGGGCCCGGGAGGGGGGGTTGCATACAACAGAAAAAAGGCTTCTAAAATTCCACTCTTTCACTCCAGCTCAAAATTTCTTTTTGCCAAATCTTGGAAGTTAAAGTCTTTTTTAACTCACCCCACAAAGGGTAGGCTCTCCAGCTTAGTTCTTCTATTGTTGCTTTAGATCGTCTGCAAGAGGGGGGGTGCGGACTTCCTTTTAGCACACACCCCGATCGTCTCGAATTCACAGGAAAATATTCTTAAAGTCCAATTTCATCTTACTCACGGGTTATTCTTTTCAGTCCGAATTTCAAGGAAGGAAGTCAGCGCTCTCCAGTCATGGCTCGCGGCTCCGCTCAACCGAGGTAGCGATCGACTCTCAGCGCCACGCCACCCTCCGTACCCTCTCCGCAGCCTTTAAAAAGGCTCTTCGTGGGTCGGGGGGGCGCTTAAGGCACCCACCGAGTCTTCTAGTCCGCAGGCTTCAGCCCCTGTGGTTTCTAAGGGTCCCCGCGTCACCGGCGCGGCAAGACCCGTCCTCAGTTGAGCCGATTCCCTCCGCAGCTCGGAGGGAATCCGCCATTTCCAGATCGCGCCAACCCGGAAGTCTCCACCCTGGCTTCTTTAGGCACCTTCCATGTTTCCGTCTCATTGGTATTGCCTGACGTTGTGCTTTTAGTATCTCCCTCTTAACAAACTCCCAGCCATCATGAACTCCCTTTCCTTTTAGTATTACTGTCCATGGGATCCCACCCAGCACTTCCCTAAGTTTTATGAAGTCGGCTTTCTTAAAGTCAACAAATTGAGTCCTAGTATGCTTGGCTGCTCCTTTCCGCTGTATAGTAAACTTCAGAAGAGCATGATCACTCGCGCCTAATGATCCTTCCACTTCTACCCCACTAACCAGATCATCAACATTGGTTAGGACCAGATCTAAAATGGCTGTTCCTCTTGTTGCTTCTCCCACTTTCTGGACAATGAAGTTGTCTGCAAGGCCAGTGAGGAATCTGTTTGACCTTATGCTCTTGGCTGAGTTTGACATCCAACAAATATCCGGGTAATTGAAGTCCCCCATTACTACTATCTCCCTTCCTTTTGCATGCTTGGCCATCTGTTCCAGGAAGGCATCATCTATGTCCTCCGTTTGGCTTGGGGATCTATAGTAAACTCCCACAATGAGGTCCCTGTTATTCTTCTCTCCCTTAATTTTGACCCAAATGCTCTCACTTTGGCTTTGAGGTTCTGAATCTTGGATCTCTTCACAGGTATACACATCCCTGACATATAACGCCACTCCTCCTCCTTTCTTGTCTGGTCTGTTTCTCTGAAATAGATTGTATCCCCCCATTATTACATTCCAATCGTGGGACTTATCCCACCAGGTTTCAGTGATGCCTATTATGTCATATTTAGTTTGCTGTACCAAGAGCTCAAGCTCATCTTGTTTATTTCCCATGCTTTGCGCATTAGTGTACAGACATTGAAGTCCATTAATCATTCCCCCGTGTCTCTTATTTAAGGATTTTTTCCTCCCACCACTAGGTCCGCGTGCTGTTTGCTCCATTTGGTCTATGACATTTGGATGATCATCTTCATCAATTGATAGGCTCCTACCTTCAGGAGCACTGTCTCCCTCCCCCACATTAGTCAGTTTAAAGCCCTCCTGATGAGGTTTCTGAGATTTTTGGCAAAAACATTTCTCCCAACCGTTGTGAGGTGCAGCCCATCGCTTGCCAGAAGTCCATCTTCAAGAAACTGCAGTCCGTGATCTAAGAATCCAAACCGTTCCTGTTTACACCGTCTGCGAAGCCAGCTGTTCACTTCCACTATTTTTCCCTCTCTCCCTGGGCCACGTCGTTCAACTGGGAGGAGAGATGAGATGACAATTTGTGCATTTAGTTGCTTCAATTTCTTGCCGAGAGCCTCGTAGTCTCTTTTGATCTTCTGGAGGCTATTGCTTGCAGTGTCATTGGTTCCCACATGAACCAATAGGAAGGGGTATTTGTCAGTGGGTTTTATGATTCCTTGCAGTCGTTCAGTTACATCTTGGATCTTAGCCCCGGGGTGACAGCACACTTCCCGAGACATCTTGTCAGGCCCACAAATCACTGCTTCTGTTCCCCTCAGTAGGGAATCCCCTATCACCACTACACGCCTCCTCTTAGGTTTGGTCGGGGTTCTTCCATGAGCTGTCCGTTCCAAGGTCGCCTGCACATTCCCTGAGGACTGACTTTGCAGCTCGTCTTCATTTACCTGATCGACTGTAATGAGGGAGAGATCCTCAAATGGAGTCTGCTCTTCGTCTTCCATGCTAGGGGAGAGGACCTCAAAGCGATTGTGTATTTCTAAACAATCAGAGTGAACCCTGGGCCTCCTACTTCTTTGAGTCATGTTTCTCCATATATCTGGCTCCTGTGTTGGTGAACTAGCCTCCTTCTCAGGGGAGTCCCCTGTCTCCTCCTTGATGGAGACGGTGTGGTCTGTTGCTTCCAAGAAGAGCTCCAGCTCTCTAATTCTTTGAAGCGTAGTTACACGTTCCTCCAGTTGCTGGACTTTGTCTTTTAAGACGGCAATCAACATGCAATTGCTGCAGGTAAAGCTGCCTGCAACCTTTGGCAAGATGGCAAACATTGCGCAGGAACCGCAGGCGACAGCAGCTGTTCCCTCCCCCTCCATCTTGAGAATGTGTCGTTGGGGGTGGCTACAGCGGTCCTCCATCATAAAAAGCGTGAAGACAGGACAAATAACTCCCCCCACAAAAAAACCTAGGTCTCCCCCAACAAACGTTTGAGACTAGCTCCCCTAAATCTAAAAGATGGATCAAACTGCGCGCCCCTAGGCGCGCACCGCTGCCCTGCTAGCTCTGATAAGCTCCTCCCACAGCTAATCACCTACCTCAACAGAAACCCTGCCCCCTCTGACCTTTGCATAGGGAGAACAGCTAATCAGGCACAAAGAAACACAAACACACAAGAGAAAAACGTGTAAGTGCCACACTTTTTTTTTTTAAAAAAAGAGGTGCCAGTACTGTGTACCCTTGAGTGTCCCCTGAAAAAAGCGCTGTATAAAACACTGATGTTTGTCTGTTTGGCTGGTAAAATAGATAGCCAATGTACAGGATTACAGTTTATCTTACTGTATATTGTACCCAATATAGGGCTTGTTCCACAATCTAGCATTGTCTGTTTTAAGTCAAGTAAAAGCATAAAACTATTAAACATTTCTAAGCTTGCCAAAATTTCTTCTGCAATGAAGAGTAAAACTATTTGCCTTGAAGTTTCTAGACAGAACCGTGCATTAGTAAGTTGACCTGGAGAGAATACTTCTTTCTTTGCAGCATTGTGCCATGATTTGCATCAAAATTCAATGGAAATTCTTTGGATATGTTGACTTTACTTATGTCAGTAATTTGAAAATAATAACGAAGTCTATGCATTATGCTTTTTCTTCTAGGCTGGTGGATGACAGATGCGTGGTTCAACCAGAGGCAGGTGATCTTTGCAATCCTCCTAAGAAATTCAGAGGTACGAAATTGAGTGTTAATTTTAGAAGTAGAAATACAGTGGATCCTCTTCTTGCCTAAGTTGATACATATCTTATATATTTTGAAGTTAGATCCTGGGTTTTGTCGTATTCTATGCACTTGTGAGTTTTACAGACTCAGTTACTGTATTTTTCGCTCTATAAGACGCACTTTCCCCCCTCCAAAAATTAAGGGGAAATGTGTGTGCGTCTTATGGAGTGAATGCAGGCGGAAAGGAGCAGCCAAGCATACTAGGACTCAATTTCTTGACTTTAAGAAAGCCGACTTCATAAAACTTAGGGAAGTGCTGGGTGAGATCCCATGGACAGTAATACTAAAAGGAAAGGGAGTTCATGATGGCTGGGAGTTTGTTAAGAGGGAGATAGTAAAAGCACAACGTCAGGCAATACCAATGAGACGGAAACATGGAAGGTGCCTAAAGAAGCCAGGGTGGCTATCTAAAGAACTTTTAACTGAGATAAGATTAAAAAAGGATGTGTACAAAAAATGGAAAAGGGGGGAAACCACCAAAGAGGAATTCAAACAAATAGCCAGCACGTGTAGACACAAAGTCAGAAAAGCTAAAGCACAGAATGAACTCAGGCTTGCTAGAGAGGTTAAAAGCAACAAAAAAGGCTTTTATGGGTATGTTCGTAGCAAAAGGAAGAACAAAGAAACAGTGGGGTCACTCAGAGGAGAAGATGGTGAAATGCAAACAGGGGACACAGAAAGGGCTGAACTCCTCAATGCCTTCTTTGCCTCAGTCTTCTCCGATAAAGAAAACAATGCCCGACCTGAAGAATTTGGAGCAAATGATTCAGCAGAGGAAACACAGCCCATAATAACTAAGGAGATAGTACAAGAATACTTGGCTGGTTTAGATGTATTCAAGTCTCCAGGGCCAGATGAACTGCATCCAAGAGTATTAAAAGAACTGGCAGATGTGATCTCAGAACCACTGGCAGTCATCTTTGAGAATTCCTGGAGAACAGGCGAAGTCCCGGCAGACTGGAGGAGGGCAAATGTTGTCCCTATTTTCAAAAAGGGGAAAAGAGAGGACCGAAATAATTACCGCCCAGTCAGTCTGACATCAATACCAGGGAAGATTCTGGAGCAGATCATTAAGAAAACAGTCTGTGAGCACCTAGAAAGGAATGCTGTGATCACCAATAGTCAGCATGGATTTCTGAAAAATAAGTCATGTCAGACTAACCTGATCTCGTTTTTTGACAGAATTACAAGCCTGGTAGATGAAGGGAACTCAGTGGATATAGCCTACCTTGATTTCAGTAAGGCATTTGACAAGGTGCCCCATGATATTCTTGTAAAGAAGCTGGTCAAATGCGGTCTTGACTATGCTACCACTCAGTGGATTTGTAACTGGCTGACTGACCGAACCCAAAGGGTGCTCATCAATGGTTCCTCTTCATCCTGGAGAAGAGTGACTAGTGGGGTGCCACAGGGTTCTGTCTTGGGCCCGGTCTTATTCAACATCTTTATCAACGACTTGGATGATGGACTCAAGGGCATCCTGATCAAATTTGCAGATGACACTAAACTGGGAGGGGTGGCTAACACCCCAGAGGACAGGAACACACTTCAAAACGACCTTGACAGATTAGAAAACTGGGCCAAAACAAACAAGATGAATTTTAACAGGGAGAAATGTAAAGTATTGCACTTGGGCAAAAAAAATGAGAGGCACAAATACAAGATGGGTGACACCTGGCTTGAGAGCAGTACATGTGAAAAGGATCTAGGAGTCTTGGTTGACCACAAACTTGACATGAGCCAACAGTGTGACGCGGCAGCTAAAAAAGCCAATGCAATTCTGGGCCTCATCAATAGGAGTATAGCATCTAGATCAAGGGAAGTAATAGTGCCACTGTATTCTGCTCTGGTCAGACCTCACCTGGAGTACTGTGTCCAGTTCTGGGCACCACAATTCAAGGAGGACACTGACAAACTGGAACGTGTCCAGAAGAGGGCAACCAAAGTGGTCAAAGGCCTGGAAACGATGCCTTATGAGGAACGGTTAAGGCAGCTGGGCATGTTTAGCCTGGAGAAGAGGAGGTTAAGGGGTGATATGATAGCCATGTTCAAATATATAAAAGGATGTCACATAGAGGAGGGAGAAAGGTTGTTTTCTGCTGCTCCAGAGAAGCGGACACGGAGCAATGGATCCAAACTACAAGAAAGAAGATTCCACCTAAACATTAGGAAGAACTTCCTGACAGTAAGAGCTGTTCGACAGTGGAATTTGCTGCCAAGGAGTGTGGTGGAGTCTCCTACTTTAGAGGTCTTTAAGCAGAGGCTTGACAACCATATGTCAGGAGTGCTCTGATGGTGTTTCCTGCTTGGCAGGGGGTTGGACTCGATGGCCCTTGTGGTCTCTTCCAACTCTATGATTCTATGATTCTATGATTCTATGCAAGCTCCTTGGCTTCAGCGATAGCAACGCGAAGCCTCCAAAGCGCAGAGGGAGCGCTCCTGCCGCACTCCGGAGGCTTTGCGTTGCTTTCGCTGAAGCCGCCTGAAGCCTCCGGAGCACAGCGGGAACTCAAATGTGGTGGTGCAGCAGCAGGGAAGTAAAGAGTTAAGTGGCATATCAGACTGATATGTTGATAGATGCCACAGGAGCTAGGTGACTCAGGAGATTTCTGCAGTTGTGTACCAGTACTGCACTTGTGCTTTGAAAAATTGTATTATAACAAATACACAACCAGCTTAAAGCACACAGTGTGGGTAAACTTACAGGCTACAGTTCCTCTAGAAAACCACAGGTTCAAAGACATGTGTGATAGGTCGTGACTAGATGTTAAGGTGGTGGGCTTGTGTATTAGATGTACTGAACAGTTATAAAACCAGAGGTTTTTAAAAGAGGAGCAGGTGGAAGCAGGATGCTGAATGCTACTTTACTCCTGGCTGGCAGATCAGGTGGAAGCCCATTTGGACGAGACATGGCAGGGAACGGGCTGATTCAGTGTCAAAATTATCAGATGGGAGGAGGATTCAGCAGCTTCTCTGTCCTTCATCCTGGCTCCTGTGCAGGTTGAGTTTCATTTCAAGATGCGCCATCAAGCCTACTAATAACCAAAGCCTATGGGAAGATCATACTTATGGCTCCAAGATGGATGCTGACCTGCAAAGCCGACAGGAGCCTAAGAGGTGCCTTATACTGAGTCAGACCACGGGTGCATTTAGTTTTATATTGTCTACACTGATTAGCATGGTTTCAGGCAGGAGACGCTCTCTATCCTACTTAGAGATGCTTTTTAACCTGGGACCTTCTGCCTGCACTGCCACTGAGCTGCAGCCTGTTCCATAAAGCCGAGAGCAGATAATGGGAATTGTCTGAGCAGCTTCCATCAAAATATTAAAAATACAATAAAACACCAGACATTAAAAACTTCCCTAAACAGGGCCTCCTTCAGATGTGTTCTGATAGTCAGATAGTTGTTCATTTCATTGACATCTGATGGGAGGGCGTTCCACAGGGCAGACGCCACTACTGAGAAGGCCCTCTGCCTGGTTCCCTGTAACCTCACTTCTTGCAGCGAGGGAACTGCCAGAAGGCCCTCGGTCCTGGACTTCAGTGTCCGGGTAGAACGATGGGGGTGGAGATGCTCCTTCAGGTATACTGGGCTGAGGCCGTTTAGGGCTTTAAAGGTCAGCACCAACACTTTGAATTGTGCTCAGAACTTACTGGGAGCCAATGCAGATCTTTTAGGACCGGTGTTATGCGGTCCTGGCAGCCGCTCCCAGTCGCCAGTCTGGCTGCCGCATTCTGGATTAGTTGCAGTTTCCGGGTCACCTTCCAAGGTAGCCCCACGTAGAGTGCATTGCAGTAGTCTAAGCGGGAGACAGTCTGCAGGCAGGTAGGGTCTCACCCTGCATACCAGATGGAGCTGGTAGACAGCTGCCCTGGACACAGAATTTACCTGCGCCTCCATGGACAGCTGTGAGTCCAAAATGACTCCCAGGCTATGCACCTTCCCTGTTGTTTCATGCATGCTGCCCTTTTGTTTCTAAGATGGGCACTGACGCTCATGTTTCTGTTTTGTAGCTCAACATGGTGTTTTTGATTTTTCCATTAAACAAAGCTGAACTTGTCAATTTTGGCTACAGGAGAACTTAATACATGCCAAATTCCAAATCACCTGCCTCAGATTAACCCCTTGATGTCACTGAATTGTTTGCCAAGGCACAGGGAAGTTGTGAGGAAATGTGTTCCTTTTGCTTTTGTGCTTAATTTCCCAGAGTGAAAAACTCCTTATCCAAAGTTCTGTCTCAAAGTTCTGTTTTCCATTAAAACTAACTCTAACCCTCACCTTAGAAATTGACATTGGAGTCACTTGCGGGTGTTGGCAAGAGGGTGTGGCATGGTGAGGGAAATGCCCTTATGTATGTTTGACTGTGGCTCACGGAGCCTCAAATGTGCATTTGGGTCTCTCTGTGTCAGGAGCCGAAGACAGAAGCAGGCCAGCAATAAAACACCCACTGTCAAATAAGTTAGCTCTTTATTCAAAGTCACCCAAACAGTGCAGGCCTAGTTATCACAGCAACTCTTCCCAGTAGGTCTTGCTTCAATGAGGCAGTCGCAAAGACTGAAGATCCGCACCTTCTCTCCACTCTCCAAGACCTCCTCCTTTGGGTCCTTCCCCAGCAACCAGATACTCCTTTGTTGTCTCTTTTTGCTATTCCCTCTTCATTTCACTTTGTGGTCTCGGAGACCAGAGGGGAGCTGAGCTGAAAGGAAGGGGAGAACCCCAGGCTTCTTTAGCAGCCTGTCTCATATTTGCCTCTTGGCCCCCCTCATCTCCAGCCTCGTGATTCTGAACTGCTCTCTGCCACAGCTTCTTCCTGCTCACTAAACCCTGTTGCCTCTTTGGCTTCCAACAATTCCTCCTCCCAGTCTGATCCCTCTTTGCCCTCTGACCACTTATTGTCGTCACACCACTAATGCCCAGGCTCTGAGCTTCCTTTCCAGACCACTTCTTTGCATTCAGCCAGTCCATTACACTCTGTCTGAGGCCTCAAAACTGTCCTCTGCTCTATGTCCTTTTCTGGTGCTTTTGCATGGCTGGAATTTGTCCTTGAACTGCAATAATGCCTCTTGCTTGCCTGGATGGAGAAATCTCTGGGAGGCAGCTCGTCAGGCCCTGGAGATTTGAATTCATTTACTACCTCTTTCCTAAATTGGGCTGCAGCTCCCTCCTTACATCATTTACTCTGTTATCACCAGGTTGGGCCTTGTTTTCCTTTTGGGTGAAGATAGAGGCAAAGTAGGTGTTGAGTAGTTCTGCCTTTTCTCTGTTACTCAATAACATTTCTCCAACTTCTTCACACAGAGGACCCTACCACTTGCTTGTTCTTCCTCTTACTTGGGACATAGCTGAATAGACCTTTTAAAATTAATTTTAACCTCTCTTGCAAGCCTGACCTCATTCTGAGCTTTAGCTAGCTTGACTTTCCCCCTGCAACTGTTGGCTACACATGTATGCTCCTCCTTTGTGATTTCCCCTTTCTTCCATTTCGTATACATGTCCTTCTTAACTCTCAGCTCATCTGTAAGCTCATAGCAGCCACACTGGTTTCCTTAGATGCCTCTCACTTTTCTTTCTTGTTGGTATTGTCTGTATTTGGGCCTTCAATATTTCTCCTTTAAGAAACTCCAATCCTCTTTGCTTCCTTCTCTTTGAGTATTTCTGACCACGGGATCACACCTAGTAGCTCCCTTTTTTTTTTAAAAAAAATATTTTTTGCTTTTCCAACAACTTAAACACTATAACGCAGTTATACCCATCTTTTAGATTTAGGGGAGCTAGTCTCAAACGTTTGTTGGGGGAGACCTAGGTGTTTTTTTTTGTGGGGGAAGTTATTTGTCCTGTCTTCAAGCTTTTTATGATGGAGGACCTCTGTAGCCACCCCCAACGACACGATCTCAAGATGGAAGGGGAGGGAACAGCTGCAGTCGCCTGCGATTCCTGCGCAATGTTTGCCATCTTGCCAAAGGTTGCAGGCAGCTTTACCTGCAGCAATTGCATGTTGATTGCCCTTTTAAAAGACAAAGTCCAGCAACTGGAGGAACGTGTAACTACGCTCCAAAGAATTAGAGAGCTGGAGCTCTTCTTGGAAGCAACAGAGCACACCGTCCCCACCAAGGAGGAGACAGGGGACTCCCCTGAGAAGGACGATAGTTCACCAACACAGGAGCCAGATATATGGAGAAACGTGACTCAAAGAAGTAGGAGGCCCAGGGTTCACTCTGATTGTTTAGAAATACACAATCGCTTTGAGGTCCTCTCCCCTAGCATGGAAGACGAAGAGCAGACTCCATTTGAGGATCTCTCCCTCATTACAGTCGATCAGGTATATGAAGACGAGCAGCAAAGTCAGTCCTCAGGGAATGTGCAGGCGACCTTGGAGCGGACAGCTCACGGAAGAACCCCGACCAAACCCAAGAGGAGGCGTGTAGTGGTGATAGGGGATTCCCTACTGAGGGGAACAGAAGCAGTGATCTGTGGGCCTGACAAGATGTCTCGGGAAGTGTGCTGTCTCCCCGGGGCTAAGATCCAAGATGTAACTGAACGACTGCAAGGAATCATAAAACCCACTGACAAATACCCCTTCCTCTTGGTTCATGTGGGAACCAATGACACTGCAAGCAATAGCCTCCAGCAGATCAAAAGAGACTACGAGGCTCTCGGCAAGAAATTGAAGCAACTAAATGCACAAATTGTCATCTCGTCTGTCCTCCCAGTTGAACGATGTGGCCCAGGGAGAGAGGGGAAAATAGTGGAAGTGAACAGCTGGCTTCGCAAATGGTGTAAACAGGAATGGTTTGGATTCTTAGATCACGGACTGCAGTTTCTTGAAGATGGACTTCTGGCAAGTGATGGGCTGCACCTCACAACGGTTGGGAGAAATGTTTTTGCCAAAAATCTCAGAAACCTCATCAGGAGGGCTTTAAACTGACTAATGGGGGGGGGGGGAGGCAGACAGTGCTCCTGAAGGTAGGAGTCTATCAATTAATGAAGATGATCATCCAAATGTCATCGACCAAATGGAGCAAACAGCACGCGGACCTAGTGGTGGGAGGAAAAAATCCTTAAATAAGAGACACGGGGGAATGATTAATGGACTTCAATGTCTGTACACTAATGCGCAAAGCATGGGAAATAAACAAGATGAGCTTGAGCTCTTGGTACAGCAAACTAAATATGACATAATAGGCATCACTGAAACCTGGTGGGATAAGTCCCACGATTGGAATGCAATAATGGGGGGATACAATTTATTTCAGAGAAACAGACCAGACAAGAAAGGAGGAGGAGTGGCGTTATATGTCAGGGATGTGTATACCTGTGAAGAGTTCCAAGATTTAGAACCTCAAAGCCAAAGTGAGAGCATTTGGGTCAAAATTAAGGGAGAGAAGAATAACAGAGACCTCATTGTGGGAGTTTACTATAGATCCCCAAGCCAAACGGAGGACATAGATGATGCCTTCCTGGAACAGATGGCCAAGCATGCAAAAGGAAGGGAGATAGTAGTAATGGGGGACTTCAATTACCCGGATATTTGTTGGACGTCAAACTCAGCCAAGAGCATAAGGTCAAACAGATTCCTCACTGGCCTTGCAGACAACTTCATTGTCCAGAAAGTGGGAGAAGCAACAAGAGGAACAGCCATTTTAGATCTGGTCCTAACCAATGTTGATGACCTGGTTAGTGGGGTAGATGTGGAAGGATTATTAGGCGCTAGTGATCATGCTCTTCTGAAGTTTACTATACAGCGGAAAGGAGCAGCCAAGCATACTAGGACTCAATTTCTTGACTTTAAGAAAGCCGACTTCATAAAACTTAGGGAAGTGCTGGGTGAGATCCCATGGACAGTAATACTAAAAGGAAAGGGAGTTCATGATGGCTGGGAGTTTGTTAAGAGGGAGATCGTAAAAGCACAACGTCAGGCAATACCAATGAGACGGAAACATGGAAGGTGCCTAAAGAAGCCAGGGTGGCTATCTAAAGAACTTTTAACTGAGTTAAGATTAAAAAAGGATGTGTACAAAAAATGGAAAAGGGGGGAAACCACCAAAGAGGAATTCAAACAAATAGCCAGCACGTGTAGACACAAAGTCAGAAAAGCTAAAGCACAGAATAAACTCAGGCTTGCTAGAGAGGTTAAAAGCAACAAAAAAGGCTTTTATGGGTATGTTCGTAGCAAAAGGAAGAACAAAGAAACAGTGGGGTCACTCAGAGGAGAAGATGGTGAAATGCAAACAGGGGGCACAGAAAGGGCTGAACTCCTCAATGCCTTCTTTGCCTCAGTCTTCTCCCATAAAGAAAACAATGCCCGACCTGAAGAATTTGGAGCAAATGATTCAGCAAAGCAAACACAGCCCAGAATAACTAAGGAGATAGTACAAGAATATTTGGCTAGTCTAGATGTATTCAAGTCTCCAGGGCCAGATGAACTGCATCCAAGAGTATTAAAAGAACTGGCAGATGTGATCTCAGAACCACTGGCAGTCATCTTTGAGAATTCCTGGAGAACAGGCGAAGTCCCGGCAGACTGGAGGAGGGCAAATGTTGTCCCTATTTTCAAAAAGGGGAAAAGAGAGGACCCAAATAATTACTGCCCAGTCAGTCTGACATCAATAGCAGGGAAGATTCTGGAGCAGATCATTAAGCAAACAGTCTGTGAGCACCTAGAAAGGAATGCTGTGATCACCAATAGTCAGCATGGATTTCTGAAAAATAAGTCATGTCAGACTAACCTGATCTCGTTTTTTGACAGAATTACAAGCCTGGTAGATGAAGGGAACGCAGTGGATGTAGCCTACCTTGATTTCAGTAAGGCATTTGACAAGGTGCCCCATGATATTCTTGTAAAGAAGCTGGTAAAATGCGGTCTTGACTATGCTACCACTCAGTGGATTTGTAACTGGCTGACTGACCGAACCCAAAGGGTGCTCATCAATGGTTCCTCTTCATCCTGGAGAAGAGTGACTAGTGGGGTGCCACAGGGTTCTGTCTTGGGCCCGGTCTTATTCAACATCTTTATCAATGACTTGGATGATGGACTCAAGGGCATCCTGATCAAATTTGCAGATGACACTAAACTGGGAGGGGTGGCTAACACCCCAGAGGACAGGAACACACTTCAAAACGACCTTGACAGATTAGAAAACTGGGCCAAAACAAACAAGATGAATTTTAACAGGGAGAAATGTAAAGTATTGCACTTGGGCAAAAAAAATGAGAGGCACAAATACAAGATGGGTGACACCTGGCTTGAGAGCAGTACATGTGAAAAGGATCTAGGAGTCTTGGTTGACCACAAACTTGACATGAGCCAACAGTGTGACGCGGCAGCTAAAAAAGCCAATGCAATTCTGGGCTGCATCAATAGGAGTATAGCATCTAGATCAAGGGAAGTAATAGTGCCACTGTATTCTGCTCTGGTCAGACCACACCTGGAGTACTGTGTCCAGTTCTGGGCACCACAATTCAAGAAGGACACTGACAAACTGGAACGTGTCCAGAGGAGGGCAACCAAAATGGTCAAAGGCCTGGAAACAATGCCTTATGAGGAACGGCTGAGGGAGCTGGGCATGTTTAGCCTGGAGAAGAGGAGGTTGAGGGGTGATATGATAGCCATGTTCAAATATATAAAAGGATGTCACATAGAGGAGGGAGAAAGGTTGTTTTCTGCTGCTCCAGAGAAGCGGACACGGAGCAATGGATCCAAACTACAGGAAAGAAGATTCCACCTAAACATTAGGAAGAACTTCCTGACAGTAAGAGCTGTTCGACAGTGGAATTTGCTGCCAAGGAGTGTGGTGGAGTCTCCTTCTTTGGAGGTCTTTAAGCAGAGGCTTGACAACCATATGTCAGGAGTGCTCTGATGGTGTTTCCTGCTTGGCAGGGGGTTGGACTCGATGGCCCTTGTGGTCTCTTCCAACTCTATGATTCTATGATTCTATGATTCTACAAAAAACAACAAAAAAAGAATAGACAATACAATACAATGCAAAAACACTACATAACACTAACACTAACACAAAACACTAACACATTAAACTAACAAAACAAAACAAAAACAATTTAAAACACATGAAATAATTTCAATATCTTATCTTGCATTCACTTATTTCAACGACCTCCTCACACCTCCCTTTTTGTATTCCACTTCTGTTAATTATTTCAGCAATTCCTTTCCATCTTCCTCTGTTTTCTATCCTAAAATTATCTTAACATTCTAACCTTATTTTTCCCCTTTAATATTCTATTAATCTATTTATACTTAATTCCTTATAACATTTCTACTAAAGCCATATAACTTCATTCCAACATTCTTCTAACATTCATTAATTTTGCAGTATTTCTGTAAATAGTCTTTAAACTTTTTCCAGTCTTCTTCCACCGACTCTTCTCCCTGGTCTCGGATTCTGCCAGTCATTTCCGCCAGTTCCATATAGTCCATCAACTTCATCTGCCATTCTTCCTGGGTGGGTAAATCTTGTGTCTTCCAATACTTCGCGATGAGTATTCTTGCTGCTGTTGTTGCATACATAAAAAAAGTTTTATCCTTCTTTGACACCAATTGGCCGACCATGCCCAGGAGAAAGGCCTCTGGTTTCTTCAGGAAGGTATATTTGAATACTTTTTCATTTCATTATAAATCATCTCCCAGAATGCCTTAATCCTTGGGCATGTCCACCAAAGGTGAAAAAAATGTCCCTTCAGTCTCATTACATTTCCAACATTTATTATCGGGCAAATGGTAGATTTTTGCAAGCTTGACTGGTGTCATGTACCACCTATAAATCATTTTCATTAAGTTTTCTCTTAGGGCATTACATGCCGTGAATTTCATACCTGTGGTCCATAACTGTTCCCAGTCAGCCATCATTATGTTATGTCCAACATCTTGTGCCCATTTACGTAATCATAGCTGATTTCACCATTTCATCCTGAGTATTCCATTTCAACAGCAAGTTATACATTCTTGACCAATTCTTAATTTTTGGATCTAATAATTCTGTTTCCAATGTTGATTTTTCCACCTGGAAACCAACTTTTTTTTTTAAAAAAAAAATTATTGGGTTTTCACAATTTACACAAACAAACAATATACAACACAGACATACAAACACAAAAACAAACACATGTAATTTCAAATCCCTAATCTCTTAACCACTTTCCCTGACTTCCCCACACCTCCCCTTCCTGCATCCCAACTCCAATGATTAACTCAGCAACTTCTTATCTCCAACTTTTACCTTATTAATATTTTACTTACTTCTTCTTAATTAACCAAATTTAGCTTATACACCTCAATTAAACCAAAATACACACCCTTTACATACTTTTCTAAGGTCGACCCAGTTTCCCTTCCATGAATTTCCCAATTTTTATCATATTTACAAAACAAAATAACAAAAAACAACATATAATTATAGACCCTTTGGGTTCCAAAACTCTCGCCCCCCCCTTTTCCGGTTTCGATCCCCAAAGAAAATCCATCAATCCATCAGCTCTCAGCCCGGATCCCTCACGTCCGAGGCCCTTAAATCTCTTTCAGTCCCTCTCTGCCGGTTTTGTTGGTAGTCCTTTATAGTAAACATCGAATCTTGGAGAAGCTCTGTCCCAATGGGGTCTACGTTTCTTCCAACCAGACCTCCGTATTCAAAAGTGGAGCCCAAATCATATTTCTTATTCCTTTTAAGTCCAGAAGAAGAAGAGTTTGGATTTGATATCCCGCCTTTCACTCCCCTTCAGAAGTCTCAAAGCGGCTAACATTCTCCTTTCCCTTCCTCCCCCACAACAAACACTCTGTGAGGTGAGTGGGGCTGAGAGACTTCACAGAAGTGTGACTGGCCCAAGGTCACCCAGCAGCTGCATGTGGAGGAGCGGAGACACGAACCCGGTTTCCCAGATTACGTGACTACCGCTCTTAACCACTACACCACACTGGCTCTCAAATGTCCCAAATGTCCCAAAAGCTCCAACTTTCACCTTGATCAAATTTGTAATCCATAGGTCTTCCGATCTCCCCGTGGGGGGATCTCTCCAATCTTCTTTCTCAAATTCAAGCCCAATTTTCATCATCCAAGTCTTGTTCCCTTTGTAATCCATTTTTTCAGGCCTCTGGTTGTCTTTTTTTTTTATATATAAAATTTTTATTGGTTTTACAGAATTTTTTAAAGACAAACAAACACCTAAAAAGACATACAAACACGTATAGTTTCATAACATTTTTTCATAAACCTCTTTTCCAGGACTCCCCCATACCCCCCCCCTTTCTGCATCCCAATGTCCATAATTTTTTAGCAACTTCTAAATATTCCTTTCCAACCTCTGTCGTCTTAATCTTTTCTATAATCTGGTCTTATATCACTGTATCCCTTTTTTCCTGAAAACCTCAACATTCTAGCATTCATCAAGTTTATAATAGTCCTTAAGATAACTTTTAAATTTTCTCCATTCTTCTTCCGCCGTCTCTTTTCCCTGATCACGGATTCTGCCTGTCATCTCAGCCAGTGTCATATAGTCCATCACCTTCATCTGCCATTCTTCCAGAGTGGGTAGATCTTGTGTCTTCCAATACTTTGTGATGAGTATTCTTGCTGCTGTTGTAGCATACATAAAGAAAGTTCTGTCCTTCTTTGGCACCAGTTGGCCGACAATGCCCAAGAGAAAGGCCTCTGGTTTTTTAGGGAAAGTACATTTAAGTACCTTTTTTATTTCATTATAGATCATTTCCCAGAAGGCCTTAATCTTCGGGCATGTCCACCAAAGGTGATAGAAGGTACCTTCAGTCTCTTTACATTTCCAACACTTATTATCAGGCAAATGATAAATTTTTGCCAGCTTGACTGGGGTCATGTACCACCTGTAAACCATTTTCATAATGTTTTCCTTTAAGGCATTACATGCCGTGAATTTAATACCGGTGTTCCACAACCATTCCCAGTCAGCAGACATAATGTTATGACCAATGTCCTGTGCCCACTTAATCATAGCCGATTTAACTGTTTCATCCTGTGTATTCCATTTCAGCAGCAAGTTATACATTCTTGATAAATTCTTAGTATTGGGTTCTAACAATTCAGTCTCTAATTTTGATTTTTCCACCTGAAAGCCAATTTTCCTGTCCTGTTTGAAAAACTCCATTATTTGATGGTATTGAAACCAATTTTGTACTTTATGTTTCATTTTCTCATAACTTTGTAATTTCAATTTATCTCCCTCCTGTTCCAAAATTTCCCAATACTTCGGCCATCCGACCTCCATATTGAGTTTCTTCACTGCTTTAGCTTCCACTGGAGACACCCATCTAGGGGTTTTGTTTTCCAACAGATCTTTATACCTTATCCAAACATTAAACAATGCTTTTCTAACAATATGATTTTTAAAGGCACTATGCAGCTTAATTTTATCATACCATAAATATGCATGCCAACCAAATGCATTATTGAAACCTTCCAGATCCAAAATGTCTGTGTTCTCGAGGAGCATCCACTCTTTCAGCCAGCAAAATGCTGCTGCCTCATAGTACAATTTTAAGTCCGGCAGGGCAAAACCCCCTCTTTCTTTAGCTCTGGTTGTCTTTTTTCACCTGCAACGTTTCAGCTCCTCCTTCCCACTCCTCTGAGTCTGCCCATATCTCATCTTGTTCAGCTACAAGATTTTCTTGAGTCAAGTCCTTGGCACCATCAACAAGATTGTTTACTTCAGAATTCAAGGTCATAACATCTGTGGTCAGAGCTTCACTCTGATCTTGTAATTTTCCCAAGAGAAAGAACATTCTATCCAGCTCAGCCTGTAATTTTCCATCTGCAGCCACTGTAATGTCTCAGAACCCCCTCTAGAGGGGTTCTGGTTACTTAGTGTTCTTTCTCCAACAGTCTGGTTACTTTGTTTTTATTTTTTCTTTATTTTCAAGCGACTTAAAGTCAAATGTATCAAAAATAACCAGCAGAAATAACAAAAAGCAAATTTTTCTAACTTTGACAGCTCGTTTGACAGCTGTCAAAGTCTTTATATCTCCTCAACAGGCTCTCTCACGGATCGCTCCCGGATCCCGGGGGGTTGCACATCAGCTCCTTAAAGTCAGATTTTATCCTCCAGCAGAATACTTATAGTGCCAAATCGTGGAATTAAAAACTTTTATCTCGCAAAGAGAAAGGTGGTCTTTCGACCTTAGTTATACAATTCTTGCTTTAAGTTGTCTACAAGATGGGGGGCGGACTTCCTTTTAACGCATCCCCCGGTCGTGCCGAATTTAAAAATAGGATTTTTAAGTCCAATTTCTGTACTACTCACGGGTTGTTACTTTGCAGTCCAAATGTTCAAAGGAAGAAGTCAGCGCTCTCCGGCCATGGCTCGCGGCTTCACTCCGTAGAAGAAGCGGTCTACTCACAGCACCACGCCACTCTCCGTCACCCGCTCCGGAGCCTTTAAAAAGGCTTCTTCGTGGGTCGGGGAGGGCGCAAATGGTTCCCACCGAGTCACCAAGTCCACAGGCTTCTGCCCCTGTGGTTTCTGAGGGTCCCCGCGTCGCCGCGGCGGCAGGACCCGTCTTCCACGGAGCCGATTCCCTCCGGAGCTCGGAGGGAATCCGCCATTAGCCGATCGCGCTAACCCGGAAGTCCCGGAAACCAACTTTTTTGTCCAAATTGTATGCCTCCATTATTTGGTAATAATGGAGCCAATCTCACACTCTGTTTTTCAATTTTTCAAAGCTCTGCAATTTTATTCTGTCTCCATCTTGTTCCAAAATTTCCCAATATTTCGGCCATTTGGCCTCCATATTGAGTTTTTTCTGTGCCTTCACTTCCATTGGTGACAACCATCTTGGGGTTTTCTTTTCTAACAAATCCTTATATCTTATCCACACATTAAACAATGCTTTTCTAACAATATGATTTTTAAACGCTTTATGTGCTTTTACCTTATCGTACCACAAATAAGCATGCCAGCCAAATGCATTATTGAAACTTTCTAGATCCAACACGTCAGTGTTTTCAACAAGCAGCCATTCTCTCAGCCAGCAAAAAGCAGCTGATTCATAATAAAGTTTAAGGTCTGGCAGGGCAAATCCACCTCTTTCTTTAGCATCAGTTAATATCTTAAATTTTATTCTAGGCTTCTTGCCCTGCCAAACAAATCTGGAAATATCTTTCTGCCACTTCTTGAAACAATCCATCTTATCCAAAATTTGCAATGTTTGGAATAAAAACAACATCCTTGGCAATACATTCATTTTTATCACAGCAATTCAACCTAACAATGATAACTTCAAATTTGTCCATATTTCTAAATCCTTTTTCACTTCCGTCCAACATTTTTCATAATTATCCTTAAGTAAATTCACATTTTTGGCAGTCATGGTAACCCCTAAGTATTTCACTTTCTTAACCAATGTTAGTCCTGTCTCCTCCTGAAACTTCTCTCTCTCATTCACAGTTAAGTTTTTCTCTAAGACCTTAGTTTTCATCTTGTTCAACTTAAAACCTGCTACCTGTCCAAATTCTTGGATCAGTTCCAATACCCTTTTAGTACTAGATTCTGGCTCCTGTAAAGTCAATACTAAGTCATCAGCAAATGCTTTCAGTTTGTACTGTTTAGCTCCCACTTGTATACCTTTAACCTCTTTGTCCTTTCTAATCATATTTAACAACACCTCAAGGACCGATATAAAGAGCAATGGAGAGATTGGGCAACCTTGTTGTGTCCCTTTCTCAATCTTAAACTCTTCTGTCACATTGTTCACAATTAATTTTGCCTTTTGTTCTGAATAAATTGCACCTATACCACTTTCGAAACCTTGACCTACCCCATCCCCTGTAGATTTTTCTTCATAAAACTCCAAGAGATGTTGTCAAAGGCTTTCTCTGCATCCACAAATATCAAAACTGCCTTAGTAATGATATTCACTTGTAGTTTTTCTAGAATATTAATTATATTCTTCATATTGTCAGACAAATGTCTGCCCGGGAGAAAGCCCGCTTGGTCTTTAAAAAAGGTGTTAGTAGAAGAAATTCATAATCTTTTAGCCAAAATATCTGCAAAAAATTTGTAATCCACATTAAGCAACAATATGGGGCAGTAGTTCTTGAGCTGTGTCTTTTCAGTCTCTGTTTTCAGTATAAGTGTAATGTAAGCTTCCTTCCATGACTCTGGTGCCTTTCTCCCTTCCAATATTTCATTACAGACTTCCTTCAATGGTTGTATTAACCATTCTTTCAAAGATCTGTAATATCTTGAGGTCAAACCATCTGGTCCTGGAGATTTACCTAATTGCATGTTCTGAATGGGCCCTTCCACCTCCTGATCCGTTTATTTTGTGGTTCAGCATTAGCTGTTTTTCCTGAGAGATTTTATGTAGTCCATTTATTTTCAAAAATCGATCAGTGTCTATTTCTTTCTGCTTCTCCTGTGTATAAAGTTGTTTAAAATACCTCTGAAAACACTTCCTGATCTCCACTGGGTTCTGTATATTCTTTCCTTCCACTTCCAGATTCGTAATAGTATTGAGTTTTTGTCTTTTTTTCATTGCCAGGCCAACAATTTTCCACACTTATTTGCCGATTCAAATGTCTTTTGCCTCATCTGTTTAATCTTCCATTCTATTTCCTGATTCATCAGCTTCATATATTGTACTTGGTATAACTTTATCTCTTTCAGGATCTCCTGTGACTTTGGTTTTGCTCTCAGTTTCTTCTCTCCTTCCTTTATTTTCCCCAATATTTTATTCTTTTTTTCATTCTGAGTTATCTTCTTAATTGCATTCTGTTGTATTAGGAATCCTCTCATAACCACCTTACTTGCGTCCCAAATTACTCTTTTTTCCACTGTAGTATTCATGTTTATCTCAAAATAGTCTCTTAGAGTTTTTTGGGCCTTCTTGGTCACCTCTTCATTCCTAAACAAAGTATCGTTCATCCTCCATCTAAAGGAACCAATTGGCGTCAATTTCATTTCCATCTTCACAGCATTATGATCAGAACAAGTTTTAGGGCAAATCTCCACTTTGCTGATCTTTGGAACCAATCCCCTGGTTACCCAGATTTGGTCAATTCTTGTCCATGTCATTTTAGCCTCAGAGAAGAACGTCCCCTCTCTTCCCAAAGGGTTCTTCATTCTCCAAATGTCAACTAAATCCATATCTTCAGTCATGTCAAAAAAGGTTTTTGGTAGTCTGCCATCTTTAGTGACTACCTGTCTCTGTGCTTTGTCCATGTTTGTAGACACCACTCCATTCATGTCTCCCATCAAGATCATATTGTAATCCATATAGTCCATCAGAGTCTCATGTAGCTTCTTAAAAAACTCCGATTTTCCTTTATTTGGTGCATAAATACCTACGATCAGAAATTTCTCTCCTTGTGATTGAATTTCAATTGCAACAAATCTTCCTTGGTCATCTTTGAATATGAATTTTGGTGATTTGCATAAAGGACCACTCCTCTTTTTTTAACTTTGTCTGATGAGATAAATTCTTGGCCCAGTCTTTTATTACTCAATATTTTCCTGTGTAGCCTTATCACATGTGTTTCTTGTAAACAAATCAAGTCCAAATGTTCTTTTTTCAATAAATGAAAGACTCTCCACCTTTTTTCAGGAGAGTTCAGTCCATTCACATTCCAGCTCGAAATCTGCAACGCCATCATGTAATTACGTTGATATTCCTCCAACTGCACCCGATGCTTGCTCTTCTTCTGTTGGTGGTGGTGGTGACACGTTCACTGGAAGATCCAGTCCAAAAGATAGTGCTGATATATCCAATATTCCCCTATTTGGTGATCTTCTACCCGAAGCTCTTTGCTCTGGTCCTCTATCTGGTGATCTTCTATCCAATGCTCTTGGTTCTTTTCCAAGTTCCTTCTGCAGATCTTCTTCGTATTTATACAAAAACTTTACTTTATCTTCTACTGATCTTATTTTTATTTTCCTTCCTTTGAAACTGAAGGATAGACCTTGGGGAAACTCCCACCTAAAGATGATTTTGTTCCTTCTCAGGAGGGCAACAATATCTCCGTAATTTGGCCTAAGATCCAAAAGATGTTTCGGGACGTCTTTAAAAGTTTCCACTCTTGACTGATGTACTTCTAAGCTCTTCTGGTAGTGCCAGCCCAAGATTCTATCTCTCTCTTCTTTAGTTCGAAGGGTGATCAAGCAATCTCTTATTCTTTTTCCCCTCCTCTTCCAAGTCTGAAGGCCCTCACAATTCTAAACTCTTCTTGACCCAAGTCCAAATCCCAAAAGGCAGCAAATTCCTGTGTAAGAAAGTCTGTCAAGCTTTCCTTCTCCAATTCGGGTAGGGCTCTAATCCTCAGATTTGTCTGTTTTTCTTTAAGTTCAATCATAGCAAGCATCAACTTATGTTCATCAAGTTGCCTCTGTAGGGCTGGGACTCTCTCTCTCTCCAGTTGTGTTACTTTACATTCAGCAGCAGTAGCTTTCTCCCTGGCTTCCTCCGCAGTCTGCCGTATCAAAGTAGATTCCTGTATCAGTTTCTGGATAGTTTCTATATTAGCGTTCACCTTTTGTCCCAGATTATTTATACTTTCTGTATTTAAGTCAATTTTAATAGTTGCAGCATCCACTTTCGCATTTGTCGCATCCACTTTCACATTTGTCGCATCTGCTTTCTTATTAAGCTGTTCCAATGAATCATTTATCTTACTTAATGCAACTGCTAAGGCCTCTTCTGTCGACATTCCTCTTGATTTTGAGTGTACTGGTACAGAAGCAGCAGAAGAAGAAGCAGGGAGGCCTTGTGTTGAGCCTCTCCTAGTTTGCTGCCATGTCTTCCCAGATCTTAATGTTTTTTCAGCAGTTGACTGGTCTGTTTTTTCCTTTCCATTTGCCATAACACTTAAAAGATTCAAGATTCAGAGTCTCAGTTTTTTATCTTGCAGCTGGAAATTCCCCTAGCCCAGCTCTTATAAAGCCACCAGTTTCAAAGGCTTCCACTAGGGGGAAACAGTTTCTATTTATATTAGTTAGTGATATCCTCTTTTAAACACAGTTCAAACAATCCAAAGTTAGTTTCAGTTCTCAGTTACTTTTACTTCTTTTTCTTAAAGGCAGCCGGAGACAGTAGAAACAATGTATTACTCTTATGCTACTGTCAATGAATGTTCTAAACACTGTCAATGGACATTCCACAAGACGTCAGTCCTGCTAGCAGCCCGTTCCCAGGGTCAGAGCGGCAGTATTTTAACTCTCTTCGCTCTCTCCTGCAGGCACACTCAGTCCACAACTCCCCCCCTCTTCTCCTGCCTCCAAGGGGGGGGTTAATGTTCTTTACCGATGGAAATTTAGTCTTTTACAAAAGGCTTTCCAAGACTTCAGCTTGCAGCCTTATTGCTTCAATCTATTTACAAAAGGGGAAGGTGGACTTCCTGTGTTGAACTTCCCCATTTCGATACCAAATTAAATGTTTCAAAATCCAATTCTCCCGCTTCAGCTCTACTCACGGGTAATTACTTTAAAGCCAAATTGTCCACAGGAAAAAGTCAGCGCTCTCCGACAACAGCTATGCAGCTTCGCTCTGGAAGAAGCAGACAATTTGAAGCACCGTGCCGCTCACCCCACATCGCTCCGGAACCCCGGAACCGGGTTTCCCCACGAGTAGGGGAGGCGCAAAAGGTGCCCGCCGAATCCCACGCTCACAGGCTTCTCTCGCCTGTGATTATTTGCGGGCCTCCGCCTTCGCCGTGGCGGCCAGACCCAGTTCCCACGGGGCAAATTCCTCCCGATCAGAGGAATTCCGCCATTGCCTGAGGCGCCTCCCCAGAAGTCCACACCCAGTAGCTCCTTAGGCTTTTTGAAATTTATCTTCTTATAGTCCAGAGTGCGTTTCTGACTATGCTCAGTTTTCCCTTGCCTCTGTATTGTGAAACCCAGGAGAACATGATCACTTCCTCCCAAGTTTCCGAGTGCTGTCACTTCATTGGTCAGTTCCTCCCTATTGGTGAGGATCAGGTCCAAGACAGATGATCCCCTGGTTGTTTACTCCACCCTCTGGGAAACAAAATTGTCAATGAGGCAATGGAGGAATTTATCAGACCTTCTATTCTTGGCAGAGTTTGAGTCCCAACTGATATCGGGGAAGTTGAAGTCCCCAGTGACTACTATATCTCTTCTTTTTGAATGTTTGGTAATCTGCTCTAGTGAGGCACCATCCAAGTCTTCAGTTTGGCTTGGCAGTCTATAGCAGACACCCACAATAAGGTCCCTGTTGTTTCTCTCTCTTACAAGTTTTACCCATATACTCTCAATCTGCTTTCCATGCTCCAGGTCATGGATTTCTTCACAAGTGTACACATTATTTACATATAATGCTACTCCTCTTCCCTTCCTGTTTGGTCTATTTCTTTTAAACAGGTTATACCCCTCAATTCCTACATTCCAGTCATGAGTATCATCCCACCAGGCTTCAGTAATGCCTACCAGGCCGTATTTGCAATCCTGTACTAAAAGCTCCAATTCCTCTTGCTTGTTTCCCACACTCTGTGTATTTGTGTAGAGACAACTGAAACCACGAGTCATTCCCTCCAGCTGCTTCCTTCCTGTAGTTTCTTGCCCTTTAGCAGGTTTCTGGAGCACTGCCTCAGTTTCCTGTTCATCAATTAAGCTATTATCCCCAGTGCCAGGTGCTATTCTGTTGTTTGTAATGTTGTCTCCCTCCTCAAGATCTAGTTTAAAGCTCTCCTGATCTTGAGACTTTTAGCAAAGCCATTCTTGCCAACCACGGTGAGGTGCAGCCCATCTTTCACCAGAAGCCCTTCCTCAAGGAAGCAGAGACCATGATCCAAGAAGCCAAATCCTTCCTGATGACACCACCTGCACAGCCATAGTATTTTCTTCTCTCTTTCTTGGCCACAACCTTCAACAGGAAGGAGTGATGCCCAGTGTCTCATAGTCTCTGCCCAGTGTCTCATAGTCCCTTGCTATGTGTTGCAGGCTGTGTGTGGCAGTATGTGTGGCTGTGTGTGGCAGTATTATTTGCACCCACATGAATCAGAAGGAGGGGGAAGTGGTCAGTAGGCTTTATAAGACTTGCCAGTTTCTACGTCACATTGTGCTGTGCTTTCCAAAGCCTGTTTGGAGTTTTCTAATGTCTGCACCTGCTGTTCGTGAGTCTTCTCCACTTGTCTACTGGAGCTTTTATTAATAGTGCTGGGATAAGTTACAAAGGCAGGAACCTTATGGTTTGAATTACACCACACATTTCTTTGCATTTTGCTGGTTCATCACTTCTGCAGAAAATCTAGGACTGACTAGATGAAAAAGCACTAAATTTATTGAGCTGTTAGCTCTTCTTGCTCTAGAGTGGCCCAAGAGCAGAGATCTGTGAAAATTAGCTTTTATTGTTTACTATTTTTCACACGCGGTGAATATGAGACCAAAACAAAAAAGGGATAGTAGTGAATTATTTATTATTTATTTATTTAATTTCTATACCACCCTATACCCAAAGGTCTTAGGGCAGTTCACATAAAATATCAAATACATAAAACAAAAACAAAAACAACAACCCAATACCCCCCCAAGAGCCAGCATTTTTTAAAAGGCTGTAAGATGTAGATCAGGTCAAGACCTGGCTGAAAAGGAACATTTTTGCCTGCGCCTAAAGGTGTATAGTGAAGGCGCCAGGCGAACTTCCCTGGGGAGAGCATTCCACAGACAGGAAGCCACTGCAGAGGAGGCCCCGGTCTCATTTTGCCACCCCCTGAACCTCTCAAGGAGGAGACACATGAAGGAGGGCCTCAGAAGGTGATCTCAAGGTCCAGGTAGATTCATATGGAAACAGGTGGTCCTTGAGGTATTGTGGTCTTGAGCCGAATTCAGAAGCCTTATTATTAAAGTCTACTGCACGACCAGAGGCCTGGCTGTGTTAATCAGTACTGAAGGCATTCTGTATGCAAACACACCAAAGGCACATCTAGCACAACTTTCTGTTCTCACAGCAGCCAAGCAGAATGCTGGTTTGAAACCCACAGGCAGGACATGAGTGCAACAGCACTCTCCTGCTTGTGATTCCCCACAACTGGAATTTGGAATTTGGAATATTTGGAATTTGCTGTTGCTGCTTGTGTGAGTGCTGGGAAGACCGCTCCCTCTCCTGCCAACTCCATCCGGCCCAGGGGGCGGGGCCTGCACTACCACTACAGTTTCAAGGCCTGAGCAGCCACCGGCAGCAATGGACAAAATGGTTTTAAATGTTTTAATTGCTTTTAATTTGCACCACCTTAAATGGTGGTTGTTGTTTTTTATAATATTATATTATTTCATTATTTTATTTTTGCTTGGGGTGGGATAAGCATTTAGTCAGCGCTATTGTTTCTTGCTTTGTTTTGTTTTGTTCTGTTCTGTTCTGTTTTATTATTATTATTATTATTCTGTTAAATTATTATATAGTTTGTATTTTGCTTTTTAAGGGGAAGGGTCATGGCTCCCTGGGAGTGGGCCTCAGCCAATAGATTGGGTGGGGCAGGTTCCACAGGGGGGGATGTATTGGGACACCCGATCTCAGTGATCACGGGCCGGAGGAGGAGTTATGCTAAGACCACACCATGTCATTACCGAGGAGGCAGGTTTAGTCGTTGTCTGAGGACTATCCCTGCCTCCAGGTCTGGTCCTGACCGGAAGGATACAGTAATCAGCAAGGGAAACCCACATGACCTGAAAGTGTTGCTGTGCAATGCCAGGTCAACGATGAATAAAACCACTGCCATCCACGACCTGATTGTGGATGGAGGATTTGACCTGGCATGTGTGACAGAGACCTGGTTGGATGAAGCAGATGGGCCTGTCTTTGCCGCTACTTGCCCACCAGGTTTCTCTTACGCACAGCAACCCAGGTCATGTGGGCGGGGAGGGGGGGTTGCAGTGATTTTTAGGAAGTCATTAGTCTGCCCAGGCGTCCTATTGGGAAGACCCAATTTTCTGTTTTCATGTTCTTGAAGTTGGGCAATAGGGGCAGTACAGGATTCCTACTGGTGTACCGACCTCCCCGCTGCACCAAGGATTCCCTGCCCGAGCTGCTTCAGGTCGTGGCAGATATGCTCCTGGAGACACCTAGCTTGGTTGTCCTGGGGGATTTTAACATCCATGCCGACACGACCTTACAAGGGGCCGCTCGGGACTTCGTGGAAAGCATGGCCTCCATGGGGCTGTCCCTGAATAAGTTTGGCCTAACTCATAGCCGTGGACATGCCTTAGACTTGGTGTTCACCTCTATGGATGTTGGTGATCTGACACTAACTAAAAGCGAAACAAAAGAAGTGCCATGGTCAGATCACTTCCTGGTGCAACTGGACTTCTCCGCAACCCTTCCCCTCTGCAGGGAGGTGGGACCGATTCGGATGGTTCGCCCCCGCCACTTAATGGATCCAATTGGCTTCCAGAGAGTGGTAGGGGATGCTTTATCCCAAGTTGATGGCCTTTCAGCCAATTCCCTGGTGGCACGCTGGAATGCGGAGTTAACCAGGGCTATTGACTGTCTGGCTCCGAAGCGCCCTCTCCGATTGCATGGAGCCCGGACAGCCCCGTGGTTTTCCCCAGAGCTGAGGGTGATGAAACAATCGTTGAGACGGCTAGAGCGCCGGTGGCGGAAAACTCATTCTGAATCAGACCGGACACGGGCTAGAGCTCAACGTCAAGCCTACCAAGTGGCAATGGCGACGGCGAAGAGGGCCTTCTTCGCCACCTCCATTGCATCTGCAGAAAACAGCAGCAGGAGACTTTTTCAGGTGGTTCGCAATCTATCGGAACCACCTGTACCACCGGGGCCTGGTAGGGACCCCAAGATCTCCTGCAATGCTTTTGCAAAGTTTTTTGCAGATAAAATCGCTCAGATTCAGAAGGAGGTAGACTCCACCGTGGGAGCAGGGCCAGGGCGGGAGAGTGCTAGAGTTCTGTCTGGTCCTGTTACATGGGATCAATTCCAATCTGTTACCTCCGAGTATTTGGAATCAAAAACATATGCAGAATCTCGTAGCTGACTGCTGCAAGGAAATAAGAAACAAATGTGATTTTGTTTTCTTGTCTTCAGACTGCCTTTTTAAGGTATGTCCTATGAACCGATACTCTGCACAGAAACAATACTGGAAAGCCAAGCAAGCAAAACAAGGGAACCACACGGAAGCCGCATTGCTGAAGAAGCTGCAAGTAAGTGGCACCTGAGCTCCCAGTCTTTGTTGCCTTTTTATGCAGCTGTTTGTTAGTGCCATGATGCACAGCTGTTAGTTCTTCGGCAGCTAAGCCCAAATGGCAGGGCAGCAGTTGAAGAAGGAGCAAAAAGGGTTTTCTTGTGTGTGTGTGTTTCTTTGTGTCTGATTAGCTGTTTTCCCTGTGTAAAGGTCAGAGGGGGCAGGGTTTCTGTTGAGGCAGGGGATTAGCTGTGGAAGGAGCTTATCAGAGTTTGCAGGGCAGCAGTTGAAGAAGGAGCAAAAAGGGTTTTCTTGTGTGTGTGTGTTTCTTTGTGGCTGATTAGCTGTTTTCCCTGTGTAAAGGTCAGAGGGGGCAGGGTTTCTGTTGAGGCAGGGGATTAGCTGTGGGAGGAGCTTATCAGAGTTTGCAGGGCAGCGGTGCATGTTGCATGTTGATTGCCCTTTTAAAAGACAAAGTCCAGCAACTGGAGGAACGTGTAGCTACGCTCCAAAGAATTAGAGAGCTGGAGCTCTTCTTGGAAGCAACAGAGCACACCGTCCCCACCAAGGAGGAGACAGGGGACTCCCCTGAGAAGGAGGCTAGTTCACCAACACAGGAGCCAGATATATGGAGAAACGTGACTCAAAGAAGTAGGAGGCCCAGGGTTCACTCTGGTTGTTTAGAAATACACAATCGCTTTGAGGTCCTCTCCCCTAGCATGGAAGACGAAGAGCAGACTCCATTTGAGGATCTCTCCCTCATTACAGTCGATCAGGTATATGAAGACGAGCAGCAAAGTCAGTCCTCAGGGAATGTGCAGGCGACCTTGGAACAGACAGCTCACGGAAGAACCTCCACCAAACCCAAGAGGAGGCGTGTAGTGGTGATAGGGGATTCCCTACTGAGGGGAACAGAAGCAGTGATCTGTGGGCCTGACAAGATGTCTCGGGAAGTGTGCTGTCTCCCCGGGGCTAAGATCCAAGATGTAACTGAACGACTGCAAGGAATCATAAAACCCACTGACGAATACCCCTTCCTCTTGGTTCATGTGGGAACCAATGACACTGCAAGCAATAGCCTCCAGAAGATCAAAAGAGACTACGAGGCTCTCGGCAGGAAATTGAAGCAACTAAATGCACAAATTGTCATCTCGTCTGTCCTCCCAGTTGAACGACGTGGCCCAGAGAGAGAGGGGAAAATAGTGGAAGTGAACAGCTGGCTTCGCAAATGGTGTAAACAGGAACGGTTTGGATTCTTAGATCACGGACTGCAGTTTCTTGAAGATGGACTTCTGGCAAGTGATGGGCCGCACCTCACAACAGTTGGGAGAAATGTTTTTGCCAAAAATCTCAGAAACCTCATCAGGAGGGCTTTAAACTGACTAATGTGGGGGAGGGAGACAGTGCTCCTGAAGGTAGGAGTCTATCAATTAATGAAGATGATCATCCAAATGTCATAGACCAAATGGAGCAAACAGCACGCGGACCTAGTGGTGGGAGGAAAAAATCCTTAAATAAGAGACACGGGGGAATGATTAATGGACTTCAATGTCTGTACACTAATGCGCAAAGCATGGGAAATAAACAAGATGAGCTTGAGCTCTTGGTACAGCAAACTAAATATGACATAATAGGCATCACTGAAACCTGGTGGGATAAGTCCCACGATTGGAATGTAATAATGGGGGGATACAATTTATTTCAGAGAAACAGACCAGACAAGAAAGGAGGAGGAGTGGCGTTATATGTCAGGGATGTGTATACCTGTGAAGAGATGCAAGATTTAGAACCTCAAAGCCAAAGTGAGAGCATTTGGGTCAAAATTAAGGGAGAGAAGAATAACAGAGACCTCATTGTGGGAGTTTACTATAGATCCCCAAGCCAAACGGAGGACATAGATGATGCCTTCCTGGAACAGATGGCCAAGCATGCAAAAGGAAGGGAGATAGTAGTAATGGGGGACTTCAATTACCCGGATATTTGTTGGACGTCAAACTCAGCCAAGAGCATAAGGTCAAACAGATTCCTCATTGGCGTTGCAGACAACTTCATTGTCCAGAAAGTGGGAGAAGCAACAAGAGGAACAGCCATTTTAGATCTGGTCCTAACCAATGTTGATGACCTGGTTAGTGGGGTAGATGTGGATGGATCATTAGGCGCGAGTGATCATGCTCTTCTGAAGTTTACTATACAGCGCAAAGGAGCAGCCAAGCATACTAGGACTCAATTTCTTGACTTTAAGAAAGCCGACTTCATAAAACTTAGGGAAGTGCTGGGTGAGATCCCATGGACAGCAATACTAAAAAGAAAGGGAGTTCATGATGGCTGGGAGTTTGTTAAGAGGGAGATAGTAAAAGCACAACGTCAGGCAATACCAATGAGACGGAAGCATGGAAGGTGCCTAAAGAAGCCAGGGTGGCTATCTAAAGAACTTTTAACTGAATTAAGATTAAAAAAGGATGTGTACAAAAAATGGAAAAGGGGGGAAACCACCAAAGAGGAATTCAAACAAATAGCCAGCACGTGTAGACACAAAGTCAGAAAAGCTAAAGCACAGAATGAACTCAGGCTTGCTAGAGAGGTTAAAAGCAACAAAAAAGGCTTTTATGGGTATGTTCGTAGCAAAAGGAAGAACAAAGAAACAGGGGGTCACTCAGAGGAGAAGATGGTGAAATGCAAACAGGGGACACAGAAAGGGCTGAACTCCTCAATGCCTTCTTTGCCTCAGTCTTCTCCGATAAAGAAAACAATGCCCGACCTGAAGAAATTGGAGCAAATGATTCAGCAAAGGAAACACAGCCCAGAATAACTAAGGAGATAGTACAAGAATACTTGGCTAGTTTAGATGTATTCAAGTCTCCAGGGCCAGATGAACTGCATCCAAGAGTATTAAAAGAACTGGCAGATGTGGTCTCAGAACCACTGGCAGTCATCTTTGAGAATTCCTGGAGAACAGGCGAAGTCCCGGCAGACTGGAGGAGGGCAAATGTTGTCCCTATTTTCAAAAAGGGGAAAAGAGAGGACCCAAATAATTACCGCCCAGTCAGTCTGACATCAATAGCAGGGAAGATTCTGGAGCAGATCATTAAGCAAACAGTCTGTGAGCACCTAGAAAGGAATGCTGTGATCACCAATAGTCAGCATGGATTTCTGAAAAATAAGTCATGTCAGACTAACCTGATCTCGTTTTTTGACAGAATTACAAGCCTGGTAGATGAAGGGAACGCAGTGGATGTAGCCTACCTTGATTTCAGCAAGGCATTTGACAAGGTGCCCCATGATATTCTTGTAAAGAAGCTGGTAAAATGCGGTCTTGACTATGCTACCACTCAGTGGATTTGTAACTGGCTGACTGACCGAACCCAAAGGGTGCTCATCAATGGTTCCTCTTCATCCTGGAGAAGAGTGACTAGTGGGGTGCCACAGGGTTCTGTCTTGGGCCCGGTCTTATTCAACATCTTTATCAATGACTTGGATGATGGACTCAAGGGCATCCTGATCAAATTTGCAGATGACACTAAACTGGGAGGGGTGGCTAACACCCCAGAGGACAGGAACACACTTCAAAACGACCTTGACAGATTAGAAAACTGGGCCAAAACAAACAAGATGAATTTTAACAGGGAGAAATGTAAAGTATTGCACTTGGGCAAAAAAAATGAGAGGCACAAATACAAGATGGGTGACACCTGGCTTGAGAGCAGTACATGTGAAAAGGATCTAGGAGTCTTGGTTGACCACAAACTTGACATGAGCCAACAGTGTGACGCGGCAGCTAAAAAAGCCAATGCAATTCAGGGCTGCATCAATAGGAGTATAGCATCTAGATCAAGGGAAGTAATAGTGCCACTGTATTCTGCTCTGGTCAGACCACACCTGGAGTACTGTGTCCAGTTCTGGGCACCACAATTCAAGAAGGACACTGACAAACTGGAACGTGTCCAGAGGAGGGCAACCAAAATGGTCAAAGGCCTGGAAACAATGCCTTATGAGGAACGGCTAAGGGAGCTGGGCATGTTTAGCCTGGAGAAGAGGAGGTTAAGGGGTGATATGATAGCCATGTTCAGATATATAAAAGGATGTCACATAGAGGAGGGAGAAAGGTTGTTTTCTGCTGCTCCAGAGAATCCAAACTACAAGAAAGAAGATTCCACCTAAACATTAGGAAGAACTTCCTGACAGTAAGAGCTGTTCGACAGTGGAATTTGCTGCCAAGGAGTGTGGTGGAGTCTCCTACTTTGGAGGTCTTTAAGCAGAGGCTTGACAACCATATGTCAGGAGTGCTCTGATGGTGTTTCCTGCTTGGCAGGGGGTTGGACTCGATGGCCCTTGTGGTCTTTTCCAGCTCTATGATTCTATGATTCTATGATTACTTTCTCCCAGCTGGTAATTCCACTGGGCTGAGAAACAGCAAATTTAGATGACTCAAAACTGCTCTGTTTTGTTTCATCTAAGGACTATTCTCTCTCCCTTCTTAATCCCAGAGGTGGCTCACTGGGTGTGCCAGAGTCCCTCTGCTAGTTCCTGACAGGTGGGTGGCTGTTGCATACTGGGAGGGAGATGGGTGAGGTGGCTGGGAGGTTGGTCTGGTGCAAGTACATAAGTAGGAGTGTGGGATTGTCTCTGCCAATGTGTTTGCCCCATCCCAGCTCCTCCCACCCACTGCCTTGCCTTTCATCATCTCCCAGAGCTACAATTCCCAGAGTGGTTCAACAATTGATCTCTCTTTCCAGGTAACTCTGAGAAGTGTAGCTCTGTGAGGAAAATAAGTATCTCTCAGCCCCTTATAAACTGCAGTTCCCAATATGCTTTAGGGAATCCATGATGGTTTAAAGTAGTATCACAGTCCTTTAAATGGATAGTGCAGATGGGGCCAAAAGTAAGAGTTCTATCTGTTGTTCTCCCTACCTTTGGATCTGGCCCTACCAGTCTTCTGCCTTTCACTCCACACACTTTTAGCATGTGCCCCCCAGAAGGTTTGCCCATAATAATAATAATAATAATAATAATAATAATAATAATAATTAATAATACTTTTATTATTTATACCCCATCCATCTGATGCTCCGTCTGAAAAAAATCCCCACACACTCCAGTCCTAAAGGTTGAGAGGTTGAGTTCATGTAACAGTTTGTGACTTAAACTACAAAAACAAAACAAAAACTCCAAGAAACTGTGACTATTTTGCAGCATGCTGCAGAACTGGAACAAAAGCAGAATGAATGTGAGAACAGGAAACTGCTGGGTGAAATTGTGAAGTACAGCAACGTCATACAGGTGAGCCTTTGAAAACTAGACTGTCAGTTTCTCAAAACCTCAAGGTGAGCAGGAGTTTAAATATATCAGAAATGGCATGGTGTGAAAAGATTACATACCTCCATGCCATACCAATCAGCTCTGCAGTGGGAGTTCCCCACAGTGGATTTTTTGATGTGTGAAATCAGTAAGCATTGCCTAGAGCAGGCTTCCTCAACCTCAGCCCTCCAGATGTTTTTGGCTACAACTCCCATGATCCCAACATCTGGAGGGCTGAGGTTGAGGAAGCCTGGCCTAGAGGCAGAGAAGAAAGGGCAGGCCCCCCTGCCTTTAACGACAGTGCAGGGGAGACTGTTTCAGGAAGCACTGTTTTCCTCACCGCAGCATGACAAGTTGCACCACCCCAGTGTCATCTCCTGCTCCTCTGCACCCCATCTTCCCTTATCTCTCTTTATCTTGTGTAGAAATGTAAACTGTAAGCACCTGGGATTACAGGGGACCTTTCTCTTTCTTATATCACTTAGTACACTTAGACTACTATTCCCATCCAGTGGCGTAGCGTGGGTTGTCAGCACCCGGGGCAAGGCAAGTAATTTGCACCCCCTAACCCGTGGATTTTAGCACTCGAGTGCGAGCGAGCCCCCCCAGATGTTGCGCCCGGCCCCCCGCACCCCCCCACTGGGGCTGGGGGCGAGCGAAGGAGCCAAGGACCCCCCCCAAAGGCTCAGCAGGAATTTATTAAATTTATTATTTGCGGAGACCCCACGGGCTGAGGCAGCCGAAGCCCCCTCCCCTCGGGCGCCTCCCCGCCCCCTCCTCTCCTTGGGCTGTAGGTGGAGCTCCAGATCCGGGCTTGGCAAGCGCCTCTCCTCCTCCCGGCCGGGTCCGGGGCTTCCAGCCTTGCTCCGTCCTCGCCCCCCCCCCGCAGCTGAGACGCGCTGAGAGCCGGAGCCAGCGGCGCCCCCTTCTGCTGGGAGACCCTCGCCCGCCCGCCGGCTTCCTCTTGGAGGGTTTTGGGGAGCGCAGGGCGCAGCGAGGCCCCTCAGAGCTCTCCTCCCTCCCAGTCGGCAGAAGCAGCTGCCGCCTGGGGCTGGGCTGAGGGGATGGCGGCAGCGGCGTGCGGAGGCTGCCCGTGCCCGGCCAGGCGTCGGTGGCGGCGTCGGCGCTGCTGCAGCGGCTGCTCCTCCTGCGAGCAGTGAGTGGAGTGCAGCCGCAGCGGTGGCGGGGGCGCGCGCGCGCTAGGGCGCAAGGCTGGCGGTGGCGGCGCGGAGCCCGGCGGAAGAAGGAACTTGTCCCTTCCCTCTGGACTCGCGCCCCCCCCCAGATGTTGCGCCCGGTGCGGCCGGCACCCATGGCACCCCCACGCTACGCCACTGTTCCCATCATCCTTGACCGCTGGTCCTGCTAGCTAGGGATAATGGGAGTTGTAGGCCAAAAACATCTGGAGGGCCAAGTTTGAGGAAGCCTGACTTAGTAGAACAACATTTATGGTATTATATAAATAATACACATGATTAGAGGCAAAGGAGGCTCATATTCCTTTGCCCTTGGTCACCATAAGAAACAAATGAAAAAAGGAAGATATGGTGGAAATTGGGCATGTCAAAACTGAAAATCAGAAGAATTTGGAAGGAGTCATAAATTATGGTCATTAGGCAGTAGATAGAGTGGTACGGGGTAGCCAGCATGATGCCCTGCAGATGTTGTGGGACTCCCGTCAGTCTCAGCCAATGATCAGGGTGCTGAACTTCTTCATCAACACAGAGTGTGCACAGCGAATGGATCGTAGAAATAAAAAGCTGTCCACAGTATCTTTCCTTAGTTTTATTTTCAAAAACATAATAGCCAAACACTGCAAGCCATCACTCCTCCTCACTAGCAGCTTACAAGACATTTGATCAAATTAAATACAGTTTCAATTAACCAATTATCGTATCACATCCCCTTCTGCACCTGGTGCATTAAGTACCGTATTTTTCGCACCATAGGACGCACCGGACAATAGGACGCACCTTGTTTTAGAGGGGGAGAACAAGAAAAAAAAATCTCCCCCTCTCTGCCCAGCACCCCTTCAGTGAAGCGGCAGGAGGCGCTGCGCAGAGAGGGGGAGAATTTCCCCCCTCTTGTTTTCCCCCTCTAAAACAAGGTGCCGTTCAGGCGGCTACCTTGGAAGCCTGGATAGCGAGAGGGGTTGGTGCGCACCGACCCCTCTCGCTCTCCAGGCTTCAGGTTCCTTTCGACCTACTCTTTGGGGCTGGCAGGGGGAAGCCCACCAGCCCCAAAGAGCAGGTCGGGGAGCAGCGGAAAGGCGCGCAGCGGAGAGGCTGCATGGGCATCTTGTTTTATGATTGCTGAATAACATGTCGCCTTCAGCCATGCTCCCATGTTGGATTGTTTTGAGCTGATGTTTTGATAATTGAAATTATTCCCAGTTACAATGATTTGCCAATGAGCAGGTTGTTAAACCCACTTGAAATATGTTAAAACATTGTGTTTTTTCAGACTGTCAGAAGTAATTTCATGTGTAAGTTTAATTTCTCTCAAAAAATATGTTTGCCCTACTAACTGTGATATCACGGCTATAAATCTGGCCTGCATATCTTGTGACCTCCTGAGCTGAATGCTTGCACTGTTGCCAGCCAGGTGTTTGACAATCCCTCTGTGTGGTTCTTGGCTGGCTACAACAATCATTAATCCTTTGGTGTAAAGGAGGCCTCATTGTTGGTTGAGTTGTGGCCAAAGTCTTCATCCAGAATACATGTATACATTCATTTGTTTTATTATTATTTACAGCTACTTCACATAAAAAGCAACAAATACCTTACAGTGAATAAGAGATTGCCAGCCCTATTGGAGAAGAATGCTATGCGGGTCTCTCTGGATGCTGCTGGGAATGAGGGGTCCTGGTTTTACATCCAGCCCTTTTGGAAACTGAGGAGTGAAGGTGACAATGTAAGTGAATGAAATATGTTTCTGGGAATTGCTGGAATAGGCACTGTTACCACCTCCCCATCTTTCTAGGACTAGATGTCTTTGTATGACCCTTGTTGTGCAGCGCTTGTTGCTCTGCTCCATAATGCAATGTGCTTAAATCCTGATGCAGTGCATCTTGGGATATTATTCTAAAAGGTGGTTTGGGACAGAAATCATATTCAAGGGAACTGAGCAAGTAAGAAGGGGAGACCTAATGGGCTATTAACACCTGAAGAGCTCTGCAGCATCAGACCACAGGCCTATCTCATGCAGCATTTTGTTCTCACAAAGCCCATCCAGATGCCTTTGAGAAGTTGCAAGGAGGTCATGAATGCAACAGTACTTCCCTTGCTTGTGATTCCCAGCAACTGGTATATGAAGGCATGCTGCCTCTGAAAGTTGAGGGAGAGCACAGCCATTGTTTCATTTGCTAGGTAACCAGCCCTCTTGCCATCTACAGTTCCCCTTTAACTTGTCCTAAGTGTGTTTATTTACCGTATTTTGCGCCCCATAGGACGCACCGGCCCATAAGGCGCACCTAGTTTTTTGGGGGGGGAAATAAAGAAAAAAAAATTATTCCCCCCCCAAGCTTCCCCCGACCCCAGCCCCCAGAACAGGCTGCTCTGCGCAAGCCATGGGAGCCCTTCCGCGGCTTGCGCAGAGCTACCCGAAGCCCCACGCGACTGCTGAGCGCGCCGGGGCTTTGGGATAAGAGGCGGCTCTGCGTAAGCCGGGGGAGGGCTCCCGCGGCTTGCGTGGAGTTTCCTTAAGCCTGGAGAGCGAGAGGGGTCAGTGCTCACCAACCCCTCTCGCTCTCCATACTTCAGCAAAAGCCTGCATTCGCCCCATAGGACGCACACACATTTCCCCTTCATTTTTGGAGGGGGAAAAGTGCGTTCTATAGGGCGAAAAATACGGTACTTGCTAGGTTCGGTACTGCCCAATGGCCATAGAGCTCTGGGTGGCTTACAGTAATGGTTGAAATCATAAAATCGAAGAATGCACCAGATCTACAGCAAAATAAAACGGCACAATATAAAACTAGTGATGGTTAGCAGCAGTGAAAAGATCTAAGAAGCACTAAAATGTTGCTAAAACACCTGAGAGAATAAAGACCTCATCACCTGCTGTGGATAAAGCCAGTAGGCACTAGGCAGACCTTTCTGGGAAGCCATTCTGTGGCTGTGGTGTCACCCCTGAAAATACTGTCTTTAGGCAGCAGCAGTGATAATGGGTGAGGAAAGGAAAAGCCCTTTGTGGCCAGATAGCAGCCACCCCTGGCTAGATTCAGTCAAAGGGTTAGTAGTTACTGACTTCAGACATGGAACCAATTATTTCACTAACATGGAAGTGGTTTTTTTAAAATAAAAAATATTATTATGCTTGATTTCTACTTTCAGTGAATTTTAAATTATTGATTCAATTCTGCAGGTTTGTTTTCTCTGACCTTACATGGCTGTAAGTAATGTTTTTCTGCAGCATGGCATGCAAGGACACTTTGCATTAAGTAAAAAAGGGCATCACGTTCTTATTGGAGACGTTCTGGCTTTAAAAAATATATAACAAATAATATGTGTTTATTTCTATCTTTGTTTAAAAAAATGCCAGGAAAAAATAGTGACTCCAAACCAGTATTTCTGGCTTTACTTAGGGTTGGCAATTAACTGGTCAAATATTGTTAGATAATAGTCTTTCAAATGTTAATAAAATTATGCTAATTAAAAAAACCAACTACTTGCTTCTAGAAAAGACAACAAGATGCCATCCCTCCTTGAGGCTTTATAGAGCTTTGCAGGTATGGTGAGGACTTCTGACCTTGCCATAATGATTATTGCCTTCCTTTGTTTGCTTGGTGCCTTCTCCTAAACCCTTTCCTTATCCTGCTCCGTGATGTCTTTGTAATCTCTCACTCTGTAGGTCCTAAGGGGTTTAGGTGGAATAAAACTTGCAAACAGTTAAGGGAATTTGTGTCATTCTAACTAAAGAAAAATTCTTCACAGTAATTGCCCGCAAAGAGCTCAATAAATAATTTGTCTAATAAATGAACAGTGTGGCATTCTTCCTTGAGTGCAAGAGAAAATTAGAAATTTCCTGCTTACAAACCTTGTTGCCAGCCTGTTCAAACTTTTTTTTTAATCCACAAAGGTGCTTCAGAGTTGTTTCTTTTCAAATTGCATTAGTACCAAAGTGGCGGAACAACCACAGCAAATGGCTTATTTGTAATGCAGCCTGAATGACATAACCCTTATCCAAGGTGATTAATTAGCTGCCCATTGGAATAAGCTTCCATTTGCGTCCATTGAGCTCTGCACTGAATGATTCTACCCTAATGAGTGTTCCATCTCCAATTACTGGCACTCATGCTGTATGGCTTAACTAGGAGGAGAAAGAGCAGAAACTCTCCAGAGAGAGATTAAAGTTGCAGGACAATGTGAGCGTCAAAGTACTAGGAAGCAAGAAGCCTTCAATATTGTTTGTTGAGTGACCCCATGATTTAATAAAAGCTAATGGGTCACTCATCTACATAAGTATTCTTGAAAATATTTGACCGTCCTCAAGCTGTAACCAACCAGTTGCCAGAATTTAGTCAGCTGATCTGCATCTTTACGCCAGTTCTACTGGAGCTACATAAATTATGAATTTTGCTTTCTGTCAAAATGTTGGCAAATGGGTTAAGGAGCAAAGACATTTGTGCATGTGTTGCAAAGAAAGCATGGATCATGTTCACCATTCATATCAGTCACTTTGTGGTTCTAGCTTGTGTGTATAATTGTTCTGTATGATGGAATGTACACTGAATTGTTGTGGACTTTGCCATCACCTGTATGTAATTAGATCAGATCTTGTAAAATCTTACTCCACTGCATCTTAAGATATTTCTCGTCTTCCCGCATAGAAATTCATACAATGCAAATGATCTCTTTGTTTTTAGGTGGGAGGCAGTTTGAGAGGCCAAGTATCCAAGAACCAATTGTATATAATACCATACCAGCAAATGGATATAGCTAGCAATGGAACTATGAATCTGTTTACCTTATTTTGGACATTCATTTTTCTGTTTTTCAGCTGACAATGTCTCACATCAGTCAATAAAGGTTTAAAAGCAATGAAACACTATAATCAAAACAAATAGAGCAGATGAGTGCCAGACTAGATTTAACACATTTTTAGAGTGTAATTATTAAAATGTACAGAATTCACTGTAGCGTATGTTGTGAGCACCTTGGGAGTGTTAGTCCTGAAAGGCAGCACATGTCTGCTGAAAGCAAAGCAACAGTCTAAAAATGTGAAGAATGAGAAAAACCTGGGCAAATGAGATTAGTTAGGAAATCACAGAAATCTGTGGTAAAAGAGGCAGTCCAGATCACTAGAAATCAACAGAATTTTGCCACGGATTTTAATGTGATTGTATTTCTGTAGTGCTCCCCCCCCCCCCACAAAAATGACTTAAGAATCTGGGGGTAGCTGTCATAATGTGGAATGTTCTGGATCACACTAGTAAAAAGTTGCCTTTGCAGGAACCCCCACTCCGCTTAGAAGTTTGTGTGTGTGTTTTTAATCCTTATATGATATGGCCATTTTTTCACAGTAACAGATTGTCATTTATTTATAAACTTTTAAAATATATTAGCTATTTTAATTTCCAGAGATAATATATTCTCCCAAATTAATTCTATATATGCTTCTCCAGGAGTAAGTCCTGTTGAACTCAGTGGGCCTTACTTCTGTGTAGGCACATATTAGATTGTACTGTTAACTTTTTGTTCAGTTTGTTCAGATGTATTACGTAATCTTGGATGTGAAATTGTTTTTATACATACATTTATTTATTCTTTTTTAAAAAATGAGATTGTTTTAGATATGTTTTTATTGTTGTTTTTAGATGTTTCATAGGAGGTGACTCATAAATTAAAGGAAATAAATAAATAACGAAAGGGCCAACCACTCAATTTGCAACGCTCATTCCAGAAAAAAACAAATTAATAACCTTTCCAACATGATGACCTTCATGTTCCACAGCTTGCTCACTCTTTCTTAAAATTCCCAGGACATTTATTTATTTGGAAAACTGAAATCTGAGATTTCATAGTTTATCTAAGGGCTGCCAGAGGCAAAGGAGGACTGGGCTCCTGTACCTTTAAGAGGGAATTTCAGCCAAGTTGAGCTTTTGTAGAAAGATACAGGAACCTTTTGATAAAGGTACAGGAAGTCTGCGCTCTTTTGCATCTGGCCACCCTGCAGTTAGCTATTATACCAAGCCTATGAATGGGGTCTCACTTTAAATAGGAGGAAAAGGAGAAGGAACTAAAATAATCATCTGTGTGAAAGGAAATTGAATTACGATATATAACTCCTTTTCCAACTTCTATCCTCCAGATTGTTGTAGGGGACAAAGTTGTACTGATGCCGGTCAATGCAGGGCAGCCTCTTCATGCCAGCAACATAGAACTTCTGGATAACCCTGGGTGCAAAGAGGTGAGTTTGACAGAGGCCGGTGGTTCTGGTATGTAGAGTTAGGGTGTGGGATCAGTAGCAGACTGAGAGGAAACTACAACTTGGTGGCAACTATAGGCAGAATTAAGAGACTGACGTAGGCAGAATTAAGAGACTGCAAAAGAAGTTAGAGATTCTGCACCTTTAATAGTTGTACAGAAGAGGAAATTTTAGGAGGCCATGGTAACTACACCTCTCGCATGCCATTGCTGCTTCCTGCCACTCAACAACTCTGTGCTGTTTTTATTTACTAATGCTGCTAGGAGGTGAATGTTTTCTTCTTTTTAACATGTACCAGAGCACTAGCATTCTAAAAATCAGATGAAAGTGTACGACTTACTAGGTAATAGAGATAGTGGCTGCATTCCCCCCCCCCCATATGCATTCTGTCCCAGGAGTGTCTAGGTGGCCTCCGTCTCCTATTGTTTGTTCTCAACAATTGGTATTCAAAGGTAAACTGCCTTTACATGTTGAGACTTTGGTTAGCTATCTGATACTTACCTATTTATTTGCATATTATGTTTTGCACCCCAACCTTTCATCCTGGAACTCAGGGAAGTGTACATGGAGTTCCCCAGTTATCTCTCATTTAGATACTGATCACATGCAAACCTCTTTAGCTTCAACCAGGTTCCTGAATTATGTGCCTCCAGACCATGTTCTCTTATCCTCTGTGAGCTTGACTATTACTTTTTCCTTTTCCTTTTTAACAGCAACCTAGACAAGTGGTCATGCCAACAAAGTTTCATGTATTTACAGATAATTGTTTAATTTCAGATTTTTTGGGGGCGGTGGAGTGTCAGTGGCATATTATAATTGAAATTGTCTTGAAAACAATAGCTATCATAGTAGACGTTGGCAAGCATGAGCCTTGTCAGATTGTAATGCTCCAGAAGCATCAGTGTCTGGGCCTTCTGCAACATAACCTATAGTTGTTATCTGTGCATAAAATCAAACAGTGTACTAGATTACCTTTTAGCCTCGAGTGACCTGATTTCGAAAGCTCTCTCTTTCAAGATTGACAATATTCAGTATAGTGATCACCTTCCACTTGCTGCTACATTTGACCTAGACTGGCATGGGGACGAGCACAGTCATCCAATTCAATTAGATACTAACGCAGAAAAGTTGGTAGAGGGTATTAATACGGCATTACGAGTGAAGGGTATAAAGTGGTCTGTAACACAGGCTCAAAAATATTCTGAATTTTTTCAGCAGGTGATCATACAAACCTATTCAGCCCTTGGCATAACTTCATATGATCACGATCAAACTATTAATATATTTGCCAATCTGTCAATTGACCTTACGTCATTCTTTACTGTCCCAACCCACCAGGCAAATCGGGCCCATTCCAAGACAGGTGCACCGTGGTTTAACCGTAATTGTAAGCAAGCCAAACAACATCTCTGTGCTATTTATAATGATTACAAATCCTCAGGGGCGAGTATGCTTCCCAAGGAGTACTATCAGGCAAAATCAGCTTATAAATATGTGCAAAAAAAGGCCAAACAGGAATGGCAACTGAACCGCTGGCAAGCACTTATAGCTGCCTCAAGCACCCGTAATTCCCGAAAATTCTGGCTGTTGGTTAACAGAAAATCTAAAAGATACCCCTTAACAGTTATCCCTGCCCCAATTTGGGAATCCTTTCTAAGGAACTATTTTGCCTTACCAGACCTTAATATTAATACAATCGATGGAGTCTATGAGCAGCTCCCTCTTTGGCCACCCACTGACCTGGAAGAAATCCACGGACTCATTTCTAATCTCAAAGTTGGAAAAGCCCCCGGTCCCGACCTAGTCCCAGCGGAAGCTATAAAACTTCACGCAGACTGGTGGGCGAAAATCCTGTCCGCTACTTTTGATGCCGTAAATAACAGTGGGAAGGTACCAAGAATATGGAAGGATGCGATTATTGTTCCAATTCATAAAAAAGGCTCGACAGATGATCCGGGAAATTACAGGAATATCAGTTTATTGTCATTAATTGGGAAAATATATGCACGGTTCTTGTTAACTAAGCTTACTAAGTGGGCTGAAGAGAACAACCTGATTGGGCCTGAACAGGCTGGTTTTAGACCGAATCAGTCAGCGGTTGATCAGGTCTTAGTTTTATACCACCTTGCCCGGAAATATTCCTCCCCAAATAGAGGCCAACTTTGTGCGGCCTTTATTGATTTAAAGGCCGCTTTTGACAGCATCCCCAGAGGATTACTTTGGGGAAAATTAGCCCGATGGGGAATAGACAAAAGACTTTTGTGGCTAATAACTAAATTGCATGAAGGATCGGCTGCTAGGGTGAGAATCACTCCGGCCGGTGACCTCTCAAAGTCAGTAACTATCAATAGAGGTGTTCGTCAAGGATGTATCCTTGCTCCGACCTCTTTTAATCTATTTATAAGTGATATGAGGGCACCTCTGATAGAGTCTCAAGAAACGATCCACGCCCCCCGTCTTGCCCAATATCATTGCCCCCATTCTACTCTATGCAGATGACGCAGTGATCCTATCCCTCTCAAGAGTTGGCCTCAGGAGGGCATTAAAATTTTTTGATGTTTACTGCAAATCAAATTTTCTTACAATTAATCATGTTAAGTCCAAAGTCCTAATTTTCACCAAGAGTCGAAAAACCTATAATTGGAGAATAGACGGAAAAGCTATTGACCAAGTCTTTAAATTTCAAATTTCAGTACTTGGGAGTCTTTCTCCAACACAACATGGGCTGGAAGGTCCATTTTGCATATGTATTAAACAGAGCTAAAGCCCTTTCCTATGCGTTATTGCGTTTCTTCTTTTCAGATGGGGCTTTCCATATTCCATCAGTGTTAAAAGTTTTCAAGGCAAAGGTGATTGCAACAATAGCATATGCAATCCCATTATGGGGGTCCTTTGTTAACCTAACCCAGTTGGAGGTAATCCAAAACCAGCTTCTAAGAAGGTTGCTAAAATTACCCAGGTGTGTAAGCAATACTGCTATACGACTGGAACTAAATGTTACATCTCTAGAAACCACATTATGGAAATGCATCCTCTGTTACTGGTTGGCATTATGGCATAAACTTCCAAATCTCCACTTGATACAGTGTCTCTGGAGAGATGACTTCCCTAGCCCCTGGGCAAAAATAATACATGGGAAACTTGTGTCCCTAGGACTATCTCCATCTGAACTATTAAAATTAGATTTAATTTCTGCCAAAAGAATTATAACTCACAAATTAGAGGAGATGGATTTACAATTTAATATTGCGACAGGTGGTGGCACCTGTTCGCCGATAAACCTTGGCTTAACACCACCAACGAAACTTCCATCTTACTTAACTACCTTATCTGTGGTGACGCACAGGTATGCCTTTATAAAGGCTAGATTCAATGTTTTCCCATCAAACGTGTTGGGTAACAGACTCTCCACCGGACAGATCTCACTTCTCTGTGACTGTAAAAGTGGATCTATAGAATCGTTATATCATATAATCTTCTGTTGTCCATTACATTCGGCTGCACGGTCCAAGTTTCTGGCCCCATATTTATCGATAATTGCTGGCGGTCCTCAGGAAGCCCAAATAATATACTTATTAAACGACAAAGATACAAGTAGATCCCTTGCAGTCGCTAGATACCTGATTAATGTTTTATTTCAAAAGAGGAGAAATGGATCACTGTATGTCTCTGACAGCTTAGCTAAACTTAAGAACCATCAATAAGTGCCAGAACTAAGACGCATACCCCCCAAAATCTGAGGGATCTGAATTGCGGTTTACATAGAGGGAGCTTATTGTGTATAGTGTTTACTTAACTGAAGTAAAATTGGTTCTATATGGGTGTTTTAACTTGGAACTGTTTAAATTGTATTGTTTATGGATAAATTCTGATGTATTGTTGTCGATATGGGCCAATGGCCGTAATAAATCTATCTATCTATCTATCTATCTATCTATCTATCTATCTATCTCTGTGCATTTGACTACAGGTAAATGCGGTCAACTGCAATACCAGCTGGAAGATAACCTTATTCATGAAATACAGTTGCTACAGAGAAGATGTACTCAAAGGTGTAAGTATGAATGAGAAAAATATTGATATTTTTGAAATGGTAATACTGGGTTTGTTTGTTTGCTTGCTTGCTTTTTGTACATGAGCAAGAGACCACAAATCATGTAGTTTGAAATTGGTTTTAAATAGAATAAAAATGCACCTGTTCCATATTATCCATTGTTTTCTTTTGTTCATTAGCCATGAAGAGTGATGATTTTGTTGCATGAGCAGCTAACCTGCTGGTACAGAGCTGCAACAATAGCCTTCCACTAGCAGTGTTGCTGTTTTGTAGTAGGAAAGCGAGGGAGAAGGTGGTAGTGAAGTTGGGGCTATGTGGGCACACGACCATAAGAACAGGATTTGGCTCCGCCAGTGCATCGGCACAACCCCAAATTCTCAACTACCTCACACCTCTCTTTCCTGATACACAGCAGCAGCACTGCTTCACCAGGCAAGCTGCTTGTGTTTCATTGCAAAGTATGTGAGCAAACTGCATCCATCTCCTCTTCCCCCTTTAATGAATTGTTATTATTTCTAAACTGCCCTTCATCCCAGAATCACAGGGCAGTTTCAATGTAAAAAGACAAAAATATACAACATAGTAACAAATAAAAGCAATTCCACCCCACCAGTTTAAAATGGCATATATTGTTTAAATTAAATTAAATTGCCAAAGGCCTGGTAGAAGAATATTTTGCCTGGTGTCGAAAGATATGTAATGAAGGCACCAGGTGAGCCTTTGTGGGGAGAGCATTCCACAAGTGGAGGAGCCACCGCAGTAAAGGCCTGTTCTTGTGTTGCTGCCCTCCAACTATAATGTTTGACTATAATGAAGGGAAGACCTTGGTTTCAAACACATCATGGACACCTTAATCATTATATAAATTGTATAGACACTTGAATCTAACAGAGAAGTATTCTTGCTACGATAACTTTGGCAAAGCTTCACTTTTGTGTTTGTGTTTCTTCAGGGAGATGTTGTCAGATTGTTCCACGCGGAACAGGAGAAGTTTCTGACCTGTGATGAGTATCAGAAGAAGCAACATATCTTCCTTCGCACAACACTGCGTCAGTCAGCCACTTCTGCAACTAGTTCTAAAGCTCTGTGGGAAATAGAGGTACTGTGTGATGCTTCTGATGTTTTCCATAGCTTGGATTCAGAGAGTTCATAATATTTACCTCCTAAAGGGTAGTGTCCAAGCATTCTCTTTATGTGATAGATCTCATGCACTACTTCTGCAGGTGGTGCATCATGATCCATGCCGTGGAGGAGCAGGGCAATGGAACAGCCTATTCAGATTTAAACATCTAGCGACTGGAAACTACTTGGCTGCAGAGGTAAGAGTCACAGACAGTTGAATGTGGTAGAGGGTGAATAACTGGGGTTGACTAAACAGGGCAGAACCTTTGCTCTTTTGGAATTGTCACTGGGCCAGGTTGTATGTTGTTCTGAGAGCATGGATGCTGCTGGAAAGCCAGACTGCGCAGGCACACCTGTGTAATGGGCTGTCTGCCTGATTTAGACTGGAAATAACCATGTTAGAATCATAGAATCATAGAGTTGGAAGAGACCACAAGGGCCATCGAGTCCAACCCCCTGCCAAGCAGGAAACACCATCAGAGCACTCCTGACATATGGTTGTCAAGCCTCTGCTTAAAGACCTCCAAAGAAGGAGACTCCACTACACTCCTTAGCAGCAAATTCCACTGTCAAACAGCTCTTACTGTCAGGAAGTTCTTCCTAATGTTTAGGTGGAATCTTCTTTCTTGTAGTTTGGATCCATTGCTCCGTGTCCGCTTCTCTGGAGCAGCAGAAAACAACCTTTCTCCCTCCTCTATGTGACATCCTTTTATATATTTGAACATGGCTATCATATCACCCCTTAACCTCCTCTTCTCCAGGCTAAACATGCCCAGCTCCCTTAGCCGTTCCTCATAAGGCATCGTTTCCAGGCCTTTGACCATTTTGGTTGCCCTCCTCTGGACACGTTCCAGTTTGTCAGTGTCCTTCTTGAATTGTGGTGGGTGTTGTTGTTGGGCAGTTTCTTCATGGTTACTGCCACCCTTAGTTATCCAGGGAGCCCCTCTTCTAAGCAACCCATTGAGTGACTGAGGCAACCATGCATCTTGGTTTCTGAAGGGCAGCTCTGCCACCTGGGTGCGGCTCTGTGAAGAGAGTGAGACTATCCTGCTTCTTCAGCTGCAAACGTCTAACCTTGAAAGTGCCTCAGGAGGACATGGTGGCTCTTCTCCCCACTTCCTCTGTGGAGGGGGAACTGTGGAGAAATGCCACAGCGATACAAACATCAACTCCATTGTCATGGCGCATTTCATGAGTTATCAAAGGATGATTCAAGGATCAGGACTACATAGGAGAAAGTGACAGAATGGATAGCTCAGTTGGTTAGAGTGTGGTGCTAATAACACCAAGATTGGAGGTTTCATCCCCGTGTGGGACAGCTGCAGATTCCTGGATTGCAGGGGCTGGAACTCAGGGTTCTTTCCACTTCTGCAATTCTATGAGATTGCTTCTGTGAGATTGCTTGCTGCTTTCCCTTCAGTATGATGGTTTAGTTTTAGGCTCAATGTGCCCTGAGAACCCCTAAACCCTCATATTCACGGTGTGTGTGTGTGTGTGTGTGTGTGTGTGTGTGTGTGTGTGTGGCTTCTGGTAATTCCTTGATTCCTCCAGGAAAAAGTCCAGAACTCTCATCACTTACCAAGTATTATGTTTGTTCAGCCTTTTTTAATATATAATATATTTATTAAGGTTTTTTTTTTAAAAAATTTGACAATACAACAAAATTCACATTCACAATCCAAAAAAGAAAAACAAGAAAAACATACAAAGCATACAAAAATAAATAAGCAAAAAAGACATAAAAAAACAGAAAAAAGAAAATGGTTCAATTTCTTAAGTATTGTTTCCATAACCCTCTTTCGTGACTCCCTCACATCTCCCTTTTCTGTGTTCCTGTTTAGAAAGTCATGTTCAGCAATACTTCACCTTCTCTCAAAAATTTGTTTTAAATTATACATTCCAACTGTTATGCCTCCTACTTTAGCCTTTGTTATCAAATATTTAAGTGTTTAAGCTTGGCATAACATTATTCAAATTTCATCTTTGTTCATAAATTCAGTTATTTTCATACTCTTTTCCACTAGGTTACTAATGCCATGTTGTCTTTATATCCTGCATCATTCTAGCATTCATACAATTTACAATGCTTTTGCAAATAGTCCTTGAATTTTTTTCAGTCCTCTTCCACTGTCTCTTCTCCCAGATCTTGGATTCTGCCAGTCATTTCTGCCAATTCCATGTAGTCTATCAGTTGCATCTGCCATTCTTCCAGTGTGGGCAAATCTTGAGTCTTCCAATGTTTTGCGATGAGTATTCTTGCTGCTGTTGTCGCATACATAAAAAAAGTTCGGTCCTTCTTTGGCACCATTTGGCCGACAATGCCCAAAAGGAAGGCCTCTGGTTTCTTAGGGAAGGTATATTTAAATACCTTTTTTAGCTCATTATAGATCATTTCCCAGAAAGCCTTAACCCTTGGGCACGTCCACCAAAGGTGAAAGAATGTTCCTTCAGTTTCTTTACATTTCCAACACTTATTGTCTGGCAAATGGTATATTTTTGCAAGCTTGACTGGGGTCATGTACCACCTGTATATCATTTTCATAATATTTTCTTTCAAGGCATTACATGCCGTGAATTTCACACCGGTGGTCCACAACCATTCCCAGTCAGCAAACATAATGTTATAACCAATGTCTTGCGCCCATTTTATCATAGCTGATTTAACCGTTTCATCCTGAGTATTCCATTTTAACAGCAAGTTATACATTTTTGAAAGTACCTTAGTTTTTGGTTCTAACAGTTCTGTTTCTAGTTTCGATTTTTCCACCTGGAAGCCTGTTTTTTTATCCATATTAAAGGCCTCCCTGATCTGAGCATAGTGTAACCAGTCTCGCACTTTATCCTTTAGTTTCTCAAAACTCTGTAATCTCCATGTATCTCCATCTTTTTCTACTATTTCCCAATATTTTGGCCAGTTGGCCTCCATATTGAGTCTTTTCTGAGCCTTAGCTTCCATTGGTGACAGCCACCTTGGGGTCTTACTTTCTAGCAAATCTTTATATCTAATCCAGACATTGAACACTGCCTTCCTGACAATATGGTTCTTGAAAGCTTTATGAGCTTTAACCTTGTCGTACCACAAATATGCATGCCACCCAAATACATTGTTAAACCCTTCCAAATCCAAAATGTCAGTGTTCTCCAGAAGTAGCCAATCTTTCAACCAGCAGAAAGCTGCTGATTCATAGTACAATTTCATGTCTGGCAGGGCAAACCCCCCTCTTTCTTTGGCATCAGTTAATATTTTAAATTTTATTCTGGGCTTTTTGCCCTGCCAGACAAACTTAGAGATATCTCTCTGCCACCTCTTGAAACACTCCATCTTGTCCACAATCTGCAGGGTCTGAAACAGAAACAACATCTTTGGCAATACATTCATTTTTATAGCAGCAATTCGACCCAACAAGGAAAGTTTCAATCTTGACCAAATTTTTAGATCCTTTTTGATTTCTGACCAACATTTTTCATAGTTATCTTTAAATAGGTTCAATTTTTTTGCTGTCATGTTTACCCCTAGGTATTTCACCTTCTTAACCACATTTAAATCTGTCTCCTTCTGAAACCTTTCTTTCTCTGCATTTGTCAATTTTCCCCCCCAAACCTTGGTTTTCTGCTTATTTAATTTAAATCCCGCCACCCGACCAAATTCTTGAATCAGTTCCAATACCCTTTTCGTACTAGATTCTGGCTCCTGTAATGTCAAAACTAGATCATCTGCAAAAGCTTTAAGTTTATATTGTTTAGCTCCGACCTGAATTCCTTCAACCAGCCGGTCCCCTCTAATCATGTTCAAGAGCACCTCCAGGACCGAAATAAATAACAATGGGGAGATAGGGCAACCCTGTCGTGTTCCTTTTTCAATCTTAAACTCTTCTGTCACCACATTGTTAACTATTAGTTTTGCCTTTTGTTCTGAATAAATTGCTTCTATACCGTTTTCAAACCCCCGTCCCACTCCCATCCCTCTAAGATTTCCCTTCATAAATTTCCATGAGATATTGTCAAAGGCCTTCTCTGCATCAATAAAGATCAATACTGCTTTTGTATTGGTGTTCATTTGCAAAAGTTCCAAAATATCGATAATGTTCCTTGTATTGTCAGACAAATGTCTACCTGGAAGAAAGCCTGCCTGGTCCTTATGAATCACTTCATTTAACACTCTTTTTAATCTATTTGCCAAAATATCTGCAAAAATGTTGTAATCCACATTCAACAGGGAAATGGGACGGTAGTTCTTAAGTTGTGTCTTTTCAGTTTCAGATTTAGGTATCAATGTGATGTAAGCTTCTTTCCACGACTCCGGTGCCTTTTTCCCCTCCATGATCTCATTGAAAACCTCCTTTAAAGGTTGAATCAAATAGTCTTTCAAAATCTTATAATACTTAGAGGTAAGCCCATCCGGCCCTGGAGATTTGCCCAATTGCATATTCTGAATGGCACCTTCAATTTCTTGTTCTGTTATTTTGTAGTTCAATGTTGTCTTATTCTCATGAGATAGTTTTGGTAGTCCCTTATTTCTTAAAAATTGGTCTATCTCAGTCTCTTTTTGCGGCCCTTGGGTGTAAAGTTGTTTAAAGTATCTCTGGAAGCATTTTCTAATCTCCACAGGGTTCTGGATATTTCTCCCTTCAACTTCTAAATTAGTAACCGTATTCAGTTTTTGTCTCTTTTTCAACTGCCAAGCTAGCAGTTTTCCACATTTATTTGCTGATTCAAAGGTCCTTTGTTTCATTTGTTTGATTTTCCATTCCACTTCCTGATTTATCAATTTTGAATATTGTGCTTGATAAAGTTTAATTTCTCTCAGAATCTCCTGCGACTTTGGTTTCAATCTTAACTTTTTCTCACCTTTTATTTTATCCAAAATCTTATCTTTTTTTCCATTCTGAGCTCTTTTCTTTATCGCATTCTGTTGTATCAAAAACCCCCTCATAACCGCCTTACTTGCATCCCAGATTACTCTTTTTTCCACTGTGGTTTTCAAATTTATTTCAAAATAATCCCTCAGAGTCTTTTGGGCCTTTTTAACAATCTCCTGGTCTCTAAATAAGGTGTCATTCATCTTCCATCTAAAGGAACCGGTTGTAGTTAGTCTCATTTCCATCTTTACTGCGTTATGGTCGGAGCAGGTTTTTGGGCAGATTTCCACCTTTCTAGTCTTAGGTGCCAGTCCTCTAGTTATCCAAATTTGGTCGATTCTTGTCCATGTCATTTTGGCTTCAGAGAAGAATGTCCCGTCTCTTTCCAGGGGGTTCTTGTTTGTTCGGCCTTTTAGTTCAGAGCCCCTTACAGTTCTGTCTCTCTCTTCAGGGAGTTCACTTGGCTTATCAATTACTCGCCTTGCAGTCATGTCCCTCTTCAATGTTGCTTCTAGTATGCTACAGTGTCCTACGGTCTTTAACCTTTGAGGCCTTACTCTGCATCCCCCAACTGCACCTTCTCCCTGTATGCACTGGTGGAGGAAGAGGAGTGCGGGGGGAGTGTACCGCCCCCGGCAGGGCAATCCAGGTAGGGTGCCTGCTCTCTCCCCCCCCCCGCCGGTTCCGGAGGGTGAAGCTCCACCACTGCCTGTATGCTAGTAGAGCATTGTACATCCTTACAGTGCTGCAGAATTAAAATGTCCCTCACTTTCAGGTAGGACTATTGTGGGCACATATATTTTGTAGTAAAAATGTTGCTTTTTGATGAATCCCAAGTAGGTGTGCTTAGTAGCTCCCCCCCCACCTGTTCTTCCCTTACGTCTAAACCTTTTGTTAGATTGATCTCTTTCACTTTTGTGTCTTGCGCCCAACTCTTAACCTGGAAGCCCAGGAAAATGTGCCAAGATAAGACATCTATTTGTCTTATCAAATCATTTGGGGACTGCGGATATCTAGAAAAACTGCAATATAAATAAGTCAGGCAAGTCTCAGTGTAGAGGAAAGCCTTTTATGTTTGGCTTAAGGTTAGATTGTGAATTACCTTTCTTTTTCTTTGGCGATCATTCATAACTGAGTAAGATTGTGTTCCATGAACACAGTCTTAACAGTGAGTGCATAAGTGACTGTGGAGGCCAATTCTGCATCCACACGTCCTTCCATAGTGGGGACAAAACCAGACCAGACCAGGAACAAAACAAAACCAGACCAGACTAGGAAAGAACAGGAAAGAACAAATGTTACAGAAAAACTTGTGCATGAGGCCAAACTAGAAAGTTACACTAATCCCTTTTTGGAAAGAATGACTTACTAAAGTTTGGGATCTGGCTATAATGGAGAAAGTAACATCTTATCTAAGAGTGAGAATTGAAAGTGAATACAGAAATAAATTCTCGGAAAACTTGTTGCCTCTTATATAATGGTGTTTCCTGCTTGGCAGGGGGTTGGACTCGATGGCCCTTGTGGTCTCTTCCAACTCTATGATTCTATGATTCTATAATTCTATAATTACTTCCCATGAAAGCAAATGCAAGTACAGTGGTACCTCAGGTTACAGACGCTTCAGGTTACAGATACTTCAGGTTACAGACTCTGCTAACCAGAAATATTACCTCGGGTTAAGAACTTTGCTTCAGGATGAGAACAGAAATCGTGCAGCGGCGACGCAGCAGCAGCAGGAGGCCCCATTAGCTAAAGTGGTGCTTCAGGTTAAGAACAGTTTCAGGTTAAGAATTGACCTCCAGAACGAATTAAGTTCTTATCCCAAGGTACCACTGTATGTTTTGAGGGTTTTTTAAAGGATAAATATTGTAATTTTATGTTAAGTCATATTTTCTTTCAGAACATTATGACCTGAAGTAATTTTTTCTGGAGCAGTTCTGCTTATTATTGTTAATATTTGTCAGATGTTTAAAAGAATTATTTAAAAAAGGGAAGTAATAAGTGGTAGATGAAATAATATGGGAAATGTATAAACTGAACTGAGGACAGTTTTTATATTGTGGATTTGACACATTTGTATTACACATTATATGAATCTGCTCATTCTAACCCCCGGTCCATTCAGACCCATATTGTCAGGGAACTGCCGTCGGAGGAACAGATGGTGGAAGGGCTCACGGAGGCTGGTAGAGACTCAGCAGCTGAAGCAGGAACCAGCAGGGGGAGAGGTGGATCTCTGAGGGAAAGCGAGCAAGAGGGAGGGCTCAGGGACACGTCCAGCGAGAACAGTGGGGAGGTATCTGAAGCTCCCATAGGGAGACCCACTCCTCGCCGGAAACTGTCACGCCGCGAGTCCAGAAGACGTGTTTCCGTTAAGGAGCTTTTATGCTGGAAACGATTCCGAAAACAACCACTGTCAGAATCTGCAAGTGACTAGAGCAGCCATGTCTGAGGGGCTCCGTCACAGACAGAGGTTTGTGGACTTGCACAAACTCTGAGGGACTACGATTTTACGCACAAGCAGCTCATCATCCCATCACAGCATTCCGACAGTCTTTGTAAGTTGTTTGTGCAGGAGAAGGCATCATGAGCAACCCAGCCGGAACCGGAGAAGCAGGAGTTGGAGCGGGTCCAAGCTTGGAAGAAAGGTACTGAGCGTTGGAGATCCAACTGGCGCTGCAGACGGCGAGGCTTGAGGAGAGAAGGGCTCAGGATGCAGACAAGAAGGGGAAAGCCACCCAGTTCACCAGAAAGGTACCAGGATTGGTGCAGAAGTTTGGGGGGGACCCCAAGGACTACCATGCCTTTAGGACAGAGATGCAATATGCCCTCAATGTGCAGTTTGATGAATTCCCTGACGAGGAATCGCGAGTGGCTTTCGTGATTGGGCATCTTGAAAGGGGGGTGAGGGACTGGGTTAGACCCCTGATGGCAATGAATAATGACGTCCTAAAGGACACAATGAAGTTCTTTCGTGCAATGGATCTGATGTTTTCCAGCGATATTGAGCAGGGAGTGGTGCGCAGACAGCTAATGGCTTGCAAACAGGGGAGCCGATCTGTCCGTGAGTACTGGACTGAGTTCACCATGCTGGTTCACAGATTGGGGTGGGACTTATCGGCAGAACCCATTCAAATGCTATTTGAAGAAGGTCTTGCTTCGGCTGTGAAAGACGAACTTTCTCGGTGTCCCAGGGCGGTTTCTATGGATCAGCTGACCAAATCTGCGCTGACCATAGGAGCGCGCCAGGAGGCGAGAGCCTTGGAGAGGCGGGAAGGGAAGGGGGAACGGTGGAAGGAGTTCCGCATTCCAGACATTCCAGAGCCAACTTTCCCGCCGGCGGAGCCGATGGAAATCGGAACAGCGCGCACGCGCGCAGTTTCAAAACCCAGTGAGGGGGGAAAGAAGGAGGGAAAAGGCGCCCGGAGATGCTATCTCTGCCAACAGCCAGGTCACTTTGCCATAGTCTGCCCCCAGAGGAAGGAATGGCAAGGGATGGTGGGAGCTGTTGAGGGAGGAGTGGAGGAAATACCGGAGCAAGTAAAAGCCAACGCCTGGCTGCCACCATCGGGGCACAGCAGCCAGGCCAAAGAGCAGTGAAAGTGCCCACGCCAGAACCTCCTAAACCTGCCCTAGTGATAGAAGTGTCACTAGAGCTGCAAAACGGATACCCTCTAAAGATAAAGGCGCTGTTGGACTCAGGCAGCTCCTGCAATTTTATGAGCAAAGAGTTTGCAGCTGAACACCAGATACAGACGATCCCTTTAAGCAACCCCCTGCAGGTGACCACGATCGATGGCAGGGAGCTGTTGGGAGGAGAAGTCAGCTTGCAGACCGTCCCAATGATCATGAAGGTGGCAAGGCACACCGAACTGATAGTGTTTAATGTGGCCACCTTGGGAGGGGCTCCTATTATTTTGGGGATGAGCTGGCTGGCGTTACATGATCCGCTGGTGGGCTGGCATCAGAGAGTGGTTTCCTTTGGCTCCGCACATTGCTTAGAACACTGCAAGGAGGGAAAGGGTTCAGCAGGGGCCCAAGCTACCCTAGCAGGGACGGAAGTAACGGAGCAGGTGAAGGTACCACGACAATACGCAGATCTCAGCGACGTGTTCAGCGAAAGGGAAGCTGACCAACTACCCCCGCATAGACCCTTTGACTGTCAAATCAATTTACTCCCTGGGGCACAGCTCCCTGTAGGCAAGTTGTACGCCATGTCAGACAGAGAGATGCAGGAGTTAAGAGAGTTTATTGACAAGAACCTGAAGCGAGGTTTCATCAGAGAGTCCAGAGCGGTGGGAGGTAGCCCAGTGTTTTTTGTGGATAAAAAAAACACGGACAAGCCGAGACTTGTGTGTGACTTCAGGGCTTTAAACGCAGTGTCAGAACCAGTGGCCTTCCCTATGCCCAGGATTGACGACATTTTGACCAGGGTGCGGAAGGGAAAGATTTTTACAAAGCTGGACCTCAGGGGGGCGTACAATCTGATACGCATAAGGAAAGGGGATGGATGGAAAACTACCATGTTCACCCCTTTGGGGGCATTTGAATATTTAGTAATGCCTTTCGGCCTGCAAGCAGGCTCGGCGTGCTTCCAATCGTTTATGAACCACGTACTGGGGTCTTTGCTTTACAAGAATTGCGTGGCCTTCCTAGATGACGTGTTGGTGTATTCTGAGAATGAGGAGCAGCATGTGAGAGACGTCAGAGAAGTGTTGAGCAGGCTGCAAGCCAACCGGCTGTGGGTAAAACTGGAGAAGTGTCAGTTTCATACCAAGGAGGTGGAATTCCTGGGGTACCGCCTGTCAGACAAGGGATTGGCCATGGATCCCGGAAAGGTCCAGGCAGTGCTGGAATGGAAAACACCCAAAACAAAGAAGGATGTGCAGAGGTTCCTGGGGTTTGGGAACTTTTATCGTAAGTTCATCCGAAATTTTGCTCACCTGACGGCACCCATTACAGACTGTCTCAGCAGTAAGAAGAAATTCGTTTGGACTGAGGAGGCGGAGCGAGCTTTTGAGGAACTGAAAAGGGCCTTCGCCTCTGAAGAACAACTTCTGCATGTGGATTTACAAAAAAAGATGAGAGTCGAAACAGACGCATCAGACAGAGCCATGGGGCGGTGCTTCTTCTGCAGCCAGGGAAGGAGGAGTCAGAGTGGAGACCGTGTGCCTTTTTTTTCGCGAAAACTGAACAAATCCGAGAGGAACTACACGGTGTATGACCGAGAACTTCTTGCTATTCATGAGGCTTTCCGGAGATGGAGGCACCTGCTAATTGGCGCACAACATAAGGTGCAAGTGTGCACTGACCACAAGAACCTAGAGTATTGGAGAACGGCACGAGTGCTCAACCAACGGCAGTTGAGATGGGCCCAGGAGTTCTCCAAATTTAACTTTCAGATTTGTTACGTGCCAGGCCCAGAGAACGCTAGGGCGGACGCTCTCTCACGCAAGCCTGAATATTTGGAGGGGGAGGGAGCACCCGAAGAAAGACATGTCATTCCAGAGGACCGCTGGGTGTGTGGGGCGGCATTGGTGGGGCAAAGAGAACTGGTAGAGGGAACGGAGAATGATGAATACGCCCAGGACAAACTCAGGGGTCTCAGGAGGGAGGGAGATAAACCCGGAGGTTTTGAGGAGAGAAACGGGGCGTTGTATTACAAGGGAGCGTTATATATACCTGAAGGAGATTTGAGGGGGAAGGTACTCAAGCAGCTGCACGATAGCCCCACAGCAGGGCATTTTGGGCAACACAAAACCATGTGGCTGGTTACCAGGGAATTTTGGTGGCCCAAGGTCAGGGAAGATGTGAGGGAGTATGTGAGAGGGTGTGACCAATGCCAGCGAGCCAAAGGGGAGAGGCGGGCACCGGCAGGGTTATTAGAACCGCTACCCACACCTGAAAGACCATGGGAAGCAGTGGCAATAGATTTCATGACTGATCTGCCAAAGTCCAGAGGGAAAACAGCCATCATGGTTGTGGTAGACCTGTTAACCAAAATGGCCCACTTTATAGCCTGCTCACATGCTGTCACGGCAGAAGAAACAGCTAAGTTGTTTGTAGAAAATGTGTTTAGGTTGCATGGCGCCCCCTTGAGGGTGGTTTCAGACCGAGGGAAACAATTTACTTCCAGGTTCTGGAGGAAGCTCATGAGCTTACTGCATGTAGAGGTCAATTTTTCGACTGCCCGGCATCCTGAAACCAACGGGCAGGCAGAAAGAGCCAATGGCATCCTCCAGCAATATTTGAGGTGTTATGTCAATGACAGAGAGAATGATTGGGTGGAGAAGCTGGCGTTGGCGGAATTTGCCTACAACAATGCGGAGAACGTGTCCACGGGGATGAGCCCCTTTTTGGCTAATTACGGGTGCCATCCCAGGGCTTTCCCAGGGGGGGAAGGGGAGAGATGGAGCGTTCCAGCTGCCGAACAGTTCGTAGAAGAAATGGAAGCGATCCATCGCCAGCTCCAACTTAACTTAGACAGGGCCAAGGAGGAATATAAGAGACAGGCAGACAAAAACAGAAGAGAAGGTGAAACCATTAGGGTGGGGGACCAGGTGTGGCTGTCAACCCAAGGGTTACCATTCAAAGGGGGTTGTAAGAAGTTAAGACCCAAAAGATTGGGCCCATTTGAAGTCACACAACAGGTCAACCCAGTGGCTTTCAGACTCCTGCACCCAGTTTTCCACAGGTCGTTGCTGTCACCGTATAAAGGGGACAGAGAAGGGAGGGTCACTCGGGGACCAGCAATGGAGGAAAGGGAACACAGCTACCATGTAGTGGAGATCCTCGATTCCAGGTGGAAGGGAGATCAAGTAGAGTATTTGGTAATGTGGGAAGGGGAACCGGAGTCGGAAAACACCTGGGTCATGGCAGAGGATGTCAATGACGAGGTTTTAATAGAAACTTTTCATCAGAGGTTCCCACGTAAACCTCAGCCTGTAGCGAGGTTCCGGAGGGAATACTTTGCCACCACCGACGAAGAAGAGGAGTTGGAGGGGTTCACAGATTCCAAGGAGGAGGAGGATTCAGCGAGCCGGAACGGCGACCGATGGAGGGAAATGTTCGAGACGTCTGAAGATGAAGAGGATTCTTTTCGGGGTTTTACCTCCTCACCGCCCAGAGGAGAGGGAACGGGAGGGGGTGAAGGGGGCCCTGGAGGGGAGGTGGATGTCAGGGAACTGCCATCGGAGGAACAGATGGTGGAAGGGCTCATGGAGGCTGGTAGAGACTCAGCAGCTGAAGCAGGAACCAGCAGGGGGAGAGGTGGATCTCTGAGGGAAAGCGAGCAAGAGGGAGGGCTCAGGGACACGTCCAGCGAGAACAGTGGGGAGGTATCTGAAGCTCCCATAGGGAGACCCACTCCTCGCCGGAAACTGTCACGCCGCGAGTCCAGAAGACGTGTTTCCGTTAAGGAGCTTTTATGCTGGAAACGATTCCGAAAACAACCACTGTCGGAATCTGCAAGTGACTAGAGCAGCCATGTCTGAGGGGCTCCATCACAGACAGAGGTTTGTGGACTTGCACAAACTCTGAGGGACTACGATTTTACGCACAAGCAGCTCATCATCCCATCACACATATGGTCTAGATACAGTACATGGCAGCCACGGTCATCTTAGGCAGGGGTATTTCCTCTCACCTGGAGATCCTATTAACTGGAACTGCCGGGAATTTAACTTGAGACCTTCAAATAACAACTAGATAATAACTGAATAAAAGGTATGGATGAGTCTAAAGATATTTGAAAGAAAGTCTAAATATTATATGAGCTTAATTGGTTGTTGACTTAATGAATTAATGAATTTATTATTACGGTCACAGACCAGTTCCGGCTCACTTACAATATCAGAAAAATCATAAAACATGATAGGGATACATTGAATTGCAATTGGGTATAACAAGGACAATACAGATACAGCAGCAGTTAAAAATATAGAAGTTAAATCTTAATCACTAAAATATAACATAAAATTGTCATTTAAAACCTTAATCATTTTGGTAGTACAGCTTGTTCCCTAAGTTTTATGGCAGTCACACAGAATTTGGCCAACCTTATTTTTTATTTTTTTAAAAAATATTTTTATTGATACAAGAAAAAAGGGGGAAAAAAACAAATACCAAATTACACACAACACCATAGACACATAATTTAAACTACAATATTTATTTTTCAGATATTCTTTGAAAACCTCCCATTTTGAAACAAATTCCTCTCTTGATTTATTCTTTATTTTTTCTGATAGACCATATAATTCGGCATATTCTGTCAGCTTTTGGATCCAATCTTGTACAGAGGGAATTGAATTTGGCCACCCTTAGCGTGATCTCTGGATCCTTGTCCTCTACCAGGAGTTTTAGACATTGAAGTTCAGACTCATTTGGAGATTTTTGTATAACAGGGGTGATAAATGCCGAGCGTATATCCCTGTAGAAACAGCAGCGTAACAAGACATGAGAAACAGTTTTCTACCTCCATCAAGCCGCAGGGCAGACTTGTCCCACGTATGGTTAACCCTCAAATCTGCCCTGCAATAAGGCAGATGGCAGCATGTTGAACCTGGCAAGGGTAAACGACCGTCTGTATTTGGGTATTTGTAATCTGGATAGATATTGCTGAGGTAAACCCTCTCCCATTGTCTTTTATCGCTGGGTGTTTATTCATCTCACTCAAATGACATTACAGTTCCACATCCCAGATTAGTTGGTGGATTATTGCTCTCGCTTTCTCATAACCTACAGCTAGCAGGGCCTGTGGGGAAAACCCCAAGCCTCTTAGTTTTTTGTGCAGTGTAGCTTTCCATTTGGATTGGCAGGAATCCAATAGGGTTACAGGTGCCATCCCAACAAGGGAAAAAATAAGATCTATCTATCTATCTATCTATCTATCATCTATCTATCTATCTATCTATCTATCTATCTATCTATCTATCTAATCTATCTATTCATCTATCTATCTATCTATCTATCTATCTATCTATCTATCTATCTATCTATCTTTATTATGGTCCAGAGACCCAACAAATTGTTACAAAGCAATGCACAATTCAGACAGCCTACCTCCAGGTTAAACAAGCATTTTGTTCGGACTTGTTCAGATAGGGATCATTGGTTCTTGCAACCACCGATAAAAACTTTGCCACTGCTAATGTTCTAGCATTTGTCCGGTCTTCCAATAGGAACCTGACATAGTAAGTCTCTGATTTTCCCGGGAAAGGTACCAACAAGGGTAGTGTCAGTTCAGCCCTGGCTTGCTCATATTTTGCACAGTACAGCAAAATATGTTTTATAGAATCGATGTCTTGAGCACACAAGCAAAGTCTGTCCTGGTAGGGAACTCCTCTCAACCTGCCATCCAACATTGCATAAGGAAAGACATTTAGTCTGGCTTTGGTGAATAACCTTCGATAATTTGGTACTGTCAGGTTTTTAATGTAAGCTGTTAACTTAAAGACATGCCCATATTGTACTCCTACTGCCAGCAGACTACAGACTGCGTGTGATTGGGATCGCAAGTCACTGTGTGTATTATCCCATAATCTTTGCTTTAACATCTTTAGGGTGCCTTCATAACCCAGGTAATAAAGTTTTAACCAATAATGGATCTTCAGGGTCCATATCCGAGCGCTGACAGGGATTTTTCCCAACCTCCAAGCGGACAGCTATGTTAGACACGCAAGAAGGGATCCCTAACAGGCAGCAATAAAACTTAGTTTGGAAGGATTCTAAGGGACCAAGATTTAGGAAGCTGCAAGTTTGTGAGCCATATGTCAGCTGTGTTAATACTTGAGAGGCTGCCGGAATATATTGCCCCCCTTTTCCATAGAAATACCTTATAATAGCTTTGGTAGATCTTTGAGCATTTGCAATAGTATTTTTAACCTGCTAATGCCACAAGCCCTTTTCCTGAAAGGTTATGCCCAGGTATTTAAAAGACGATACCTGTTCTATGGGTCGATTATCAATTCTCCATTTGTGTTGTAGCACCCTGCTTGTGGTTAACGCTTAGCTGGAATGAAATATTCAACGCAGCAATAGAGAAATTAAAATAATAATTTATTTGTAAGACAAATAAATGATAGGCACAGTGGTATATGGTTACCAAAGCTCTGCCTCTCTCCAGCCCTGATGGCCAGTACTTATATTTCCTCAGCCCAGCCCCCTTGCTCCTCCTTTGGCTGCCTCTGTCCAATCAGCCTGGTTGAAATTCCTATTGGCTGTTTGCTAGAACCAATCATAAAAGACACACCCATTTCCTATTACCTTTTATGGGAGACAAAGAGCTATATTTCCTTCTATCCATAAATGGCAGACAAGTACAGTGGTACCTCGCAAGACGAATGCCTCACAAGACAAAAAACTCGCTAGACGAAAGGTTTTTCCGTTTCCGATTTGCCTCGCAAGACGAATTTCCCTATGGGCTTGCTTCGCAAGACGAAAACGTCTCGCGACTTTGTTTCCTTTGTCTAAAAACAAAGACATGTTTTGTTTATAAAGTTAATTTATTTTCCCTTCAATTTTTGAACTGCTCTTTACAGTATGTGTGACTTTAAAGAGCAGTTAATAAACTGTTGTTGTACCAAATTTGGCTTTGTTTGGACTTTTTTTGACCATAGGAACACATTAATTGATTTTCAATGCATTCCTATGGGATTTCGTGATTCGCAAGACGAAAAATTCGCTAGACGACAAAACTTGCGGAACGAATTAATTTCGTCTTGCGGGGCACCACTGTAGCCATATATCTTACATTTTCCTCGACAAGGCCCCTTAATTACCAGATCACCTTTTGCCCCTGTTGCCCCTGCATTCCAAAACAAATGGCTAAAACAAATGGCTCATGGTATTAAATTCTATCTAAACAGAGATCTTGGGTTCACATTCTCACACACCATCAATGAAATAAGAATCTAACATTTCTTACTTTCTAAATCCTTTGCATAATTACATTAAGCCAACAAATCTCATACATAACATAGATAGCTTTTTAGAAGAAAAGGCAAAGTAAAAAAGAAACTCAGTAAAACAGCTTCAAAAGAAGCCTCTTCAGTTTACACCCTCCTTTCCCAGCCAGCTGCTTTTCCCATTAACTCTTCCCAAAATTTATTGCCCTTTAACTCTCTCAGTATACCTTAAACCTTAGGAAAATATGGCTAGAGTCTGATGGGAGGCACATGGTATTATTTTCTGTTAAACAATAAATCTTACTATTTACCAACTCTTAATTAGTGTTTTTGCAGCTTGATTGTATTCTGTAATATGTAGGGTCAGTGTAACATTTGCTCCCAGCCTGTAATTTCCTTTTACAACTTTGAGAAACCTGTCTCCTGCTACTGCTATAAATCAGGGAGGCCCTTGTTCAGGAGAGCAGGAAGATAAACAACTGCCAAAGTACTTAGCCAGCTGGTTTCTGCCTGGCATGAAACATACAAACATTTGCAAATATATCTTTAAGCTCATTTTAAAATACAGGCCTTGATCAGATGCCTCAGTGTCTCATTCTTTTTTTAGAGAACACCATGACTTTGGATCTAGTGTAGTTGATAGTTAATTGTTCGGCATTACAATAGACTGAGAGATCTTAAAAGTTTTCTTAGGCCCACACAGGAGAAGGAAATTAGAACTGCGTCATCCGCGTACAAGAGAACCAGGAGGGGCGTACCAGCCAGTTTAGGGGGGTGGGCATTTTCTTTCTCCATGTTTCCTACTAAGGAATTAATATAGAAGTTAAATAAAATGGGAGCAAGGACGCAGCATTGTTTAACACCATGGTAGGTTTTGATTTCCTTGGATAAATGGCCCTGTCGGTCACACCTAACCCGTACCAAAGTGTTTTCGTATAAACTGCAGATGAGACACAGTAGACGTCTGTCTATGTTTGAGGCACTTGGTTTCTCCCAAAGCCTATCTTGTGATATTAAATCAAAGGCAGATTTGAAGTCTATGAAAGCTGCATAAAGGGATCCTCCTTTTCTTGAGGTATATTTTTCCTCAAGATGTTGGAGTACTAAGCCTTAATCTAAAGTTGATTGGTTTGTCCTGAAACCAGCTTGTGCTTCTGAAAGGACATATTCTCACTCCATCCAATCCTCAAGTTTTATTACATGTGGAACATAGAGTTTACTAATAATGCTTAGGAGACTAATTGGTCTGTAATTAGCAGGGTCAGACCTGCTCCCTTTCTTGTATATTGGGATGATGATTGCTAGTCCCCAGTCCTCTGGGATGGTAGCTGATTGATCTATGCTGGTAAACAGGGCAGCAAGCACTGGGGCCCACCATTCAGCATTGGCCTTGAGGAGCTCAGGGGAGATATTGTCTGCACCAGCAGCTTTGCCAGGCTTAAGAGATTGAATAAGCCTGTGGACTTCTTCAGTTGACACTGGGGGCCACTGAGCCCTGGTATCACTTAGAGGTAGGGACTGAGCCTGCAGATGTTGATTAGTTGTGTATAGGGATTGGAAGTACAGTGGTACCTTGTGTTATGGACAGGATCTGTTCCGGAGGCCCGTCTGTAACGTGAAATGCCCGCAACTCGACGTGCTGTGTCTGTGCAGGCGTGCGGCGCAATTTGGCGCTTCTGCACATGCGCGAGTGGCGAAACCCAGAAGTAACCCGTTCCGGTACTTCCGGGTTGCTGCGGGATGCAATGTGAAAAGACGCAACATGAAGTGGACGCAACACAAGGTATGAACGTATGACTCCCAAGAACCAACAGGGATAGAGTATTCTACTTTGGAGGGGGAGTCTTGCCATTACTTTGCAACTATTTTCCAAAAGGTGGTTGAGTCTCTCCTTCGAGAGGCCTCTATTAAACTTTGCCACTCTCCCCTTTGGGCCTGAGAGACTTGCAGCAGAGTACAAAGAATAAACAACTCTATGAACAGCATTGGCAGGTTTGGCACTATGTAATCTATTGCCGTTTTGTTATTTGGATTTTTGCGGGAGCCTGTGTTCTTTGGCGGCAACCTGGAGTTTGCAGATTAAGTGGAGGAAACATCATCTTTGCTGTAACAGATTTTTCTGCTTATGTCAAGAACTGCTGCATATTTCAGTAAGACATATGTGCAGAGACTATCCTAACTATTGTGGGGTTTGTGTGTGTGTGTGTGTGTGTGTGTGTTTTCCTTGGTTACATCCTCTTAAACATGGCCTCCTCTGCTAAGAAAAACAATCTGTTTTCTCATTCACTGGAGCTCTGTAAACCATCCTGGCCAAAACAAAGGCTAAAATCTTGCCTTCTAAGTAGGCTGAGGATCATGACCTGCCTGCTGAAGGCAGACTGACTGTTCAACCTAAGGTGGGTCACACCAGCAGCACTGATGCGTTTTGCTTCTTTTCCTCTTTTCAGCAAAGGGGAGAGAAATAACAATGCATTAAAAAAACCTCCTCCAAACCATAAAATGTTTAAAATAAGTCCTGTGTTCAGAGCCTTTAAAAAAGAAAAGAAAAAAGAAACCAGAAGTGGCTCACCCTGATAGCAGTGTTTTGCTCTGGCTTTCCAGGAGGGAGAAGGCAAAGCAGTGGAAAGGTCAATGTGGCATTGTTGCACCAGTGGAGCCAGTCCAATGCTCCCATCAGTGCACTTGTGCTGTATTGTGTTGACCTCCACACTGCCTTGCCCCAGTTGGTAAGCAGCAGCAACTTTCCTACTAGGAAACTAGAGTTGTGGCTCCACCTCACCAGGCAAGCAGCCTCTGGCAGAAACTACTTTGAATGAAGCATGAATGTCAGTTCCTCGCTTGAGCAGAAAGGCAAGAGCACACTTCTTTGTCCAGTGGTGTAGCGTGGGGGGTGCAGGGAGGGCCGGGCGCAACATCTGGGGGTTAGGGTTAGGGTGCGCAAATCCACGGGTTAGGGGGCGCAAATTACTTGCCTTGCCCCGGGTGCTGACAACCCACGCTACGCCACTGTCTTTGTCACCTTTCTTGAGGTACGCTTGATGCAATTACAGAGTTGGGATGATTTGCTGGCATCAGAACCTCGCTTCCACAAATTTGTGTAGCTGTTCTTGGCATCTGCCTTGATTCTCTGCTGCCTTGGTTTAGTGCTCCAGGGGTGCCAGTTCAAACTTCAGCGAGGGGAGGGCAGCACAAGATTCTCTGTAAGATTTTAAAGCCTGCTTGTGGATATATTTAAGATGAATTTAATGCAAAGCAGTGTGCATTAGGAACCATCCTTGCATTTACCCTTTTAATACCTCATGTGGTCTAAACCACAGAGCCTAGGGCTTGCTGATCAGAAGGTCGGCAGTTCAAATCCCCGTGACGGGGTGACGGTCCCTGCTCCTGCCAACCTAGCAGTTCGAACGCACGTCAAAGTGCAAGTAGATCAATAGGTACTGCTCCAGCGGGAAGGTAAATGGCGTTTCCGTGCGCAGCTCTGGTTCGCCAGAAGCAGCTTAGTCATGCTGGCCACATGACCTGGAAACTGTACACCAGCTCCCTCGGCCAGTAAAGTGAGATGAGTGCCGCAACCCCAGAGTCTTCTGCGACTGGCCCTAACAGTTAGCGGTCCCTTTACCTTTACCTTTAATATAGCAATATTGCAAATGCTGTTCAAATTATCACCCCCACTACTTTTATTCAAAGGGATTTGTGCCTTTTGTCATGCACAACTGGTACACATAAGCCCCATTTCACTATTTATAATAATAGTAGTCATTCACTGTGTAGAACCAATGAAAAGACTGGAAATATGAGGTGCTCCTGAAAAATAATCATATGTGGCCTTCCTTACATGTGAACCAAAGTGATTTCTTCTCCAGTGTATATTCTCAGGCATCATTTGGGAAATTCCCAGTTTCCCCCTTTTTGTCACAAAACAGTGCACCCTCTGCCTGAACAATACTCCAGATGCTTCCTGTTTCCATGCAGCTGTGTGTTTCTCATGACCAAACCTAACCTCATTTCTCTTTATCAACTGATAGAAGCCTCTTTGAGCTAGATGGCGGTTTAAGCTATAACAAATACATGCACACGAATGTACACACCCTCACTGTTCCTGACCAGCAGAAGGCATTTGATTTTGTAAATGAGGGCCTTAGATTCTAAGATGCTGTATGTTGTCCAGTATTCAAAGTGACATACCACCTGATGATATGCATGCTTACTCTTTACGCATACGATTTCGGCCTCGTTTACTTGGCACTTCTAAATATGTATAATCTTGTGAAATGGTTGCCCTTTTATTTTGCTAGACTTATTTCAAAGCTGGCATGCTGACTTGATAAACTTGTTGGTTTATCTGCTTATTTATTTTACCCCTCGGTTTCCATTGCAAGAGGAATGCTCATGGCAACTTGCAGTATTTTAAATACAAACAGTACAAGGAGTGCACGCTAATGCTCTCTTCACCCTCCTGTTCACTGTGCACTCACTGCATTTGCAGTGCTGGATTTTTCATCCATAGTCACATGGATTGTTGAAAATGCAGATGCATTATAAAATGCTACTGTTTGATGAGTTGTTTTTCAAACCAGCTTCATGCCAATTTGCATTATTAATTCACTTCTAGCTAAAGTATGAACACCTTTGCATAGGGTAAATACATCCTTGTCCTATCAGCATCAGTGGCTCATGTGTGTATACAGACAGTAACAAATGGAAGCCCTGATGATGTGAACACTGGGGAAAGAGCTGTGAAATGAATATGGGGAGGCAACAGGTGTGGGGACCTTCACTGGGGCACAGCTGCTGAGCTACCCTCCTGACACACCTTCCTTGCAGCTTACCAGAGGGTTGGTGAGGTCAGGGCTCTGTAGATGCCCAGTACTGGATTGATTCCACTGGTGCATCTGCACAAACCCTTACCTTACAATTTCCTTGCTCTTGTCCTGCCCAGATAGGCTGCAGTGATGCTGATGCTGGTTGGGTGGCTCTGCCCTTACCACAGCTGCTGCTATTGCCCCTATCATGGCAATATAAAGCATTACCTGGAGACTAAAATTGAACAGCATGAAAGCCAAATGCTTGCTTAAGCAGAAAAATTCTTCATCTGGTGGCGAATATTTGCAAATGAAGAGGCAGGGTAAATCTCATCAGGCAGGAAATTCCATCATCTAAGCTGGGGGGGGGGTCACCAAAACAGTGCCCAAGGGGGCACCAGCAACCGCAGAGGTCTTTTCTGTGCCTTCCAGAATGAACCACTCTGTTGGAGTCAACAAAATAAGCTGCAATATATGCTTGATTGCAGTGTGTGTATGTTACTCATAACAGTTTTCCCTGGGCCCAAAAGGTTGGCAACACATAACTAGGCTACCACTATAAATTTAAAGCTGTTTTGTATCATGAAAAAGAAAAGCATGCCACTAGGTGGCAGTGCACACTTACTCCTTACATAAAGCAGTGAAGTATTTGTAATACAGTACAGTGGTATCTCGGGTTAAGTACTTAATTCGTTCTGGAGGTCCGTACTTAACCTGAAACTATTCTTAACCTGAAGCACCACTTTAGCTAATGGGGCCTCCCGCTGCTGCCGCGCCGCTGGAGCATGATTTCTGTTCTCATCCTGAAGCAAAGTTCTTAACCTGAAGCACTATTTCTGGGTTAGCAGAGTCTGTAACCTGAAGCGTATGTAACCTGAAGCGTATGTAACCCGAGGTATCACTGTACTGTGGAGTATTTAAGTGTTTGTGTGAGAATGAGACACAAGGACTGAAGCAGATATGGTAGCAGAAGCATTTCAAAAAAGTTTATTTTCAGTGCTGAAATTTGATTTCTATTTTTTTAAAATATATTTTTTATTCTTTTTCCATAACAAATTATACATCCAAAACATCTTTTTTACATCCAAATTCCTCCTTACTGACTTCCCTCCTCCCACCTGAAAAACCTTCCTAGTACTTACTTTCTTCACATTTCTTAAATTTAAATTACACCACCAAATTATTAATTATTTTTTTACTATCTAACAATATTCCTACCTTTTCTCTTCACAGAGCTTCCTTGAAACTTACAAACGTTATCTGATTATCACTTAATTTTTGCATATATTCAATAAATTTCATCCAATCTTCTGTAAATCTTTGATCACGTCAGTTCCGGATCCTTCCTGTTAGTCTATTGAGTTCCGCATAATCCATTATTTTCATTCTCCATTCTTCAATCGTAGGTAACTTCTGGGCCATCAAAGTTCGTGCTGCTGACACTGCATATAAAAATATATTCCTATCTTTCTTATCTATCTCATTACCTATTGTCAGGGCTGCCTCAGGTCTCAGCTCACAAAAGACCAACGCCAGGTTCTTCTTATATACAAGGATGTTTATTGCAGTTCATTATTGCTTCCACAACCGAGGCGCGCAGCCCCGCGTCTCTTAGCCTAGACGTTTTAAGTCCCCTCTGAATCGGTCCCGCCCCTACACCAGCTTAAGAGGCTTGTGCTAGTCCACCTCTTCCTGTCTTTCCTTTTCCACAGGGTCTTTCTGCCCCCCTGGGTCCCTTCCCTCCTGCTCTCTCCTGAAGCGGATTCCTCAGATGCCTGTCCCCCCCTCCTTCGTGCTTTGGGGCCAGGCTCCTCCTCCGAGCTCTCTCCATTTCCGCGCGCCTCCACATTTGAACTTGGCGCGCGTTCGTTATCCCTGACCTTCCTCTTGACACTTACACTACTCCCTGTACTACTCTCCGCCTCTTCCGGCAGGACGTTCTGCCCCGATCTCCTTCCCCTGTCTCCTTCCTGCTCTGCTCCGTGTGTCACACTGGGAACTCCACTCTCTTCACTTCGTTCCTGCTGGGAAGCCGGCCCCGATCTCCCACTCCCACTCGGGGTTTCCCTGCTGCTTCCCTGCCCCTGGCATGTCCCCCCTGTGCACCCCCTTGGCCTGACTAGGGGCGCCCCCTTCTGGGAATCCTCCGATTCACTTGAGAGACTCATGGAAGACCTCAAGTCATTGTCCTCCTCTTCCTCACAGTCCTGGGATTCTTCCCCATCGCTCTCCGTCTCCCCCCTCACCTGTGCCTCTGTCCCTGAACCCCTGACACCTATTATTCCTTGTAAAAATGCTTCTGGTTTCTTTACAAATGTATATTTCAATACTTTCTTCAATTCATTATAAATCATTTCCCAAATGTTTTTGGGAAAGTGACATCTTAGGCCCCTTCTGCACTATACATTTAAAACAGTATCATACAGCTTTAAATAGTCCTCTTCCCTAAAGAATCCTGGGAACGGTAGGGTCTCTCCCTTCACAGTGCTACATTTCCCAGAGTTCCCTGGGAGTACCTCTCTGAGGGAGAAGGGGAGATGAAGAATTTCATTGTGTTGGATCAGAAAATTGATATGCTTACCAACAGGACTGGCCCAGGACATCTTGGGGTAGAACAGTGAATGGTTGACTGATTGAGATACGTTGGCCTCTGAGACAGGAAATTTCACAAGTACCACTCCATGGGAGTAAAAATTCAACAACAAATTATAAGAAGTAAAAAAAGGCTGTCTTTTCACATCACCCTAAATCAAGCTGTTTTCATAACTGTTTTCATAGCATGCTAGAGCAACATAGGCCAGTTTTAGGCTTTTGTGGTCTGCCCACAAAATTAAAATTCCTAATTAAAATTCCTTTGGTCCAGTGATGTTTGTTTTCAAAGCAAGAATACAAACTTTTTCTCCCTGAACAGTTAAGGCATAACTAATACATGCTAAGTAATGCTGAGAACACACTTGCTTATGGATATATGAAGTGACTTTCTCTTTCAGACCAAGGCCCCTCTAGTTAAAGGGAAGGCAGGAAATTTTCCTATATTGTGCAAGAACATCCTAGCTCAGCAGAGGCTCTCCAGGGTTTCAGGCAGGGGATGTTCCCACTCTTACCTGCAGAGGCCAAGGATTGAACCTGGGGCCCTCTGCATGCAGAGCAGATATCCTGATCACTAAGTTATGACCCTTCAAGCATATCTGGCAAGAATCCAAGCAGGCACTACGTGGTCCACTGGAAATTGGCCAGTGGTCCATCACTATACTACCACTTACTACTAGTATGCTACCCCAAGGCCAGATAAGCCCTCCCCCACCCATTTCTTTCTGCTCTTCAAATTCCCTACCAATTTTGGTCACAGTCACAAAAGAAAATAGGGGGAGCACCGGTGTGTTTAAAAGCAGGAGGTATTTCCCTATCTTAAATGATCCACACAGATCAGTGTGCGTGCGTGCGTGCGTGTGTGTGTGTGTGTGTGTGTGTAGCAAACAAAAGTGAGGGAGGTAGCCACATCCCACCACTGTCATGTGCCTCCTGGAGAGTTGTCTAATGGTTAATGTGGCCCCCAAGTCGAGAAAAGTTAACCACCCCTGCACAGTATCCAAAGCACTTTGTATAAAATGCTGTAAAGTTTACAGCAATCCTTTAGAAAGGCTAGTATTCTTTTTATTTTTAAATTAATTTTCAAAGTTTCAAAAAGAAAAAAAATCTTTTTACACACACACACACTTGTTTACATTAAACCATAGTTCATATCAGTACCTTTATGGGGTTCCCTGAACCCCTGGACTTCCCTCCACACCTCCTTGGCTTCCAAAATTTATCTTCCTTTTTAAACTAAATCTAATTTCATTTATCCAAATTATTCTACTTCATTTTTATCCTTTGTTATTTTAAATTACAAGTCCTATGTCAATCCTGCTAACGTTTTTAGATTTTCACAGCGTTCTTTAATATATTCTATAAAGTTATGCCATTCTCTATTAAATTCCCAGTCAGCCTTGCCATCTCCGCATAGTCCATCATCTTCAATAGCCATTCTTCCTTCAATAGGGCTCTTTCTTCTTTCCATCCCTGGGCAAATAGTATTCTTGCCACTGTCGTTGCATACATACAGTGGAGTAGCAAGGTCAGGTAGTACCCAGTGCAGAAAATTTCTTGTCACCCCACTGATTTATTTATTTTTTGCCTGCAAAAATGGTTTGACTTTGTTTCATTTTGGGGGGGGGGGGAGGGGGAGCCAGCCAAAGTTGTTGAGCTATTGCGTGCATTGTGATGAGTCTGCCTGCCACATCTGAGGGGGAGCCAGCGGGCAGACCGTTTCTGCAGCAGGAAGCCAGCACGCACCAAAGCCACAGCGTCTCTCACAGATCTTGAGTGCTGTAAACCATTTTGTCACCCCTTTCAGAGGTGACACCTGGGGTGGACAGCACCCACTGCACCCACTTTCCTATGCCCCTGCATACTAAAACAGTATTTTCTTATCATTCGGTAATTCTTCTCCTATTATACCTAATAGAAAGGCCTCTGGGTTTTTTTTTAAATCAAAAGTTATTTTCAACATTTTTTTCAGTTCATTATAAATCATTTCCCAGAAGGCCTTAGCTATTTTACAGGTCCACCACATATGATGTGGACCTGTACCCTCTTTAACTTTACTCTTCCAACATATGTTCTTATAAATTTTCACTAATCTTGTAGGAGTCAAATACCATCTATACATCATTTTCATATAGTTCTCCTTTAACGTACAACAGGCTGTAAATTTTAAATCCTCATTCCATAACTTCTCCCATGAAGCAAATTGTATATTATATCCCACATCTTTTGCCCAGTGTATCATTACAGATTTTACTTCCTCATCTTTTGTTTCCCATTCCAGCAACAATTTATACATTTTTGACAGAACGTTTTCATTATTTTCCAACAATTCTTTCTGCAATCTCAAAAATTCTTTACCAAAACCGACTCCTTTATCCAACCTAAAAATGTCATTTAGTTGATGATATTGGCGCCAATCAGTTAACAGATGTCTTATGTCTTCAAACTTTTTTACTTTCAATTGATTTTCCTCCTCAGTTAACAACACTCTATACGTTGCCCATTCTTTTTCCATATTTATTTTTTTAACTGACAACACTTCTAATGGTTGCAGGTAGGTAGCCTTGTTGGTCTGCCGTAGTAGAAACAAAATAAAAAAATTCCTTCCAATAGCACCTTAGAGACCAACTAAGTTTGTTATTGGTATGAGCTTTCATGTGCATACACACTTCTTAGCCACCATGGGGTTTTATTCTCTAATAAATTCTTATATTTTTCCCAAACAGCATAAATTGAATTTCTAATAAAATTGTTTAGAAATCCCCTCTGGACCTCAGGTATATCAAGCAGGAAATATACAAAATATTATCTTCAGTTCCTTTATGCCTAATCCAATTCCCACCCACCCATTTGCTGGGAAATGGGGGAAGTGGAGGTATCTCCACCAAACAGGGCAATGTATTACCAGAAACAAAAAGGAAAAGAAAAATAGTACAGTGGTACCTTGGTTTGCAACCACTTTGGATTACAACTGTTTTGGATTACAACCATGTCAAACCCGGAAGTGCATGTCCTTTTTTTTTTATTACAACCCATTTTTTTATGGATTACGAACAATTTTTGGGGGGAGGCCCCATTGGCGAAAGCGCACCTTGGGTTACAACCTGTATTGATTTACAACTGGACCTCCGGAACGGATTATGGTTGTAAACCAAGATACCATTTGTCAGAGCTGCTTCCAGATCCTAGCTCACAGAGGATCATGCTAGCCAGCGTTCACTTTATAAAAGTCTTTATTGAGTTACAGTCTCCATTCTCAAGCTGCTGCGTGCAGCTCTACGTCTTATGGGTTAGACCGGCGAAGCTCCGTCTGAGTCTCCGCCTCCTGTACACCAGCTTAATACCCTAGCCTTACTCCACCTTTTCCGCCTGACTGTTCTTCTCTGGGTCCCTCTGCCCCCCGCTGTCTCTTCCTTCCTGGACTCTTCTGACGCGGACCCCCCGGACCCTTCTGTCTCCTTGCGTCGGGCTTTAGGACCTGGCTCCCTTTCCGGGCTGCTTACTGCGCCACCTTCCTGTGCATTTGAACTTGGCGCATGCGCCCAACCTTCCACTTTCCGCTTAACCGTTTCTTCGCTCCCCGATGGAGGTGTGGCCACTCCTGACTCATGCCCTCCTCCCTGCTGCGAGCTGCCAGAGCTCGGTACCTGGCGCCCTTCCTCTCCACTGCGCTCTGTTGGTGACGCTGGCCCCGATTTCCAGCTGCTGCCCTCTGAGCCCCCTCTGGACCCTTCTTCCTGGGGTGTCCCCCTAGGCTCCCCCCTTGCTCTGGCCACTGGCGCTCCTTTCTGTGAATCTTCTGATTCACTGGAAAGACTCGGAGATCTCGGGTCGTCGTCATCACTCATCTTTTCTTTGGCCTCCTCCCCCTCGCTCTCTGTTTCCTCCCTTGCCCTCGCCTCTGCTCCTGAACCCCTGACACCATTGTACTTCCACTCCCAATTGAGTCTAATCCACTTTTTGCCGATTGGACTACAGATAAATTGTTGTGTCTGTGGATGTGCCTAAAATATCTGCTTGTCTTGCTGTGATGCATATCTTTCAGTTTGTTTAGCTTGAGAATATGGGCAGGAACTTTGAGGCCAGCCACACGTAAACTTGACCTTTCCCGCTCTTGCTCACTAAAACTTTCAGGAAGGAATTGAGTAAATGTGTAGAGGGGGTGAAAAATGTGAAACCACTGCTAAAAAGAACCCTCCTAAGATCCCTCTACCACCTGGACCAGTTTCCATCCTCTTTTGGGGGGGGGGGCAAGGTGCTTGAGTGAGTGGTGACCCACCTCTAGGTGGTTTGGATTATACAGATTATCTAGATGCATTTCAGTCAGACTTTAGGACTGAAATTGCTTTGGTAGAACTATGGTTGGAACTGGACAGGAGAACTGCAAACCCGCTTCTGTCGGATGTCTTGGTGGCTTTTTATACCATTGACTATGGTATACATCTGCTGGATTGGATCCCTGGATGGCACAGTTCTGTGCTGGTTTTGGTCCTACCTGGTGAACAGGTTCCAGAAATGCTGCAATAGTCTAGATGTAGACTAAGAAACTGGGAGTTAATTCAGGCAAGACAGGCATGCTGTTGGTCAGGAGGTGGGTTTGTGGTGGGAAAGGAAAATTGAAAAGCCTTAAGTGCATGTGGAACAATATTCATGGCCTTTTGAACATACATAACATAAGCAGTTTAAGATCAACCTCCTTTTTTTCAAAATTTTATTAAAAGTGCTTTCTTTTTACAGCTTAATCCACACTATCCAGATGGTAGTAATGGGGAAAAGGCTTTGGTAAGTGCAACTGCTTCTTTAAATAAAATGTGGTGAAATGCTCCCTTACATAATCTGATCTAATTAGAAAGAAAGTGCCTGTGACATTTGGGTTGTAGAAACAAACTGTGTACAATATCGACAAGAAATATATTTCTGTTACAGAGTTGGGAGCTTAAAAATCCTATGTTGATGTGACTTTTGCTTTCTATTTATTCATTTATTTTAAAACCTGGCAACAACTTTTCCTGACAAAAAGTTCTCCAAGCAACTGGCAATAATTATGGCTTTCCAAAATAAACAGACCAAACAAATTTTACAATGTGTCATGAGTTGGCCTAAAAACAAATGCCACAATATGCTTTAATTCTATTAATGTTTGTTTTTTAGTTATTGTTCCCCCGTGTTTTTAGCTGCTCATATTTTATCAGTAAGCTGTCTTTAGACCCTGTCAGGGAAAAAGGTGGGATATAAATAAATATATAACAACAACATGACTCCAAAAATATATAGAGGGTGTTAGGCTGGTACAGTTGCAGAGGGAATTATGGACTTGGGAAGCCATGATAGCAGAGGTGCTAATCTGGATGTTGCTGGGCATCGTCCCATCATCTTTGACCATTGGCCATGCTGGCTGGTGCTGTTGATGTGAGAGACCCCCAAATAAGTGTGGTAATTATACTTTACAGAGTTGTGCAGAAGTTGTTTTTCACAGTTCTCTTTTTCCCATAGAAAAACCACACAAGGTTTAAAAATAACATATCACTTTACTTGCTGTGCTTGCTCTTGTCAGATTGAATATACAAGAGAGGCATGTAATACGTTACTAAAATATATTTACATGACTTTGTATCGGAGTGACTAATATTTACAGACTGGCTCTTAGGAGGCTGCCTCATAACACAACACACTTTCTGCTCTCACAGTTAAAACTCTAAGTTGATAACTGAACTATACAGTATATATGACATCACAAGATTATATACTACAGCATTAACCCTTTGCATAGTTTTTTGGATGCACCATTTCCACAATAAGCCACAGGTTGTCATCATTGCATTATAGAGAGGGCCCTACTTCTGATCTCAGTATAGACCTGGCACAAAAGAGAATCAAGAAAGTCTGAGACATTTTTTTTACCTTTTAAGGCTATGAATTATTTTCATTACCCTATAGCAGGGGTCAGCAACCTTTTTCAGAAGGAAGAAGAAGAAGAAGAGTTTGGATTTGATATCCCGCCTTTTACTCCCTTTAAGGAGTCTCAAAGCGGCTAACATTCTCCTTTCGGGGGCCGGTCCACTGTCCCTCAGACCTTGTGGGGGGCCAGACTATATTTTGAAGAAAAAATAATGAACGAATTCCTATGCCCCACAAATAACCCAGAGATGCATTTTAAATAAAAGCACACACTGTGTTTAAATAAAAACACTGTGTTTAAGCTGGAGACATATTATAGTTAATTAAAGTAAATAGGTTAACCTGAAAGAATGCATTTCCTGACCCACTTTGTTTCACAAATTTCATTTTGTTTAATAAAACTTTGTTTAATAAAACCACAGGCTATCATGTGGGGGACTTGTGTGAGGGAAAACTTTGTGATTACAGTCTCAGGCAGAAAATGCTCAAACACTGTAATCACAAAGTTTTCCCTCACACAAGTCCCCCACATGATAGCCTGTGGTAAATTGTAAAACCTGGTGTAATTAGCATACAGAGAGAGGTGTGTGCTATATTTAATTGGGGGCAGTTAGTGGGGTGAGTCCACTGTTTGTGCAGACTTCAAAAGAGGAAAGAGAGAGAGAGAGAGAGAGAGAGAGAGAGAGAGAGAGAGAGAGAGAGATAGATAGATTTGACCCCTAGAGCTCTGTTAACGCTGTATGGGATTGCTGGTTTTGTAAGCTGCTGCTAAAGTGTAGCACCCTGCTTGTGGTTAAAGCTTAGCTGGAATGAAATATTCAACGCAGCAATAGAGAAATTAAAATAATTATTTATTTGTCAGACAAATAAATGAGAGGCACAGTGGTACATGGTTACCAAGCTCTGGCCTGGCCTCCTGCCATTATGGCCAGCACTTATATTCCCTCAGCCCAGCCCCCTTGCTCCTCCTTTGGCTGCCTCTGTCTAATCAGCCTGGTTGAAATTCCTGTTGGATGCTTGCTAGAACCAATCATAAAAGATACACCCATTTCCTATTACCTTTTATGGGAGACAGAGATCTATATTTTCTTCTATTTATAAATGGCAAACAAGTAGCCATTAACCTCGACAAGGCACCTTAATTACCAGATAACCTTTGGCCCCTCTTTCCCTATTCCCTGCAAACCAGATGGTTTTTAATTTCATTTTAAACAGAGGTCCGACAACCATATGTCAGGAGTGCTCCGATAGTGTCTCCTGCTTGGCAGGGGTCTGGATTCAATGGCCCTTGTGGTCTCTTCCAACTCTATGATTCTATGATTCTATGAAATAAGAATCTAACATGAATCTAACATTTCTAATTTCTAAATCATTTGCATAATTACATTTAAGCCAATATATTTATACATTAATATATATAGATTTTTAGAAGAAAGGGAACTTAGTAAAAAAACAGTTTCCAGAATCAACTTCAGAGAGAAGCCTCTTAGTTTACAGCCCCCCTTTTCCTGCTGAAACAGCTGCTGTTCTAAAAGCAACTTCTTCAATTCACCCTTTGGCTTAAGTCTTTAATGGGAGGCATAATAATTGTGTTTTTATAGCTTAATTGTATTCTGTAATTTTGTATGGTCAGTGTGACCTTTTGCTGCTAGCCTGTAATTTCTTTTTGCAACCCTGAGGCTCTGTCAGAGGGGCCCTGTTTAAGATGAGCACATCTGCCGATGCACTCAGATGCCTGGCATGAGATATGCTGCCTGGCATAAGAGATGCAGATATTTTAAAATATATATTTTAAGCTCATTTTAAGAATACAGGTATCTGATCAAAATATAAGCCTTGATTAAAATGCAGACTATGAACAGATGCCTCATTCCCCCCTTTCAAGCTCAAGGACCTTCATCCCAAGTGTCCTTGATAGCTTGATCTTCATCATATTCCTGAGGTAAAGCTCTGTATAGGGCCATGATATGAGGTAAAGTTTCATTTGAAATCATCTTGCTAATTGTACTTCTAAAACATGAAATGATACATGGCACCATACATAAAACCATTACTACTACCGTCAAGAAAAACAAGCAAGACAATAGTATCCCTTTAAGTCCCGCAACATTAGGTAACCAGTTGGTGAGCCATCCCATATCCCATCCTTCCCATGTTTGTACTGGGACATGTGCTATACTCTCCATCTTTGTGGCCAACACACGAATTGCCTCACCATTATCAGAAATGTTAAAGCAACAGGCATTCCCTGTCAAGTTCAAGACTCCACATAGGCCTCCCTGCCTGGCAAGTACATAATCCATTCCCATTTTCAGCTGCAAAATGGCGGCTCTACTTTCATCCAACTGTTGTGCAATACGTCTCAAACTCTGGGCCGTTGCATTGGTTACAAGTTCCACTACTGCTTGCAATCGAATTATTCTGTTCAGATTATAAATAGGATCCCGTGCCCCTTGTATGAGCTCATCAGGATTCCAAGAGGCAGGATCATAATAGGCTATAATGTGCTCTGGTGGCCAATCATCAGTATCACTCCAACTTTGGGTACTTCCTCCTGCTATATGAGAAATATCAGCGTTTCTTCGTGTACGCTTGGCTGAACTAGTGGGCATAATCCACATTGGTGGTAATACCCATCCCAGGAAACAAGTCCCACTCCATTTGGAAGGGAGTTGCTTGTATGCCCATTCTCCACATATCCACCACAACCATCGGGTCTGAGGTTTTTGATACGTGGAGTGCATAAGGCGAAATATCAAAAGGGGTAAAGAGTTCACAGTGCAGTATGTTAGATTGCCTTCTGCTGTCACAGTTATGTTCCACACCATTTTCCATGCATGAATAAAAGGAGGTGCACAGGGCAACGTATTCCGAGTTCGATAGGTAGTACCGTTTGCCCAGGTTTGACTATTCTTAATATAATCCCAAGTATAGTGACAATGAGAAGAGCCTACCATGGTAGGATCAGCTGCCTCTGATAATTTACGTACACAGAATTCCCCTTGCACAGGTATAACTCGTATTGGTTTAGTTGAGTTCCAACCGGGGAAATTCTGTACCTCTGTTTGGTGTGGCATTTCGCTTACCATACCAATGGCATTTAATGGTATCGGTAATAAGGGCATACCTCCCTCTGAATCATCTGGCCCAAGAGAGCAAACAAGGCAATTGGTCCTATTTGTAACATTGGCTACCATCTCAGCTAAGCCTACTCACATATCGTGGTCATGGCGGAATCCATATTTAGCAAATTTGGTCAGATTCAAGGACCCTTCCCCTTCCCAAGGGATCAGGATTAATAATAAAATCATGTTGATGTCTAGTATATGCATTCCTTCCACAAAAGATTACCTTATTGTGATAACAAAAAAACAGAAATGGGGAACAGAAATGGGGAACCACCAAGACCAAAACATATATCCCGAGGATCCCCAATGAGTAATATCCTTGATAATTGTACCACAAGGGGGGGCAGTCAATCAATTGTATAAGAGAATCTTTCCTTTCACAATCGCTGGTTCAGATGCTCCTCAAGCTTCAGGCGTGCGCAGGTCAGCCAGCTTCCAGGTTGTGGCTGCAGCAGGCCGGTCGTCTAATGTTGCCCGTGACCTAGCCCGTTCCCCGTAGGGCTAGATACAGGGGTTTTTGGAGAGAGTCAGTTTAAAAGGATTAGAGGGGTCACCTTTGCACATCCAACTGCCTTCGGACTTCTAGGAATTCAAACAAATAGCCAGCACGTGTAGACACAAAGTCAGAAAAGCTAAAGCACAGAATGAACTCAGGCTGGCTAGAGAGGTTAAAAGCAACAAAAAAGGCTTTTATGGGTATGTTCGTAGCAAAAGGAAGAACAAAGAAACAGTGGGGTCACTCAGAGGAGAAGATGGTGAAATGCAAACAGGGGACACAGAAAGGGCTGAACTCCTCAATGCCTTCTTTGCCTCAGTCTTCTCCGATAAAGAAAACAATGCCCGACCTGAAGAATTTGGAGCAAATGATTCAGCAAAGGAAACACAGCCCAGAATAACTAAGGAGATAGTACAAGAATACTTGGCTAGTTTAGATGTATTCAAGTCTCCAGGGCCAGATGAACTGCATCCAAGAGTATTAAAAGAACTGGCAGATGTGATCTCAGAACCACTGGCAGTCATCTTTGAGAATTCCTGGAGAACAGGCGAAGTCCCAGCAGACTGGAGGAGGGCAAATGTTGTCCCTATTTTCAAAAAGGGGGAAAGAGAGGACCGAAATAATTACCGCCCAGTCAGTCTGACATCAATACCAGGGAAGATTCTGGAGCAGATCATTAAGCAAACAGTCTGTGAGCACCTAGAAAGGAATGCTGTGATCACCAATAGTCAGCATGGATTTCTGAAAAATAAGTCATGTCAGACTAACCTGATCTCGTTTTTTGACAGAATTACAAGCCTGGTAGATGAAGGGAATGCAGTGGATGTAGCCTACCTTGATTTCAGCAAGGCATTTGACAAAGTACCCCATGATATTCTTGTAAAGAAGCTGGTAAAATGCGGTCTTGACTATGCTACCACTCAGTGGATTTGTAACTGGCTGACTGACCGAACCCAAAGGGTGCTCATCAATGGTTCCTCTTCATCCTGGAGAAGAGTGACTAGTGGGGTGCCACAGGGTTCTGTCTTGGGCCCGGTCTTATTCAACATCTTTATCAACGACTTGGATGATGGACTCAAGGGCATCCTGATCAAATTTGCAGATGACACCAAACTGGGAGGGGTGGCTAACACCCCAGAGGACAGGATCACACTTCAAAACGACCTTGGCAGATTAGAGAACTGGGCCAAAACAAACAAGATGAATTTTAACAGGGAGAAATGTAAAGTATTGCACTTGGGCAAAAAAAATGAGCGGCACAAATACAAGATGGGGGACACCTGGCTTGAGAGCAGTACATGTGAAAAGGATCTAGGAGTCTTGGTTGACTATAAACTTGACATGAGCCAACAGTGTGACGCGGCAGCTAAAAAAGCCAATGCAATTCTGGGCTGCATCAATAGGAGTATAGCATCTAGATCAAGGGAAGTAATAGTGCCACTGTATTCTGCTCTGGTCAGACCTCACCTAGAGTACTGTGTGCAGTTCTGGGCACCACAATTCAAGAAGGACACTGACAAACTGGAACGTGTCCAGAGGAGGGCAACCAAAATGGTCAAAGGCCTGGAAACGATGCCTTATGAGGAACGGCTAAGGGAGCTGGGCATGTTTAGCCTGGAGAAGAGGAGGTTAAGGGGTGATATGATAGCCATGTTCAAATATATAAAAGGATGTCACATAGAGGAGGGAGAAAGGTTGTTTTCTGCTGCTCCAGAGAAGCGGACACGGAGCAATGGATCCAAACTACAAGAAAGAAGATTCCACCTAAACATTAGGAAGAACTTCCTGACAGTAAGAGCTGTTCGACAGTGGAATTTGCTGCCAAGGAGTGTGGTGGAGTCTCCTACTTTGGAGGTCTCCAAGCCGTAATTAAGATTGCCGGAAGAAATATCAACAACCTCAGATATGCAGATGACACCACCTTGATGGCAGAAAGTGAAGAGGAATTAAAGAACCTTTTAATGAGGGTGAAAGAGGAGAGCGCAAAATATGGTCTGAAGCTCAACATCAAAAAAACGAAGATCATGGCCACTGGGCCCATCACCTCCTGGCAAATAGAAGGGGAAGAAATGGAGGCAGTGAGAGATTTTACTTTCTTGGGCTCCATGATCAGTGCAGATGGTGACAGCAGTCACGAAATTAAAAGACGCCTGCTCTTTGGGAGAAAGGCGATGGCAAACCTAGACAACATCTTAAAAAGCAGAGACATCACCTTGCCAACAAAGGTCCGTATAGTAAAAGCCATGGTTTTCCCAGTAGTGATGTATGGAAGTGAGAGCTGGACCATAAAGAAGGCTGATCGCCGAAGAATTGATGCTTTTGAATTATGGTGCTGGAGGAGACTCTTGAGAGTCCCATGGACTGCAAGAAGATCAAACCTCTCCATTCTGAAGGAAATCAGCCCTGAGCGCTCACTGGAAGGACAGATCGTGAAGCTGAGGCTCCAATACTTTGTCCACCTCATGAGAAGAGAAGACTCCCTGGAAAAGACCCTGATGTTGGGAAAGATGGAGGGCACAAGGAGAAGGGGACGACAGAGAATGAGATGGTTGGATGGTGTTCTTGAAGCTACCAGCATGAGTTTGATCAAACTGCGGGAGGCAGTGGAGGACAGAAGTGCCTGGCGTACTCTGGTCCATGGGGTCACGAAGAGTCGGACACGACTAAACGACTAAACAACAACAAGCAGAGGCTTGACAACCATATGTCAGGAGTGCTCTGATGGTGTTTCCTGCTTGGCAGGGGGTTGGACTCGATGGCCCTTGTGGTCTCTTCCAACTCTATGATTCTATGATTCTATGATATGTCAGGAGTGCTCCGATAGTGTCTCCTGCTTGGCAGGGGTCTGGATTCAATGGCCCTTGTGGTCTCTTCCAACTCTATGATTCTATGATTCTATGATTCTATGAAATAAGAATCTAACATGAATCTAACATTTCTAATTTCTAAATCATTTGCATAATTACATTTAAGCCAATATATTTATACATTAATATATATAGATTTTTAGAAGAAAGGGAACTTAGTAAAAAAACAGTTTCCAGAATCAACTTCAGAGAGAAGCCTCTTAGTTTACAGCCCCCCTTTTCCTGCTGAAACAGCTGCTGTTCTAAAAGCAACTTCTTCAATTCACCCTTTGGCTTAAGTCTTTAATGGGAGGCATAATAATTGTGTTTTTATAGCTTAATTGTATTCTGTAATTTTGTATGGTCAGTGTGACCTTTTGCTGCTAGCCTGTAATTTCTTTTTGCAACCCTGAGGCTCTGTCAGAGGGGCCCTGTTTAAGATGAGCACATCTGCCGATGCACTCAGATGCCTGGCATGAGATATGCTGCCTGGCATAAGAGATGCAGATATTTTAAAATATATATTTTAAGCTCATTTTAAGAATACAGGTATCTGATCAAAATATAAGCCTTGATTAAAATGCAGACTATGAACAGATGCCTCAAAAGTTGTTTTAACACAGAGACACCAGATTATGCTTGATTTAGCAGATGTTTCTAGAACTCTGGTGGTTGTTAAATTTAATTTTAAGTTCAGTTAGTACTGTAGCTTAATGGTCTTCATAGAGGGAAATAACATTAGGACTGTAACTATGCTTTCAGAGGCAGCTTTTCCAAAGAATGAGCCTATAAAGTCTGGGGCACTCGTGCTTATGCAGAGAAACAGTGCAGGAGTGTACTGTTGCAGATTTCTGGTGGAGCAGAATAATCTTGAATGTCTCTCTAAGTTTAAAACAAAAGATCAATGCATGTAGAAAAGTAGTAAGATGAGCCTTGGGGTCTCTTCTAACCCTACGATTCTGTCATTCTAAGTAAGGAAAAATACTTGGTTAAAATTCTTCATCCAGACATGCTGTTTTTCTGTATGCAGGTAGCTTTGAGTTTATTAAAAAAAACTTGGGAGAGAATTTGAGTTTAGAATCCTCCTCCAGGGCATATATACAGTCCCAAGAAAAGCTATACCACACCACATGATATTCATAGTCACAATACCTAGCTAGGACCTGTATTCACAGTAGTGGCTTCCTGGTTGAGCTTATGCCACATCTCAACAGCTAAATGCGCAGTGTAGGAATCTTATGTACTAGAACAAGAGGCAGGTAGTGTCCTAGAATGCAACAACCTGATTGGCCTGCAGGAGCAGCCCAATCAGGCTCCAGGAGGGAAACATAATCAACCAATTAGATGGTACTCATTGTGTAAATAATGTATGTAAAGCCTGAGGTTCGGGGGGGGGGGTTGCTCGCTGTTCCTATGAGCTGAAATAAAGGACATGAAATTACTACTCAACTGAGTATATTTCAAGGACTGATATAAATGGAGCACATATCATGGACAAGCTGTTTTGCAAAGTTGACTGCCCTTGTTGGTGGGGACAAAAAAACACAGCCTTTCCTGATGCTCGATGTCTCCTGTCTGCCCTTTGTCTTTTATCTTTTTACTCCTTTAAAGCAAGCGCTTTGATGCTGTATTCCTCTACCAAACACCCAGCAGCCCTGACGGAACTCACCATTGAGCAATAACATGTTCTGTCATAGGGACTTTTTGTTGGCCTCTGACCTATTTGTGTGAAAAGGCAGCTTGCATCCCAGCATCTTTGAGGCAGGTTGGTCCTTCTGTTTTGAATATGAGAAAAGAAGCTAGTAACCCTACATTTTCACTCTAGTAACCCTACCCTCTTCACCTTGCAAAGAAAAAATATATTATTCTTGCAGAACTAACAATAGGATGCTGTGTAAACCAAAGTGTCCTTGTTCTTCATCAGCAGAGAGACAGCGAACTTCTCATTTCAAAGAAGAAACGACATGCTGGGGAAAAAATTATGTATACGCTGGTGTCTGTGCCACATGGAAATGATATTGCCTCTCTTTTTGAACTGGATGCTACCACCCTTCAGCGAGCTGACTGCCTGGTTCCAAGGTAGTGTTGCATGTGTATCTGTGGGCTTGCCAGCTGAAAAGTCAGCAGTTCAAATCTGCGTGATGGGGTGAGCTTCTGTTGCTCTTTCCAGCTTCTGCCAACCTAGCAGTTCAAAAGCACACCAGTGCGAGTAGATAAATCATGTTTCTGTGCACTTTGGCACTCATTACTATGTCCCATTGTGCCAGAAGTGGTTTAGTCCTGCTGGCCACATGACCTGGAAAGCTATCTGTGGACAAACATTGGCTCCCTTGGCCTGAAAAGGGGGACGAGCACCGCAACCCCATAGTTGTCTTTGACTGGACTTAACTGTCCAGGGGTGCTTTACATATGTGTGTGTGTGTGTGTGTGTGTGTGTGTACATGTACGTGTACCCAGTGCTTTTTTGGGGGGGAGGGAAGGTGCCAGAACTCATGATGAAGTGTGGAGGAGGAGAGAGCCTGTGCCGGTCTATAATAAGGGGGCATTGCAGCAACCCAATTTCAGGGGGTTATTTTAAGCTTGGAAGAAAGGTCAGGTAGTGCTTGGGAGAGAGGCAGAGGTTGCCTTCCATGTACCTGCTTAGCCGGTGTCTCCAGCCTCTCTCTCTCTCTGGGGGTGAGTGATTATGTGCGTGAAGACTGCAAAGCCATATGACCCTGCAGAGCAATAGTGCTTCCTAAGGGAGCATGCTAGGCTAGCCTTCCTCCACCTCCTTCCTTTACTTGCCTCTTTGTGATGGAGGTAGCTGGTGCTGGCTAGGAAATCAGGGGAAGAAGAGGGGTAGGCTAGTGCTCCACATTTCCTTCTTCCTTCTCTTGTTAATCTGAGCATAAAGCCTCCAACCACAGGTGGAGACCAGACCAGGGCTGGACCCATTGTCAGCTGATTCCTTCCCAGTGGATTTGAAAACAACATTTGATGCTCCAATGATTTTACATTTATTCCTTGAGAGCTGTTGTTTTACTTTGTTTAGAAATTCTTATGTGCGACTGAGACACCTGTGCACCAACACATGGGTCACCAGTACCAGTATTCCAATAGACAAAGACGAAGAAAGGCCTGTGATGTTAAAGGTAAATACCAACAGTCAGCATAACTTAAGCAAAGAAAGCTGCTTCCTCACGTTAAATTTTGGTTGTTCTTCCCCTGCCAATATTACAGATTGGGACCTGCCAAACAAAAGAAGACAAGGAAGCATTTGCTATTGTGTCTGTTCCTCTGTCTGAGGTTAGAGATTTGGATTTTGCTAATGATGCCAACAAGGTTTTAGCATCCACAGTTAAAAAGTTGGAGAATGGCTCTGTAACTCAAAATGAAAGGAGGTCAGTGATCCTTTCTTACCTTTTGCCTCCCTCCCTGACCTAAAGATACCAAGCAAATGCTTACAGCTAATACAGGCTTTCACAAGAGACTACTAAACCAGATGTTGGAAATAATTGATCAGTTCAGCATTATTATGCTACAGCAGCTGTGAGGCATCTGTGGCCCTCCAAGTGTTGCTGGAGTCATAAGATCACAGAATTATAGAGTTGGGACACCAAGGGTCATCTAGTCCAGCCCCTGCACTGCAGGAATCCTGCTTACAGCTGTCCCTGAGTGGGCTCTGACCACCAACCTTCTGGTTAACAGTCTGATGCATTAACCCATTGCAGCATAGGAGAATGCCATTACCTCCAGACCACATGGCCCAATGGGCAGGAAAGAGAAGAGTTGCAGCCCAACAATATATGGAGGGCCACAGATTCCCCATCCCTGTGCTCTTTCAGCCCTGGAGCCTATTTATGCTTTCAAAAATGTGTATGTATTGAACACAAGGAGGATTAGGGAAAGTGTATCAACCCCATGCCCCACTTTCAGGCTCAAAAGACTTCTGTGCATTGACTTCCTTATGTGCAAACAATGTGTCAATTCTGTATTCCCTTGGCTTCTGATAGTGCAAGAGTTGTGGAAAATTGTGTTTTTCTTAGGTGTGAAGGTCTGCAGATTTCTGGAGTCAGAGAATTGTATGTAATGCTGCAACAATGGGTTTCCTGTCCTCCCCTTGCATGTCCCCCAGATCTGCTCCAGAGGGCCTCTTAAACCTTAGAGCTGATTTTGAGGGTGTGTGGCTGGTGGGGTAGGGTTTGAGGGGACAGGAGAGGAAGAGGTAATTCTGCTATGTGCAAAAAAAAAAGTCTGCTGGTGAACCAGCATTCTAGAGACAACCCCATATATTTTTGTCAATAATAATTATAACAAACAAGGAAAATGCCTGTCACAAGGTGGATATTTGTGGAGGTTGTGGTTATGTGAAAAATATCATTATTCATTATTATCTATATTATCTACATCATTATCCTTTTATATATAAAAGACAGGTGTCTTGTCGTCTGGGCAGCCCAGGACCTCCAGACACACTGCCCAAGCTTGTGCCCCAGGGAGGTCACTGCTAACACAGCGGTTTGACTTCATCCCCAGAGGCACATTCCATTGTGTTTTGAGACAGATGGATGCCAACAATCTATACCTATTTGAGTTATCTTGTGCTTCTGTATCCCAAACCTCACTACTGCGGGACAAGAGAAAAGTATTAGCAAATCCCAAGTACAAAAAAACTGCAGGGGGCAAAAAACTGGAATTGTGTGTGAGTAACCCTCAAAACAGTTCCATAGTAGTTGAACGGCATGGAAATTTGAAATGGGTGGGAGTCAGGAATAGAATAGTGTGGCTAGAACAAGGAGATTTCGGACAACGCCCATACACCCGTTAGAAAGAACCATTTCATTGTCTTGATAGGTCACTTCTTACATTATACAGAGAAGCTGTTTGCTGTTATCGTTGGGGACTTAAGAGAAAGTTGCCCATAGATACCAATGAAGAAATGAAATAAGTTGATGTTACTGAGCCCCGCTCCCACCCCCAGCCCCCAGAAACCAATGGGGAAAACGGAGATAAAATATTTATCAAAACAGCGCAATGTGGACTGAACATGATGCAAGGGTGCAGAATGATGACTGACTGCTGGGAGTTTGGGGTGGCGGGAAAGGAAAGAGTGGTTGAAACCCTGAACAGAAACACTCCACGCTGTAACATTTTGTTACAGAGCTACACTTGTTCACTGTGTTGTACTTCTTCAAACAACATAGGTTTGTAACCAAGCTGTTGGAAGATCTCATTTTCTTTGTTGCTGATGTGCACAATAATGGCCAGGAAGTGTTGGATGTGATGGTCATTAAGCCCAACCGAGAGAGGCAAAAATTAATGAGGGAACAAAATATATTGGCACAGGTATGTAATTGATAGAAATATTTAATATGGAGCATATTCTTCAAAGATACAGTGGCCTTGTTTGCATATCGCCTCAAGGTGCGTGGGGGGGACTGACCCGTTTAGTCAGTGTTTCCCAGACTTTTTAAATCCAGTGTCCCCTTTTAGGTAATATAAAAATCTCTTCAAACCTGCCTCTCCTAATTATTTTATTTGCATTTTCAAAATGATTGAAATTAAATGATTGAATATTAATTATAAATAATATTTTGGGGCTTAATAATAAAAATCAATCAAAGTACTTATAACTTTTTAAAAAACAGTTATTCAAATTTCCAAAAAGCTGCACAAAATTATAAATTTAAAAAAAATGCTTTTATTATTATTAATATCAACATTGATTCTGCATGTTTGTCACAAGCTTTTGGATTCTGGGCACCGTGGAAGACAGAGTACATCTTGTTTCACTTTCAGCATCAGCCTGCTGCGCTGCTTTGTTTCAATATCTAAAAGAACAAACAGAAAACCATCTTCACAAAGGCATGTGGATGAAAATGTCACAATGATGTGCAGAGCCTGCTCTTCTGTTTTGGGATATACAGGGAAATATTTCAACCAATTTTTTCCTGAAGGGAATTGTTTGAAATCATCTTTGGCAGCTGAATCACACTTGCGTTCCAAAAAGTCCTTCTGGAGATGCTCTGACAAGGACTGAACATAAGTGATAAAATCGTTTTCACAGTGTGTTCTGCAATCAGCTCAGTTTCCATTGCCTGAATATTTTTTATTGTCTGCAGAATCAAGCTGCCAAGCAGTGAAGCTTTTTCAGAGGGTTTCTAGGTGGTCTGTTTCAGACTCAATGCAGGCATAAGATTGGCCTGGTCTGTAATCTGCAAAGCCTGACTAAGAGGTGGATGAGTTTGGTGAGCAAAGCCAGCAGGGATTAATAAATTGGTAGAATTCTCTGGATTGGCTCACTAACTAGATCACTTATGCCTTTCATACTCAGCTGTAGTTCTCTCTCCAGCTCTCGTGTTTGTGGGGAAAATGGTGAATGTTGTTCTCATTCAAGAAAGCAAGAGTAAAAACAAATAGTTTTCATTGGTGAAATATTTGGCAAGCATTGTGATCAAAAGTAAATGCAGGCCTGCTTGTCTGTGGAAACAAGAACCTTCTGTCTTTATATCCAGTATAATATGCCACTATTGACTAACTGGGACCCATAACCAGCTGTTAATTGGCTGCGCAGAAGGAACACAGGGTGTGAGATAGGCCTAAGCTACAAAAACAGGAGTACTTAAAGGGTATTTACAAGGATGCAAGTGTTACCTGCCCAAAGGTGAAGATGAAGTAGAGGAGGATCTGTCCCAAAAGAAGGTGTTTTAATATGGTTTGGGTAATTTACATACAGACACTGAGCTCATCTAATTTATATGCATACCATCCCTGATATTATCTGTCATTCAAGTGCTTAATAAACACATGCACCCAACACATCCAGTTTTCTGTCCATTTTTCCAGCTGCACAATTCCATCCCCACATAGCACACTGAAAAAAACCTCAGCCTTAAATTGAGGATAATCTGATATGCAATAGCAGTAGTGTATGGTATGTTCAAAGTTCTAAAAATTAGTGGAAATGAGTAGTATAAATCAACATGTGAGTGATTAACCACACAGTGCATGACGAACTGCTGCGCTCTGTATATTGCATGTCACACCACTTAAGAGATAATGTTGAACTTCTTTGCACTCATGATGACATGCAGATCATGCTGCATATGATCTTCTCATCCTCTGAACATAACATTTCAGACTTGTATAGTTTCATGTTGTTGATCTTTTGGTTAGATCACACTTTTTTTAATGGAAACACTCACACATACCCTGAAATGTTCAGATGCCCCCCCTTGTTGAGAAGTCAGTGTTCTAGATATTTCAGGACTCCATATTCCATCAGTCCCAGCCAGCATTGCCAATGATCAGGGATGATGGGAGTTGTAGTCCAGCAACATTTGCAGGGCCACGGGTTCCTCAGCTCACTGCAAACCACTGTTACTTTTAAACCATAGTTAAGCTTATCGGGCAGCATGCTGGTGCACAGGGTGAAAATCGTGACCACTTTCCTCCTGTCTTGCTCTTGTAGCTGCTGCACTGCTGGGAGCTAAGCTACAGTATTATTTAAAATAATTTAAACATGAGATGACCTGTTGGAGGATGAAGTGAACTCCTAGTGAAAATTGCATATAGAATGCCATGCAATTTTCATTGCTGAATTGATTCAACCTCAGTGGTGGGGCACATTTTATTTCCCCCTTGGCTCAAAATGCTTATATAATACATTGTTCACTGAATTCACCAAAATACCCTGTTTTTCTATCCCCACCATTAGTCATCACTTTGTTTTTGTATTTATGTGTCTATATGTGTATACAAACAGATATTTGGGATCTTGAAAGCTCCATTTAAAGACAAAGCGGGAGAAGGAGCCATACTGAGACTTGAAGATCTGGGCGACCAGAGATATGCCCCGTACAAATACATGCTGAGGCTTTGTTACAGAATCCTCCGGCATTCCCAGCAGGACTACAGGAAAAACCAGGTTTTTCTCTTGCCTTCTCATGTGGCTACATAATTGTATACAGTGGACTCCTTGGTTGTGCTTACAGATTCATTGAATCCAGTGGAATGACTGCTGCAGGAGAGTAATGCCAACTTGATTTTACGGAACCAAAATTTCACTTTCAGTGTGACTGTGGATTAATTCCATTACTTTAACCAAGTTCAGTATAGTAGCATGAGGTGCTGTTGAGTTGGAATCTCTATGCTATGATTGGCTCCACCTGGAGTTAAACAGATGAAGGTGGGATTAATTCGCTGCTATCAACAGTCAGGCAGGGTGTTCCCAGGACATCCCCCTTAACCGATCTTGTTTGATAAACTGACTTGTTTTCTGATTTTTAAAAAAAGATTGGTGCCATTTATTGGTTGATTTGTTGACTGTGTGTGGAATTTTTGAACTGATATGGTTGACTTCTTATCACTTTTATTGTTTTGCTGGTTTCTTTCCATGAGGGCTCCAGGGAGCTATGCATGGCATAATAGAAATATTTAAATAAATAAAAGCAAGGAAAGGAGCAGAGTGGGGAGGTGATCTGACCATAGACTAGCAGAGGTACTTGCACTCTTCCAGAATAGCGCCATGCCTGCTTTACCTACTGGTCTGCAGTGGACTAGTGCAGTGTTTCCCAACCGGTGTTCCGCGGCACACTAGTGTGCCGCCGAACATTGCCTTGTGTTCCGTGGGAGGGAGACGGGCTGCTCACCATACCCCGCGTCTCGGGCGCAGCAGCCGGCAGTCCGAATGCATCCCGAGCCGCGCTGCTCTCGCCTTGCCTCCTTCTTCGCGCCTCCTCCCGGCTCGCGCGCCGTCCCTGCGCGGATCCGTCCAGCCTCCGGCCGCCGCCGCCGCCCCCTCCTCTTCCTCTCCTTCCCCCACCCACCAACCCGCACGGCGCGCTCCCACCACCCCCGATGGGCGCAACCACTTCCGGGTCCGCTGCAGCCGCCCCTTCCCCGCCTCCGGCAGCCGAAAGTCCCCCAGCGGAGCCCGTCTGGCCGCTCCCCCCGCTCCCTGCCCACCTCCCGGAGTTGAGGCGCCCTCTTTCGTTGCTTCGCGGGGAGGGAAAAAACTTTAACTTTTGTGCGTCCCTCCCGGCGTGACGCTGCGCGCTGACGTCACGGGGCGGGGCTTTAATGGTGGTGTGCCGCGAGATTTTTTTCCGGCAAACAGGTGTGCCGTTGCCCAAAAACGTTTGGGAAACACTGGACTAGTGGACCCCCATCTTGATGAATTACCTGGGAACAAAAGTCTGTGAGAAGGAATCTTCCTGTCATAAGGAATATTCTAGTACTGATTGGTACATGGAGTATCTAAGCATTTGTGGGTCATACTAGGGCAAACTTTACAAGGAGTGTCAAGTAAACATCAAAGCTAAAAGTTGGCTGATCAGACAAAAGTATGCTGGTCAGGTTTTGGGGGATGTGAAGAAGCAACTTTTATTATCATGCTGATTAGCAGCTGTACTAACTCTAACTAAATTGTCTTCTGGGCATAGTTCAAGGTACTGATTTGGATGTGTAAATCTTGTAATAGCTTAGGTCATACATACCTCAGATACACCTTCTTGCTGGTCCTGTGTATCAGCATGATAAGTATGTGAAGTGAGAGTGCCTTCTTCACTGTATGTCTAGGTGTCAATTTTGAACCAGTATGGAATCCCAGCTATGAATCTATGGTGCCTCTGCAATACCTTGCCAGTCCAGTGGCACCCGGAGTGCACCGGGTGGAAGGCCACTGAATTCAAGAGAGGCGCCCTTTGTCAGGCCAGAAGGCTGGACCTTCAAGAGACTCTAGTTCTCCACAAAGGGGTGAAGCCTAGCAGAAGTGGAGGTAGAAGCTCAAAAGGCTCAAAAGTTCACTTCTGCAAGTTGCTCATCAGGTGATCTCCATGTGATCTGCTTTGCTGCTTTGCTCCATAGGCTCTTCCATGGGACTAGAACAGCACATCAGCCAAGGGCATCAGCCATGCTTGTTGGGATTGATGGGGGTTGTAGTCCAAAGCATCTGAAGGGCACCAAGTTGGGGACAGCTGTTACAGACCAACATTTTTGGTGGCTGCCTCACAGTTGTGGAGCAGCCCTTCTCTGAGCTCTGTGAAAGTCCAAACCTGAATCCAACTCCATAAGAGCAAAACTTTCCTCTTGGGATATCTTTAATATAATCAGACTTGGAAAAGATTTGATTGATTTGAGTATTTTTGTTGTTGTTGACCTGTGTTTTAATGATTTTTAATGGCTTCTGTGCCTTGAGAAGGATCAAGATAGAAACAAAACTAAAATAGCTAAACACACATGGAGTATGCTTCTAGTAATCTAAAGAAAGGAACCATGGTCTCTCATCTACTTGCCTATCAAACTAAATATTGCTGGTCAAAATTGGGGTGTGGGTCATGTGTGGAACCACATCTTTCAATCTAGTGACAGACTACTCTGGGGTTTTCTTCCAGGAATACATTGCTAAGAACTTCTGCGTCATGCAGTCTCAGATTGGCTATGATATATTGGCAGAAGACACAATCACAGCTTTGCTGCACAACAACAGGAAGCTACTAGAGAAACATATCACAGCTAAAGAAATAGAGACGTTTGTAAATTTACTCAGGAGGAATCGAGAGCCAAGGTTTGAATTAGCCCACACCATTTCTTTGCTTTCTTTTAAAAATTTGTACACTGATCATCTTTTTATCTGTGTATCTGTGATCATGAACCTGTGTCCAGGAACAAATGATAGATTACATAAACTTTGCACTATATGTAATTTAAATTTGCATTCAGTATTTTACGGATAGGGTACTATTGATAATCATTGTGTTGTTTCTTTTCAATAAATTCCTGCAGTGTGACCCATCCCATTTTCTTTTTAATCTCCCCCTCACCTCAAGGTTCTTGGACTACCTGTCAGACTTGTGTGTTTCCAACACAACTGCAATCCCAGTCACTCAGGAACTTATTTGCAAATATATGCTGAGCCCAGGAAATGCTGATATTCTCATTCAGACCAAGTAAGTTAATTGACCTCTCAGTTTAATTATTTTACATTGTCTCACACAGTTTTAAGAAGATCATTAGTAGGTATAGCGTAAACTGTTTGTTTTTAGGTTGGTCTCAGTGCAAATGGACAACCCCTTGGATTGCTCCACCCTCTCTGATGATCTGGACGAGGAAGAGGTTTGGCTGTACTGGATTGATAGCAACAAGGAACCTCATGGCAAAGCCATCAGGCATCTTGCCCAAGAAGCTAAGGAGGGCACCAAAGCTGATTTAGAAGTCCTCACTTATTACAGGTAAAGCAGCTTTCCAAAAAGGTGAATTATTTGTCCCACAGGACACAAGTTAATCCTTTCTGTTCCTTCTGTGTTCTCTGGATTCATCAGTGTCCTCAGAGTTCATTGCCTGAATTCAACATGCACTCCACAAATTTTGGAGGCCTGAGCTAAGCATTAATTTGGTAAGAATTTTCCCTTTGAGAAAAGATATACTGAACACATACCCATCTCCAGCATGGTTCCACCAGAAAGTGGGATAAACTTTGGAAAACAATGACTGAACAAAGCTGTGTTTATAAGGTACTGCAATGGTGTTTTGTGCAACGTGTTCCAAGGCTGAAAGCATACGCATTGCTGGGTATGGGCTAAATTAATATTTTGGGTAAAAGACTACTATTGATCTGTGAAAGATACTTCACTGGGGGTCAGATGAATGGCATGGGAACACCCACTAGCATTGTTGAAGCTACAAGAATGTGGATCTAATCAGTGCATGGCTAGGAGACTACAAAGAGCCCCGTGTAAGATACTCTGCTAATAGAAGAATGTAAAGTTATACCACCATCAAATTAAATCAGACTTGGTGTTGCTTCATTTCCCGGAGGGGAAATAACATCTGAACAAGCCCTGAGATGTTTAATGTACAATCTGCAGTTCATTGATAGGTCTTCATTTAAACTAAAGTTGTTTCATTGAATTAAATTAAGACTGCAATTCTTGGCACATTTACCAGGAAGAAAGCCCTCCCCACAACACACACACATTGGCTTCTGAGTAAAGTGCATAAGATTGACCGTATACTGTAAGTCAGCTGATTGATTTGTGGATTTTCAGCCTGTGTCCTTAACATTTTCATTAGGCATGGCTTATGGCAGGATACAAGGCTAGGTTGCAAAACTGCTATTAAATGTAAGAATTTCAATGTCGTTGAGGGATTTATTCAGAGCAGTGCTGTGTACACCATGCAGGGTTGGGCAATGTCAGCATTTCAACATCATGATGTATCACCAGCCAAACATTGCAATATGAAATGGAGGGGATGCAACACACACAGCAAGTTAGGAGGGGGGAAGGAGGAGCCCTGTCTCCCTGCTTTGCGTCACTCACTAGCCACCATTCTCCTCGGGGCAGCTGATTTCCTAAGGAGCCAATTTCTCCGCCTCCTTCACCACACGCCTGATTCTCCCTGTTCATTCCTTCACCCCCCCACCCCAGTTTCAAAGCTCCTTCACCGCATGCCCAGTTCTCCCTGCTCCTTCCTTCGCACATACACCAATGTCAAGCCTCCTTCACCCTGCACCCAATTCTCACTGCTTCTTCCTTCACACACACACACACACACACACACACACACACACACACCGATTTCAAGCCTCCTTCACCTCATGCCCAATTGTCCCTGTTCCTCCTGCCCCCTCCCCAATCTCAGGCCCAGCTGGGGCGACTTGTTCCTGCTGCTGGGTGCTGGAGGCAGAGGACTCAGGAGCAGTGGTGGTTTCACTCATGGTATACCACCGGGTGAAGCTGCCATCGTGTCCTGGGTGATGTATTGATACATTGCCCAGGCCTAACACCATGTAATGTGGATTGTATTTTATAAGTGAGTGAGAGTCTAACAGCCATAGTCCAGTAAAAGACTAGAAATGTGTTGGTTGAGTTTATGTAATATTCCTCAGATGTTTAGATTGGTACCTTAGCAACCAGGTTATTGAGTAACAAACACAGAAATAGAAATGACATTATTTTATTATCTTTTCTAAGGTACCAGTTGAACCTCTTTGCAAGAATGTGTCTGGATCGCCAGTATTTGGCTATAAACCAGATTTCCACACAGCTGTCGGTGGATCTGATCCTGCGCTGCATGTCAGATGAGAGCCTGCCTTACGACCTGCGAGCCTCCTTCTGCCGTCTCATGCTGCATATGCATGTGGATAGAGATCCTCAGGAGATAGTGGTGCCTGTGAAGTATGCCAGGCTATGGACTGAAATCCCTACCAAGATCACTATCCACGAGTGAGTTATCTGTTGAAACCAACAAAATGGAACATTCACTGATTGGTGGCAGATTCATTTGTAGTAGTAGTAGTCATCATCATCATCATAATCATCATAGATGGCATAATGGACACAGTCCTAGTTGGTTTTAAGAGATGATTTGACACATTCATGTAGGATAGGCTTCCTGGTTTGATAGCTAAATGGGACCTCCATGTTCAGAGGCAGTATACAGTCTTCTGAAGACAAATAAGACAAGGCCATTGCCTGCTTCTGAGCATACCAGAAGTGGCTTGCTTCTGTGGGATGGGGCTATAATGCTAGCTTCCTGGCAGTGCCTCTTACTGGAAGGGAGAGGAACAAGGTGGCAGGGAGCTTGGCATGGTACAAGTACATTGTCTAGAGCAGTGGATGAGCTCCACTGGTGCACCCGAACATGCCCCTCCCCATCTTGGCAGGAAGCTAATCTTGCAACTCTGCCTCACTGGGTGAGATACTTCTGCAGCACACAGAAGCACCTGGGCAGGCTACTCTGGTTTAAATTATTTTAATGGATCCTGGGTCTAAATGGATTCTGGTTCTGATGCAGCAGGGTTCTTCTTACGCTCTTATGAAGCAATTATTATTATAGTTATTTACTTCGTATCCTGCTGTTTTCCCAGACCGGAACTTAAGGCAGTATACAATATTTCTTATCATCTCTGAGAATAAAAACCTGAGAATTTTCATGCAGCATGAAAGTGAAAAGGTTTCTGTCCTGGGTGGGTAACACAGTATAACATTTTAGTATTGACTTTTGTACCATGAAGATCCATAACAAGGGAAGAAGAAGAAGAAGAAGATGATCACCACCGTAATCATCTAGTGACTACCTCATCCCAAAGAAAGCTCTTTAAATTCATCTGCCACTCAAAAAATTACCAATACCACCCTTTTGTGGGGTATAGTTAACCCTAGGAAGAAGCTATTTGGCATAGCCTTATGCATTGCAACTGCTTCATATTAGAATTCATGTGCCTTAGAGTACTGTCGCTGACAAGCTCCAAGTTTTGCATGTAATCACTAATGCTCTGCTGTGAGTTGCTGCCTGGGGTTCCACGCTGTGTGTGCACATAAAACGGCAACAAATGGGCATGACTAATACATGTTTATAAATGCATGCATTACGTTGGTGTCCAGAATAGGCTACAGGTTCCTGCTGTGTGTAGATATAAGCTTGGATTCTATATGTGATTCAAAAGAGCTTCCATTCATAGAAGGAGAGTTGTGCTCATGGAAGGGTCCTTATTTTGAGGTAGAGGTTTCTGTTGTTGTTTTGGAGGAGCCTTGCATATTTATATATCTTCAGGATGGACCTTTGAGTTTGTGGAGTAGATTTCTAGAGTATATCATCAGCCGCTTAACAGAATGTACAGTCCAGCTTAATTTTGTTTTATTTATTATTTATCCCACCTTTTAATATAGACTCTGGATGTCTTACAATAAAAACAAATTAATTAGTAATTAAAAGCAGTATAAAACTTACAAATAGTATTAATTAATGGTGAGGTCTACGCTGATTCTCATGATGCCAACTCCTCTTTAACTTTCTTGGGGATTTGTGACAAGCTCTTGGGAGATGTCAACAACCTATCAAACATTTGTGCTTGTGAGGCACCAAAAATTATTTATTAAACCTTTACTGCCTCCTGCTGTTTCCCACTTATTTAGCTTTTGCTCATGGTCTTGCTTTGTAGGTATGACTCTTTCACAGATTCCTCACGAAATGACATGAAGAGGAAATTTGCTTTGACGATGGAATTTGTAGAGGAGTACTTGAAAGAAGTTGTGAACCAACCCTTTCCTTTTGGAGACAAACAAAAGAACAAGCTAACTTTTGAGGTATTTTTCTGTTATCCTTGCCAGTACTGAGTGCTTTTCAAATTTAAAAAAGAGCAAAGGGGAGCAGTGGCAGAATATCAGCTGATTTACCATCATTCTCTGCCTCCTACCTCACCATTGCACCTCCCACTTGAGGTCTTGCTGATTCTGAATTTACCAAACCAAGTATGGTGTGGGGAAGGTTATTAAGAATACCTAACAACCTGTAGGCAATGTTTGTTGAAATTTCTGAAGCCAGAGGGTGGGTTCAGTATGATTTTAATGGATAGAACAGTTGATCCTGTTAAGGCCCTAGTTTCACTATGGAATGGTGAGACTTGCAGAGCCATTGATATGATCGCTCCAGCACTGTGGGGTCCATTTTGCTGCTTGGTACACCTAAGAGGTGCAGTCAGTGAGGTGGCCTGGGAGAGGGTTGGTGCATAAGTGGCATAAAACGTGCTTAGGAGTCAACCAAGCACATGCTTGGGCTCATAATTGGGCCTATCATGTGGCGGTGAGGGCAGCAAAGAGATCCTACTTTACTGCCTCCATTGCGTCCTTCGGGAGCTGTCCAGCAGAGCTGTTCTGTGTGGCTGTAGGATGGTTAATCTTGATGAAGGGGCAGATCTCTCGAGCACATGGTAACTAGCTGTCACTGGCTAAACACTCTGAGAATAAAGTTGCTGCTATTGTGACTAGGGTTGCCACCAGTTATGAAAAAATAAAATTGGCATTAATGTTTCCTCCTTTGTGCACTCACACTAACTTGCTTGTCTCACACAGGCCAGCTTGCTAGACACCTTGGAGGTTTAGCCTGCCCTCCCAAGATGGCTGATTGACACTCCAATCTGGCCAATAGAGCTTGCCAGTCAGTAGGCTCTTCTGGGTTGGGTTTGGTTGGGTTTCCAAGGGCTCTAAGACAATGTTTCCCAAGCTTGGATCTCTAGCTGTTTTCAGACTACAATTCCCATCATCCCTGTCCACTGGTCTTACTAGCTAGGGAGGATGGGAAGTATAATCCAAAGACAGCTAGAGACCCAAGAAACACTGCCTAAGAGGACGGGTGAAACATTTCCTGGAGCAGCAACCTCAGCCACTTCAAACCTAAGAATTTGTTGCTATCTTTTCTCCACTTTCTTATTTCTTTTCTTTTCTAGCTGGGTTTCTACATTTATCTTACTTCTGATAGGCAGAAATTCAGCGGGTGGGGAGGATTTCCTTTCAGTGTCATTGGAATGTTTGTAGTTACTGATAGCTTTCATTTGATCATTGTAATGGATTGCTTTGAAGGCATTTCTGCATCAGGTAAAGTAATTTTTAACCCCCAATCCCCCCAATTTGTCCTTTATTGTCAGGGAAGAGTTAGAGTTAGACGTTTCCAGTTTCCCAGAGGGAGAAAGCATTCCCCAAGGGGGGAAGGAGAGCAGTGAATCTAACAGAAGAGAGCAAGAGGAACAACAAGCAAGAGGGACCGGCTGTTCCCAGGAAAGGAAAGGCTTCAGTTCTAGCTCGGATTGGGAGGAGGGGAGATACAAGCCAGCTCTAGCCAGGAGGGTAGAAAAAAGAGCGGGAAAGCGAAGGGAAGGCCGCCTTTGCCATTTTGAGGGTGGCTGGTCACGGAGAAGCAGAGCTCAGAAGGTATCTGAAAGAAGTGACTCTGAGGAAGAATAGTTAAAGATAAGGATAGTTTAAAAGTTTGTTTGTTAATACACAATAAAAAGTTATAAAAGAACAGGAAGCGTTTGCATGGTGATCGGAAGAGGACCACTGCCAGTCCTGACATTTATTTTGCATGACCTGTCTTGTATTTTGCCCAACCAAAGGTGGCAACCCTAATTATGACAGTACCAGCTGAGGTGGCCTGAGGATGTGGACAGGATACTTGCACTTATGCTCATTAGATCCTTGTTCATCCTGGCTTATTAAACCTGCTGGGGTGGGGAGACTGAATGGGTCATGGGTGTGGTAAACACCTCCTTGTGCGTTGGGGTGATGTCTGCTGCACTTAAAGAGGCAGTGGTGTGTCCACTTCTCAAAGAGTCCATCCTAGACGCAACAAAGTGTAACAACTATAGATCCCCTTTCTTGGTAAAGGTGGTGGAGAAGGTTATTCCTGGATGAGACTGATTATTTTAGATCCACTACAATCTGAGTTCAAACCTGGTTTTGGAACTGAATTGGCCTTGGTTGCCCTGATGAATGATCTTCATCATGAGAGGGACAGAGTGAGTGCGCCCCTGTTACTTCTGCTTGTTCACTCAGTGGCTTTGATATCATTGACCATGGTATCCTTCTGGACTGACTTAGTGATATGGGCATCAGAGGCACTGTATTACACTGTTTGTATCATCAAGGTTGTGTCCAGAAAGTATCACTGAGTGAGTGTTTCTCGGCCTGTTGTCATTTGTGCTATTGGGTTCCCCAGGGCACTATTCTCTCCCCAGTGTTATTTAATATCTGTATAAATATCTGTTTCCTGCTTGGCAGGGGGTTGGACTCGATGGCCCTTGTGGTCTCTTCCAACTCTATGATTCTATGATTCTATGAAATATGTTGTGTGTGATCATTAGTAGTTTGGGAATGAGGTTTGGGAATGAGGTGTCACCTGTATGCTTATTTATTGATTGATTATTAAAGTTATATACCACCCTTCAAAGCAATATCATTTTATTACATAATAAAATACAAGATAAAAACACAGGTAATTAATTAAAACAAGGACAACAAAACAGTAGCCGCCCTTCCCACAGACACAGTTAAAAGGCTATAGTATATTAATCAGCCAAAGGTGTGCTGGTCCTGTGGGTTTCCGTGAGGCGTGGTCCGAGTCCAGTCCGAGGTCGAGGGTGCAGTATTGAGGCCGTCCGTCAAAGCTGAAGCTAGGTCCAAGGCAGGGAGTCGGGTGAGGTCAGGAAATCCGGCAGAACAGGCTGCAGGCAGGAACTGGCTACCAACAACGTTGCTCCCACAACTTGGGACTGGAGCTGGCTGGCTTTTATCTGCCTGAGGCATAGGGCGGCCCCAGTCCACAGGTGACTCGCCTGGCCTGGCCTGGAGGCGAGCCCTCCTCCTGCGGGAACTTAGTTCCCTCCACCTCTCTGCCCTGAGCCTCTGCAGCTCAGGAGAGGCTGGAGGGTTACCAGACCCAGAGGCAACCTCAGCCTCCCCTGATGGGGCTGAGAGTGGAGCACCTGCAGGCTAATTTGGCAACAAAGAGAGATCAAGCCTTTCTCCTAAACGCTCTGCCAGTAGAGATTCAGTGGGTGCATTTTGCAGGTCCAGGTGTCCTGCTCCCCAGACCCCAACCGAGATAACACCCCCACAATGATCTATTGATATTTGTTTTTAACTTCCTTACTTTAAACTTGTTTTTAACTTAACAATTTTATTAACCACTGTGATATTTTTTTATACAGTTGGACATAAATGTTTTTATAAATAAAAATTAAATTTCCGTTGTTTATAGGGGCAGGGCTCTAGAGCCCTGCATAGCTTCATACCTCTCCACATAACTGGAAGAAATAGAATAAATTATACCAAATAGCAAATCTATGCAAATATTGTTGAATTCACATAATTCCTAATGATTGCAGCATGTCAGCTTTAATCACATCCAAATGCAGTTTAGATTAAAAACAACAATATAAGTGACTGACCAGCCGAGTGGCCACATCAATTTTTTTCAGCTCCATCCTGCAGAAGTATGTTTGTATGTGTGGGTGTGACAAAATTTAAGTGCTGAGAAAGCAGCATATTTTTATTTTTCTGGTTCTTGTTTAAACCCATATCAGCTGATAGAATCTTCTGCAAGTGCCTTTTGGAGGTTATGAAAACTTTGGTAGGGTTTGGGGTGGTATCTTTGAAGAAGGAAGGGTAGGAGAAGCCTGCTCCAGCATGGTGATAGGCAGGGACTAGACTGCCCTTTCATAGACTGATTCTACCATCATATAATTTGGTGTAGGAAATAAATTTCAGATCTGCATTTTTTATTTTATTTGATGGTATCAAACCTGGTCTGTTTTGGATAACATCTAGCCTCATCAGAAATGGATCTGTAATTTGTCTCTGCTGTAACACTACTGGGAGCCCTTGTCTGCAACTTACAAGTGAAGAAGGTCATGGTGGTGAAGGGTTTCAGAATACCCTGCAGACACTGACTTTTAGACATTGAAATTGATGGGTATTTATTTGCCAGGGTATTCGTGGGAAGTCTCCTCACCAGATCCTTTTTCCTCAGTAAGGAGAGGAAACTGAAAGCCATTGGCTGGTGTACAGCTATGTCAACAGTTCATAGTAGGAGATAGGGCTCTATGCTGTTCTGGGTCAAATCCATAATTTGGATTGATTTCTGTTAATCTCCAGAAGATAACTACAAAATTTAGATGAGATCTGGAGGACAGCCACGTGGGTCCATTCATCACTAGTTAAATGTTGGGACCTCTTTCTTTCTGTTGATATTCCTGACCTTCCCCCCCCCACTCCTTTTCTTTAGGTGGTGCACCTGGCTCGCAATCTTATATACTTTGGTTTTTATAGCTTCAGTGAGCTACTCAGACTGACTAGAACATTACTGGCTATCCTTGATATTGTACAAATGCCTATGTCATCATACTTTGAAAGATTAAGCAAATTTCAAGATGGAGGTGAGTGTATGGGGGGGTGGTAATAGAAAATTATTTGCAACACATAATACATTACCTAGTAATACCTTGCATTCATTAAAGGTCCTGCTCTTTATTTTCCCTAATGGCTTTCTCTTTACCTTGAGGTGTGTTTCCCATAAAATACCGTATTTTTCGCTCTATAAGACACACCAGACCACAAGATGCACCTAGTTTTTAGAGGAGGAAAACAAGAAAAAAAATATTCTGAATCTCAGAAGCCAGAACAGCAAGAGGGATCGCTGCAGCAATCCCTCTTGCTGTACTGGCTTCTGGGATAGCTGCGCAGCCTGCATTCGCTCCATAAGACGCACACACATTTCCCCTTACTTTTTAGGAGGGAAAAAGTGAGTCTTGTAGAGCAAAAAATACGGTAAATTGTATGCCATTCTGAGAACCCTGCTACTGAAGGACATCTTATAAATTGTCTAAATTAAAGGAAATAAATACACCAAATAAAAATTGGCAGTATGTCTTCTTGTTTTGAAATATTTTAACCTTAAAGTTAGATACTTTGGGTCATGCAAATAATGACACATCTATTAATTTAAAAATTAGTAAGATGCACCTTAGATGAACATCCTTTAACTATAGTTTAGGATCTGTTGAAAATAATATTAATTATGGATAAAATCTCTCAGCAGATGACTACTAAATAAGAGAGATAAAAGGAAGATATATTCATGTCTGACTGACCGGTTATTTTACTTTCACTGAGGGGGAACAGAAGCATTGTCAAAATCTTGATACCTGTAAGATTATTTAGCAGTAGTGGATGGTGTGATGGGACACTGTTGCTCACCTGGTCACACTGCTGCCACTTCCTGGAAGGTAGAGGGGATGGGGTGAGGCAGTGGCAAGGTCAGCACAACACAAACACTTCAGTGCTCTTGCCAGTGCATTTGAAAAGGTATAGAAAAGTTTCAAGGAGAAGGAACCTAAAGAAATAAGCCCCAAGCCGAAAACAGCCTGATAGAAACTCAGCATGTTCCGTGGTCACAGAGTGCATAATTTTGTTTGGAGTGGAGGAATGGAAAAACAGGAATAGGGACAAGGATTGGAAAGGGATGATGTGGCAGGTTGGAATACTGAACAGGAACACTCCACACTGCAATACTTGGTTTCGGTTCTCACTTGTGTTGAATAATAATAGCGTTATGGGCTTAGCTTAACAAGGTGGTGAAATAAAGAAAACTGAAATTTGAGAAGGAATGGTGGATAAAATGACAGGATTTTAATGGGAAAATCAGAGTTGGAAGAGACCCAAAGGTCATCTAGTCCAACCCCCTGCAATGCAGGAATCTCAGCCAAAGAATCCATGACAAATGGACATCCAGCCTCTGCTTCAAAACCTCCAAGGAAGGAGAGTCCACCACCTCTTGTGGGAGTCTGTTCCACTGCTGAGCAGCTCTTAGAGTCAGAAGGTTTTTCCAAATGTTTAGTTGGAGTAGGCCCCAGCCAACAGAATGGCTGGGGCAGGTTCTGGGGGGGGGGGTGCACTGGGACCCCCAATCTCAGTGATCACGGGTAGGAGGAGGAGTTACGCTAAGACCAAACTATGTCATTACCAAGGAGGCAGGTTTAGTCATTGTTTGAAGACTATCGCTGTCTCCGTGTCTGGTCTTGACTGGACGGATACTGGAATCAGCAAGGGTGACCCACATGACATGAAGGTGCTGCTGTGCAATGCCAGGTCAATGATTCACAAGACCACTGCCATCCATGATTTTATTGGGGATGGAGGACTTGGCCTGGCATGTGTAACAGAGACTCAGTTGGATGAAGCAGATGGGCCTGTTCTTGCCGCTGCTTGTCCACCAGGGTTCTCTTCTGCACAGCAACCCAGGTCATGTGGGTGGGTGGGTTGCAGTGATTTTTAGGAAGTCATTAGCTTGCACCAGGCATCCTATTGGTAAGACCCAGTTTTCTGAGTGCATGTTCTGGAAGTTGGGCAATAGGAACATCCAGCAAAGGCATGGCATTTATTAAACATTATCAATTGCTGACACATCCTTTAAAGCTGATTCAGCTTTAAAGCAACACTTCCCAAGCAGTGGGAATAAAACCTCAGCCAAGCAAAATCTGTAGATAGCTCACTTAGCTATCTTAAACGCCATGGTCCTCTGAAACAACTTATCTAGAATGAACCAAAAAGAAATCCCATCTTCCCATAGACAATGAACCTCCCAAATTTAAACAGCTGCTCCATTAATAACCCTTCTATTAGAAAGCCAGCTCTTTTACCATGGCATGAAAAACCCTTTGAGCCAAAACTTGGACAAAGTCCAGACACCCCTGGAAGCTGAAATTGGCTATTACCTGCCAATCCACACCAGTTTCTGGGGATGAGATATGTTGAGAAAGACAGTCCATTGCAGCATGCGTGGTGAGAGGGCCAGTGGAGTTGGTTGATCACTGGCAAGGAGGCCCAGGAGCGGCTTGTGGTCAGTAATGAGGTCCAAGGTTCTCCCATAGAGGTATTCGTGGAACCTCTTTACTCCAGCCACAAGTGCCAGTGCCTCCTTGTTGAGCTGGCTGTAATTCCGTTCGGCCGGAGACAGCGACCGGGAGAAGTAGGCAAGTGGTGCTTCTCTTCCGTCTGGAAACCGGTGACTGAGGACGGTGCTGATGCCAAAGGGCGAGGCGTCACAGGCCTGGCTTCACAGTCCTGGTACCAGCACACTGTCCGATGAGAGGAGGGCTTTGACTGAGTTGAATGCTGCCGTTTCCTGATGACCCCAGGACCACGGTACCTTTGTGCTGAGGAGGCGGTGTAGAGGCTTGGCTAGTGCTGCTTTGTGGGGCAGGAACATATTGTAGAAGTTCAGCAGCCCCAGGAACGCCTGCAACTCCGCCTTGCTTTTTGGAATCGGGACCTGCTGAATGGCTCAGATCTTGGATGCCGACCGGAGGAGTTGATAAGGTAGCCCAGGAACTCCACCTGCAGAACGGCAATCTGGCATTTTTCTTTTTTCACCTTGAGCCCGGCCTCCTGGAACCTGGTCAGCACAGCGCGGATGCGCTCAAACAGCTGCTGATTTGAGTCTGCGGATACCAAGACGTCATCAAAATATGGCACCACGCCTGGAAGCCCCTGCAGGAGACGCTCCATGAGGCTTTGAAAGATGCCAGGAGCCACATTCACCCCGAACTGCAAACTGAGGCACCGGAACGCCCCTTGGTGGGTGACGATCGTCTGGGCTTCAGCAGTGGCATCGTCGACAGGCAGTTGTTGATAGGCTTGGGCAAGGTCCAGTTTAGTGAAGATCCTGGGTGAGGACCCAGGGAATGCAGCAGTTGGTGAACAACGGGAACCGGGTAAGCGTGCTGCTGAAGTGCCTTGTTGATGGTGCACTTGTAGTCGGCGCAGATTCTTACTGACCCGTCCTGCTTGACAGGCATGACGATGGGGGTTTCCCACTTGGCGTGGTCAACTGGCTCCAAAACTCCTTGGGCGATCAGCTTGTTAAGTTGTTCGTCCACCTTAGCCTTGAGAGCAAATGGGACCCAGCGTGGCTTTAGCTTGATGGGGGTGACTTGTGGATCTAGGCTGAAGGAGATGGGCGTACCTGTATATTGGCCCAAAGTGCCGTTGAAAACCTCAGCAAAGTCTTTGATTAGGCCATCAACCTCTGCGTCGGAGATGCAGTTGATGCCGGTGACTTCCAGGCCGAGGGCATCAAACCAGTCTAGCCCTAGGAGGCTAGGCCACAGGCCTTTGACCACCACCAGTCAGAGCAGGCCTGAAAAATTCTTGAAAGCAACCCAGAACTGGCCAACACCTACCTCGGGGATGTCGTTTCCCTGGTAGTCTCTCAAATGTATGCGGTTTGGGTCGAGTTGCCTCTTGGACAGCTTGGGCATGAGTCTTTTGATGGTGTTCCAGGATATGACGGACAAGGCAGATCTCCATGTCACACGGAGCTCCTTCGATGAGCACGGTGGCATGTAGCTTGCAACGCGTAGGCGAGTCGGTTTGGCCAATCATGGTTTTGGATGGGCAGTGGCAGTTGGTGAGGGCGAAGCAGCTTCCCTTGGTGGACCAGGGGGAAGACTTGGACTTGCGAGATGGCGAAGGGGGGGGGGTGTTAGACGGAGCCGATTGACAGAACTTAGTGATGTGGCCCCTCCTGGATCATCACCGACAGATGGCTTCTCTGAACCGACACTTGGCATGGGAATAGTTGCCGGCACATTATGACTGGCCTGTGGACTTCTGTTTGAACTTCCTGCACTCCCACTTTGTCTGGTGCACGTCATCGTCTTCACCGGAGGATGCCTCATCACTGCTGGCCTCTTCGTGATGCACAGGGACTGGCTTCTTAGCAAGACGTGGGCTACTGGCCTTGCGGATTTCCTGGGCGGAGAGTTCAGCAGCTTCTGAGGCCATGGCCTCCTCAATGGCCTTCTGCAGAGTTAGGTCTGGCTTGGCGAGGAGATGCCGTTGCAGACCCGGACTCCACAGACGATTCGATCCATCAGGGGCATCGTCTAAGTCTCGGAACTCGCAGTGCATTGCAGCCTGTCAGAGGGCGGCAGTGTAGTTGTTAATTGACTCCCCCTCTGCCTGGTTCCGGTGGTAGAACGCATGGCGGGCAGCAATCTTGGACGGCTTTGGCCCGTAGTGGTTGTGGAGCTTCTCTTGGATCGTGTCCCACGGCTCTGCCTGGACTGCTAGAGGCGCAACCAATGCTCAGGCCGTCTCGAACACCTCGGGCCCTCAGAGACTGAGGAATAGGCCCCGCTTATGCTCCTCTGACACTTCCGTCAGCTTGTTGGCTTGGAGGTAGCAGTCGAACCGAGCGAGGTAGGAGTCCCATGATTCAGAGGCTGGGGCAAACGGCGGTAGAAGCACGAGTGAAGCCATGGTTTCAATGCTGACGTGGAGGGCGATGGATGGAACACAGTGCTCTAGCCAGAATGATCAGCTCTGAATTGGTTCTGTTCAGTGATTTCGCTCGGTCTTTCAGCTCAGTGATTCAGCTCAGCTTAGAGGGTGGCCGCATCTGGCTGTGCTCTGATGTCCATCAATCCCATCCTCGTCGCCAGTGTTAAATAGTGGATAGACATAGCAGACGACGCAGCGATTTCTCCAAAGCAGCTCTTTATTTGTAAGCTGGAACAGAACTGAACAGCAAGCAGCTCAGCCGGCCTATAAAGGCAGCCGTCTGTCAACATTGTAGCAACAACAACCCAGGGTTTTCCGCCTAAAGTAACTGACATGGACCTGAGTGAAAAATATATACACGATACTCCTGGTGGCTAGGGGGAGAACTTCAGTACATAACCAGACAGATATCCTCTTACATTTCCCAGATAGGCACACAGACTGAAACTAGGCAGACCTGCATTCCAAGCAGGCAAAACAAATCACACAGACAACTCAGCACGAAGGGCTGTCTGCTTAGAATCATAGAATCATAGAGTTGGAAGAGACCACAAGGGCCATCGAGTCCAACCCCCTGCCAAGCAGGAAACACCATCAGAGCACTCCTGACATATGGTTGTCAAGCCTCTGCTTAAAGACCTCCAAAGAAGGAGACTCCACCACACTCCTTGGCAGCAAATTCCACTGTCAAACAGCTCTGACTGTCAGGAAGTTCTTCCTAATGTTTAGGTGGAATCTTCTTTCTTGTAGTTTGGATCCATTGCTCCGTGTCCGCTTCTCTGGAGCAGCAGAAAACAACCTTTCTCCCTCCTCTATGTGACATCCTTTTATATATTTGAACATGGCTATCATATCACCCCTTAACCTCCTCTTCTCCAGGCTAAACATGCCCAGCTCCCTTAGGCATCGTTTCCAGGCCTTTGACCATTTTGGTTGCCCTCCTCTGGGGCTTCTGAAGAGACAGATGCGCCAGATTCCATTTCCAACTCTTCAGGGGGTTTGGTGTTTATTTCAGGGTGCGGGGCAGGTGATTGGGTCAGAGCCGGGACAGAGACAGGGTCCAGAAGAGCTGGGCTGAGACAGGGCTGGGGCAGATTTAAGAGGCATGGGTTCAGAAAATAGGTTAGGGCAAAACCCTGGGTTGGGGCAGGTCATGGGGGGCAGGAAGGAGGAGGGGACTTCTCTTCCTCAACAGTCTGAATTCTGGGGACTACTGGCTAAATGGAACACATGGATGGGCAGAGAGTGGGGGTGGGGCACATTGCAAAAAAAATATTATTTGACAGAAACAACGTTACAATCATCCAAACCCATATTATACCTTCCTACCTCAGACTGGCAAAGCAGGTTTCATGGGTCAGCCCTATTAGCTTGACACACCCGTCAGGAATGGCCTTCCTTCCCCTGCCGATTTAAAGCCAGCTGTTTTACAGATCCTAATTTCATCCAGAACAGTTACAGCTCTTCAGACACTCACAGATTCGCACTCTTTCACCATTCACATGACACCCCTATTAATACTCACCTTAACAAGCTGTTTTATAGAGCACGATCACAGGTCCTAACCAGAATGGATCTCCTTGGCGTTCGTCCGTGACTTCTCGAGGTCTGCCAGTGTGTGTGTGTGTGTGTGTGTTAGTTATGGAGTCTCCTTTGGAGGTGCCCGAGGTGTGCCGATACTTCAAAAACTGTGCCCCGGTTTCTCACCAGAGTCGGTCAGAAGGCACAGGGACCACAGGGCAATATGACAGGCGAAATTAATGCCTTTTTAGCTCCACGTTCCGGCACCATATGATGGGTCTGCTTTCAAACCCTGAACCGTCTTTGCAACAGAGAATCAATTATTGGCAGAGACAGGGGTATTCTAATGAACACCTTTAATCAGCTGAGCAAAGGTAGCGCAAGCATGCCCAACAAAGGAACTGGAAAATGCCGGCACAAGGAAGTCTAGAGTTTTAAAAACTATTCTCCACCCTCCTCCCTCCTCAGGGGCCTCTTGGCTGTAAATAAAGACCAGGCTGGTTAATAGCCCTTGAGCACTAGACACAGGAAAAGGAACTCCTTAACACAGGCACCTCCTTTTGTTACATTCCACAGCCAGAGCTGATAAGGAGCAATTACGGTAACTAGTATCCCTAACAGAGAAACAGCTTCTAAAGAAAAGACAGATTACCCCTTGATTGGCTATAAACTGCTGACATATTTCTTAGAATGAAACTCCTGACAGATTCTTCAGCAGGAAACAGAACAAAGACAGCATTAATTTAGCAAGCACAATTGTACAGAAGCGAAGATGGCATTAGTTATGAATACAAACACACATGCACACACACAGAGAGAGAGAGAGAGAATAAGAACGTATTTCTGAGACCCTACAGCAGCAGCAACAAATTCTTACCCTTTATCTTTTGAATTGATACATAAACCCATCATATTCTAGAAGAACTAGGGACTGTAACAGTCTGGTTAGGAAGCTAAAGAGATCTTCAGTTAACTCAACTTGTAGACTGCAAGAACATTTGATAATGTAGATGTGCTTGGAGCATTGGGCTATTTTATTAATACATATATATTTAAATTTAATATCTTCTTTTTAAGCCAGATAGGCAATTGCCCATCAGAGTGACAACTTTCTGTTTTTATATTTCATATACATAGGAAACAATGTTATGAGAACCATCCATGGTGTGGGAGAGATGATGACTCAAATGGTCCTCAGCAGAGGTTCTATTTTTCCTCTTTCTGTACCTGATGTACCCCCAAGTGTCCACCCAAGCAAGCAAGCCAACATTGTAGAGAGTGAAGATGTCACTGTCATGGACACCAAATTAAAAATCATTGAGATTTTACAGGTAAAGACATTTACTTTAAATTTTTAAAATGAAACAAAGCACCAACAATATATATTATGTACTGTAACATCAAGGCATGAGCGTGAAGGCTTGTGGTTATGGTGACTCCAGTTTTTGAATTGTGGTGTGGGGTTTTGACTCCAGCACAAGGCCATCTCACCAGCTAGTTAGTTTCCACTAGAGTTATGGCTAGTAATAGACTAATCTGGCAACTTCAATTTCTCTCAGTTTCTCAGTTTTCCAATATTAAATTCTGTTTTCCACATTTGTACATTTCTACATCAATTTGCTTGCTTGTTTGTTTATTTAAAATCCTCATGAAAAGTTTAATGTGCAGTTCTAATATACACATTTTTGTACGAAATTTTAACCAATATGCACATTTTGCAATCAATTTATCCCTATACACTATATTTTTGTTATTTTCCCAAAGGAGTTCATTTTATTGTACACATTTCCTTAAAATATGCATTTTTGTACACACTGGTTGAAGAACTGCAACAAAATTTTGAGAAGTGCAACTTTTGAAGGATAGCTGTGCCTCAGTGCACATTCTGGTGCGAGAAGTGTGAATTAGGTAGTTTCTCATTAAAATGCAAGCAAAATCAAATTGCTCCCCTATTCAACACATGTGCCTGATTTATTTGCACTATAGAAGACAGTTTCTATTAACAGATCTGCTAACAGTAGTTTTCAAAAAACGTGTGATCTTTTGAAATATTGCATTTTATTACATACCTTTTAAGGCAACAATAATAACCTTGGTTTCACAAGCAAATCATCTTCAGATGCTTCAGAAAACTTGCACAGAGGTTCAGAAATGTGTTGTGTCAATCTCTTGCTTTGTAGTTTATTCTTAGCGTTCGGCTTGACTACAGAATATCGTACATGCTGTCAATTTACAAGAAGGAATTTGGAGAGAGCAGTGAAAATGTTGATAGTTCAGTGACATCTCCCCCTGACACACCAACTCTCACATCAGGTATTGTTATTAAAGCGGAATAATTCAACATAATGATGATTCCTTTCAATAAGTGTTGAAATAAAAGATGAGTGGGCATTCACCTACTAGTTTAGGCAAAATGTTCAGAAACTCAAATGTGGGGAAACTTTGGAGATAATGGCTGGACAATTCTGACAATGCTTCAGACCTTACTCAGTTTATGAGTTGTTTCAAACAAAAGTCTTGAATGACTTATAAAAAAAATAGATCCAGCTAACAGTGTAATGTTGAAAATCAATTTAATATAGATGAGACGGTGGTCAGATTGTAACACAAATTCCTCCACACACATTCCGGCCTTAGACTTTGCCTCCAAACCAATAGCCCTGTGGAAAATTTATGGTCAAATGCCTGGCAGGAGAGAATCATCTTTGACTGACACACACACAAATGTCAATGTTGGCTCCAGGCAAGCTTCCCTGGGGAAAGTATTTCATAGATGGGAAGCTATGATAAGGTTACCAGATTTTTTTCAATGAATCCGGGGACACTTTTTAACTTCAGTAGGAATGACAGGATTTTGTCATGGGACTGATTTGTAAATCCGAGGACTGTCCCCGTGAAACAGGGACGTCTGGTAACCTTAAGCTATGACTGAAAAGACCCAGTCTCTTGTGGCTGTCCTCCAGACTGCTGCTTCACTTGCACATGTGGGAAAATTGCAAATCAGTTTGGGGACTCGCATGCCTGCTCTTTGACTCACATTCTCCAATTGTACAGAGAATGTAATAGGTACTGCATTTATTTGATGGTGAAATCTCTCTGGCTCTGTAATGCAAAGTCAGATCACAGGATCAGGGACTTTATTTTCCAGTTTAGTTGTTATGTTCTAGGTATGATTTTTGGTGGAGAAGAAAGTGCCTGCTCCCTGTGTCCAGAGGTTGAGTATTGTTTGAACATGCATTCCAAGAATTGGATTGTACGTAGGTGTTCTGTTTTGTTCAGTAACTTGAAGTTTAGTTGCCCTATTTTTATTTATTGCTTCTTATTTGTGGGTTATGTGACCAAGCATAGGTGAGATGCTGTGGTCAAAAGGCTAGTGAGTGAGCTGCTGTCATCCTTGGACAATGTGGTAATAGTGTCCTTTGATTTCTTTTTTTGTGTCATACCAGTCACTGTTGGTCGTTCATTCCTAGGACAAAATAAGTAAGGGGGTGTAGTAATTTTTGTATTGCTAACTTTACCAAAATCTCATTTCATAGGAGTTGTTCCTAATATAGATGAAATTGCTGCTGAAGCAGAAACTATGTTTGCTGGCAGGTAAGCTCTAAAATGGCTCCATTCCTTCCATTTTTATACTTGGCCAACTTCGCCTCCTCCCCCCCATCATCCTCCTGCTTTGTAATACTAACAAACACTTTCTGTTTACTCTTTTCCCTTTCTCCTGCTTGCTGATGTACTGCTACTTCAGTGGTAGAATTTTTAATTTGTAGAATGCTTTATAAACATTTTAATGATTCAGCCTTGAATCACAGTGGCTTCTATCTAGTAGACATAGACTGAATATTTGATTTTTTAAAAATGTTTTTATTTGCTGGTTATGTTATACTGCTTTGAGATATTCTAAGTTGACTAAATAAATAGCTGTTGAAATGAGCCCAATGAACAATGTGTGAGCTTCAGTATTCCAGAAATGCAACACCTCTCATCATGGAATGTGGTCAGGCTACTTATATATTTTATGTGTTTGGTTTATGTGTTTTGTTTATTATGGCTGTAATGTTTTCGATATATTGTGAGATGGCTTAGAAGAGGATACTCTGAAAAGCAACCTATAAATAATAAGATAAACCTCATTGTCAGAGCTATCTAGTGATCAAGCCATAACTTTTCAGACACATAACTGAGTAGAGTTTTTCAGTTTATAGTGCTTTTACATTTTTGCATCAAGTTCTTTACGCTTGCTAGTTTATGGTGGTTTTAAACTGATTTTATGCTGTTGGTCTTACTATTTTGTATTGTTTATAACTAGTTTTGTTGTGTGACATGTGTGTGTGTGTACACACACACAATATCTCTTGTTACACTGAACTGGTTCGTACATAATGCTAAGCCAGACATGTTCCTAGAAAGGAGATTGTAGCCATATTGCTCTTCCTCTAGTCCTCCTGCCGCTGCACTGCTAAGCTATGGTTTGGCTGAGCTGTGACTCATGGTTTGTCTTGCACCAGGCAAATCATGAGCTGTAAACCCAAGAACAAACCTTGGTCACAGCTCCTAGGTTGCTACCCACTTGTGGTAAGTACAATTAGCTTTATTGTGCAGCTGAACCTGAGCTAGGGCTCCTGTTAGAAGTGTTTATTTTTTGGCAAATTTCCTTAAAATAGCTCAAAAATGTCATTTTCCCCCTGAGATTTTGCTAAAAAAAGTTCACCACTCCACAAAACAACTTTTGTGTCCAGATTTTCACTTTTTGAAAATGGCAACCCTAGCATGAGCCTACTTTGTGCTCTCGTTCCTTCTGTCTCCTTCCACCAGCAGCATATCATTCAGAACCATATTAAGTGTTAGGAGTCTAGGCTTGAGAACACAGTAAATGTACGTAATTAAAAAGGGGGATTTGTTGCAAAAACAAGCAGTTATCTCCGGACTGCTCTAGCCAAGCATCTGGCATCATTACTTAAGTTGACCGTTCTGAAGAGTTCTTCCAGCATCGACAGTTTGAACCTGTGACCCTTACGTCTCTTGTTTTGTCGGGATGTGCTAAGTACTCTTCTGAGTCAAACATGGCCTTGGGTCTCTCAAAGGCCCTCTGGGCCTCTTTTGTCCATCGGAACAGTCTCTTACTCCTTAAACAGTCCATGAGGGGAGACATTAGTCTCAAGTATCTGGATATAAACTTACAGTAGTAGTTCGCGAAACCCAGGAATCGTTGCAAGTCTTTCTTGGTTCTGGGTTCCTGCCATGTCACCACTGCCTTCACCTTGGCGGAATCCATGTGTACTCCCTCAGGGGTGATGCGATAGCTCAAGAACTCCACCTTGGTCACGTCGAACTGACCCTTTTCTAACTTGGCATACAACCGATTTTCTCTGAGCCGCTGCAGCACTTCTTCCATGTGTTTTACGCATTCTTCCAGGGTGTCTGAGTAAATCAAGAGATTTAGATAACACAACACTGTAGAGTCCACCAGACCCCCCAACACATGATTGATGAACACCTGGAACATCGCAGTTCTGGATTGTAATCCAAACGGCATGACTAGGTACTCGAAACTGCCGTATCTTGTACAAAAGGTGGCCTTCCACTCATCTCCCACTCTCACCCGTATCAGGTTGTAAGCTGCCCTCAAGTCGAGCTTTGTGAAGATCTTTGCTGATCTCAGCCTCTCCAGCAGATCCCCAGTGCGTGGCAGGGGATAGCGGTTGGGCACTGTCAGACCTCAATGATTACAGACTTCAGGAGTCTGTAATCATTGCAGAGCCTCAACTCTGAGGTGTTGTGTTTCTTCACGAAGAGCACAGGGGCACTCCCGGGGGTCTTAGTTGCGCTCAGGCTTTGGGTCCACGCTCGCCCCTGACAGGGATCCCTGGAGCTTCCTGTCTGTACACCATTGCACCATGTGTGTTTCTGAGCCGCAAATAAAACACAGCCGCTCCTTCCAACGTTTTTCCCTTTCAGTTGGTGAAATTCCAGGAAAGTGCCTTCCTGGTGGCACCCAGTTGCATAGGGTCCTTCCCTTCCCTTCCTGCTCCTCCTGGGACCAGCAGCTCACATTCTCCACTGGCACATAGGTACTGAGGGTTAAAGGCCTTGCCTGACCTCGGCGTACCCTGGTGCGCTCCTGCAGTCTCAGGCCCAGCTGTAATGAAGCCTGCCCAACTGCTTGCAGTGTAGGCTATGGGGGCATCCAAGCCAGTTCACCCAAAATCTGCTCATTCAGCCCCGCCTTATATAACGCAACCAGAGATTTCCCCTCCCATCCCAGTTGCGGGACGTACATATGAAACTCCGACCAATACTCCGCGACTGTCCTATTTCCCTGCTTGAGGCTCATGAGCTTCTGGGCGAGTGCCGCCTCCCGCATCAGATCTAAAAATATGCTGTCCATCGTTTTCACGAAGGCATCCAAGTTGGCAAGTACCACATCATTGCTTAACATGAGGGGGGTCACAATGTCGAGCCCTTCCCTCTAAGAGGCTAATGAGGAATGCCACCTTTTCTCTATCGTCTTGAAATTCTGCCCCTCGAAGGCTCAGGAAATAAAGGAAGGCTGTTTTGAAGGCCACGTACTCTGAGGGCTTTCCCGAAAATCACAGGGGGCGGGGCGGCACTAGGCTCTTGGACATCTGTCTTCCACATCTCATGTCAATTGTCTGCCCTGCTCCCCCACCACTCCTTCCGAGCTATTGATCTGTGCCTTCAATTCCAGATTATGTTGCCACAATACCTGATAAGGATCCGCAGGCAGGTTCTGGCCTCCTTCTGTCCCCCCCCCCCCGCCCCAGGGCAGCTGGGAGTTGTTGTTGTCTTTCCATTATCAGCTTTTTCGTCTGCCAACTAATGCAAAGAATTGTTGAGAAGGGTCAATCTGCTAGGAGTCCAGGTTCCTGGCTTGAGAAAACAGTAAATGTCCGTAATTAAAAAGGAGGATTTATTGCAAAAACAAGCGATTAGCTCTGGACTGCTCTAGCCAAGCATCTGGCATCATTACTTAAGTTGACCCTTCTGAAGAGTTCTTCTGGCATCAACAGAAGATATTGAACCTGTGACCCTTATGTCTCTTGTTTTGTTTCCTGTCTATCAGCCATCCTATTCGTCTACGTCTCGGGCTCCTTGGGTCATCTGCCTCCCCTTCCTGTGACGAAAGGCTATCTGTCTCGCTTTTCGCTCCTGTTTGTGCTTCCTGTGAGCTTTGGCTGTGTTCCAGCCAGCTCTCAGCTACTGCCTTATCAGCCTGCGGTTCAAGGTCAGGAAGAGGCGAAGCCTGCAGCTGTCGGCTCTCCTCTGCCTGAGTAAAATCCAAGCCTCTCTGTTCCTGGCTACTTTCTGCAGCTGGCTGCAAACCTTCGCTTGGAGATGGTGTATTCATTACATTAAGCTTATGAATACATGGGCTCTTCCTGATCCTGCTTTGGAAATTCCCCTTCATTCCCAAAATGACTTGCTATGTGGCCTTGGGAGGCTGGTGTACCAGGCTCATAGATTCAGTTGCACAGTTCTTTGGGTAGCTGAGGGGTCTCAAACCCTTGGTGAGTTAGGGACTTCCCCTGCATGTAAAGACAGGCTTTGGCGGACTGAGTGGATGAGACCAATAGGGAGTCCAATGGTCAAGAAGGCAGTTTCTGCACGTGCTGCAGTTCAGAGGGCTGGATGGGAATTGTCAGCTTGGGAAGGTAGCACATCAAGAAGAAGGAAAACTGACCCTAACCCTCTGCTGCTGTCGGGGACTGGGCAGAGGAGGAATGGTGGAGACCGTCTCCCCATCCTGACCCCTCCAGGGAGGAGGAAGAGGATGACAGTTTAGATGTATAACTGTGGTTTGAGGGAGGTCACAGCTCAGAGGCAGATGAGGGGAAAAGTTGGGAAATAATGAGAGAGGAAGAGGCAGGACCAGAACGGCAACTGACTGACATGGTCTTTAGAAAGCATTCCAGACCCCCCTCCCCACTCCCAGAACCTGGCAAGCCTTAAAAGTAGGAGAGCAAAGAGCTCAAAGACATAAGGCATGTAGCAGCCCCCTTAGAAGTGACAAATGAGGAGGTGGGAGAGATGGGGGGGTGGAGATTAACTCAGCACAACACCATTATCCAAGAGGCTGGGTTCTATAGCCTCTCTCTGTAATATTGAAATAAAAAAGCATGGTAATAAACTTTTTCTTGGTTTTATACTTTCCTGGCAACCAGCTGGGAGCTGCTGACATCATCCTGACACCATCCTCGTGGCATAGCCCTACACAAATCCAAAGTGAAGCCCCCAAGACAGTTGAATGGTGCCTTGTTCACCTCCTTCTGGGAGCTCCTACAGCCAAGCAAGTGCCCAGCATCTTGCTCTGTTTTCCTTTGGACCCCATAGCAAGGCCGAGAGCAGGCTCTTATTGTCTGGGTAGCCCATGACCCCCAAACACACCCCAAGAGAGGTCACTTCGGTGCTGCTGACTAACACAGCAGTTTGATTTCACCCCTGGAGGCACACTCCATTGTCTCTCAGGACAGACAGATGCCAACAACAATTTATGTCAACTCCCCGTGTTGAGAGAAAGGAATGAACAAGGTGCTGGGTTTTTATCCTTTTTACCAGGCCGAATGTTTTCACTTGGTTTTTCGTTTTTTTCTTTTTTGTGCAGAAAAGAAAAAAATGCAGTGCAGCTGGATGATGAAGGTGGCAGGACATTCCTGCGAGTCCTCATTCACCTTATTATGCATGACTACCCTCCTTTGCTTTCTGGAGCCCTGCAGCTGTTGTTTAAACACTTCAGCCAACGAGCAGAAGTTTTGCAAGCCTTTAAACAGGTAGAGCAACCAATTAAAGCTATTTCTTTACATATTTTTCAGTTGCTGCTAGTGATGTATGTCAGTAAGTCTCCCTCCTATAGAATGTAGCCAGAACATTTATGCAGTGCCTGTGTCTGTGTTGATGGAAGACTTGAAGACTTGTCTGATGCTGCTTTTCAGGAGAGAGAACCCTCCCTGACCCACTTACTGCAGTGTTTTAACTGGGCTGTACCAGAGGCATACAGCGTGCAAAGTTTCTCCCTCTTCCAAGCTTGTACAAGTAACACATAGGAAAGAAGATTCTTTTTTGGTGTTTGACAGTTGCTGCATAATGACCTTCTACCTTCCATTAAAATGGTGCTATGCTTATTAGCTGCAGTTCTCTGTTAAGTGACAGCTGAGTGGTTGGCATGTTTTGTGGCAGGAAAAGGACCTAATTGGGAAATTAATGAACTTGCTCCAGCAAAAGATGGGAGATGATTATTCAGGAGAAAAAGAGATACCCAAGGCTGTGTGGGCCAAGATGCTATGTAAATGCAGAAAAGCATCAGAAAAATAATGAATGACCTGCAGTGTTCACCTACCTAAAAAAACTCAGATTGTTTTTTAAAGCAACTTTCTTGCCTTTCTATTTGCAAAGATTGTTCTTTAAAATGTGGGACAAAGCTTGAGGAAATTTCACATAACAATTTCAAACAGTAGTAAGAGGCTTCATTACCTTGTATAGGTTCTTTCTCCATCCAAATTTAGCAAAAAAGAGAATTGGTTTTTCATAGCAAAAGACTGCAGAATAGATTCTGCAAAATAAGAGCAACAATACAAGTGTTGTTTATCTGCATAATTTAGGCCAATTGAAGACATGGCATCTGATGTGATATGAATACAGGAGGCTGCTTTCCCTGAGTCAGCCCATTGGTTCAGCTGGCTTGGTATTGCCTATTCTGAGCTGGTGGGGTTCTCCTGGAACATTCCCAGCCCTGCCTGGATACAGTAAGGGTTGAACTTGGGATGTTCTGCATGCATGTCAGATGCTCTACCATTAAGTTACAGTCTTTTCCCAGTGTCATAGTATTTAACTTACCCTGGTGCAGAGTTTTTCTTAAAATCTAATTAATGAAGTCATCCATAAATTATATAACAGAATTCTGAATCTGCATTGTTGGGAAGAAATGGGCACCAACCTGCAAAGGTGTAGCTAGCTGAGATTTCTGTTCATTTGCATGTTTATATAGAAAAACATGCAAAACCTTAAATAGCAAGAGTCCTCTGCAGTAGAGGAATATTTGCTGATGTTAGGTATTATCTTTTTGTACTGCTTTATACGAGCCTTGTCACAGTGTTTATAGAGTTAATGTAGGGAAAACTGACAACTTTAGTTTCATTCAATGTCTTCATTAATAATCTTTGCAAGCATGCAGCCTTGTAACCAATTTTACAGATGTTGATAAATTGAGAAATCATAATGAAAACCTTTTAAAGAAAGATGTTCTAGACATCTTGTCAGAAAATGAACAAATTGTAAGTCATTTTAGGAAACCCCTCCCCCATATTATTGCATTATGAAGGAAATAATCCCTGATGTTCAAAAAGGGATCTGGATGTCTTCTTGCAAAATTAGTTGAATTAGGAGAAAATGACAATTTCCCCCATATTAAAAAGAAAAAGGAGGTTACCATTTTTTTCTAATTTGATTAAATTAAATCAAATCAAATTGGATGCAGAGGCGCATCCAAAGAATTCACACACATTTATGTGTTTTCCCCCTTAAATAACTTACATTTTGTTCATTTCTTACTAGATGCCTAAAATGTCTCTTTTCAAATGTTTTCATATTACCATAACTTCCCAATTCTGTTTCAAGTTTGTCATTTTTCTTATCACTGTTCAGATTTGGAGTTCATAATTTCAGTGATTGCCACATTTTCTTTCATCAGTTAAAATGATATATTACCTTGGTGTTCCAATGATGTAAAGTCCACATTCAGTATCTTTATTTTTGAACTGGTTTGTTCATACATGTTAATCACCAGGCAACTAAAGCATTAAGTGGCAATTTGCATGCGTAAGTGAGCCATCGTACATCAAATGAGATGAGAAGGAACTTTCATATCTTCACCAAAAGAGTGATTCTCCATTGAATCAGTTCATACATTTAGCTGCAATAAGTGATGTGTATCAATGGGTGAACCATATGATTTCTCTTGCTTTTATGTATAAAAAATATTCTTTGGCTTGCTAATGTGATCTGCTGAAGGGTAAAAAAAAATCAATGGGCCTTATAAAAAGTCAAATCAAGGAGTTGATTGCAACTATAGTACAAAATGCAGCTCTGATGACATCTTTTAAAAAAAAAATGTAGTGAAACTTTTGTGAAATTTTGGGATTTACAGGTTCAGTTGCTGGTATCTAATCAAGATGTGGATAACTACAAGCAAATTAAAGCTGATCTTGACCAGCTAAGGCTTACTGTAGAAAAATCTGAACTTTGGGTTGAAAAGAACAGCAGTTATGAAAGTGGAGAGCTGGGCGAAAGTCAGGCAAAAGGAAGCGATGAGCCCATTGAGGTGGGTGTTTTTGTTTTGATCCCTGCACATTGTTTCACTTTTATTTATTTTGAATATTTATATGCCACCATTCAATAAAAGGTTCTCAAGCTGGTTTACACAGTAAAACTGGGCAACAGTTAAAATGTTCCTAAAACACATGTCACCAGAGTTTTGTTTTATGTTTGCATTCTGTAGACTTCACTGGTAAGAAGCTGCTTCAGCCCATCTGCACCACCACAGGGATAGCCTAACTTCTGTTGTCTTTGCTCTGATAACCTCTAGGTTGGATTACACCATATGTTCTGTGTGGGGCTGCTTGCCCCACATGGTGCAGAAGCTTCAGCTGCTGCAGCCAGATTACTTGCCAGGGCAAGACAGTTTGGGCAAGACAGTTTGGGCAAGACAGTTTGGGCGATTCTGGCCTGACTGCACTGGCTGCCAGTTAGTTTCTTGGCACAATTCAAAGTGCTGGTTTTGACTTATAAAGCCTTAGGCCTGATCATCATCAGGCGAAAACATTCCTCTTCTTCCAGGCCTTTTGCTGATTAAACAATCTATGGCCTTTTAAATTCTCTCTCTCTCTCTACCTCTCCGCCTCTCTCTCTCTCTCTGTGTGTGTGTGTTATTCTTTTATTATTTTTGTATTTTTAAACTGTAAAACGTGCTATGATAAAGGGCAATATATAAACTTAATAAATAAAATAAAATAAGGTATGATGGTTCCTGGAGGGAAGGCATTGCTGAGGGAACAGTGAGGATTAACGTCTCTCCCAAGCACTCTTGCTGACTTGCTGGGCCTTCATTGGCCTCATGAGAATAGAAGAATAGAAGCCCCTGCACCTGTATTACTGAGCACCAGATCCAGGTGGCACAAGATGTTAACATCCAGTAGTGCTGGAACTTCTCTTCACCACACCCAGGTCCTATCAGTTGTTAGGGGAGGCTATTGACTCCAGCTCCCATTAGCCACACACACTCAGCATGGCCAACAGAGAGGATGGAAGCTGTAGTACAGCAGCAGCTGGAGGGCAGGGCTTTTTACAGTCAGAACTTGCTAGAACTTAGTTTCGGCACCTCTCGGTTGGGTGCCATGTGAGGAATTTATGATCTTCAGATCATAAAAGCACACTTTCGCTTCGTGTGCCAGCTCCCTAAAATCAGCCGAGTAATCAGCATTGTGCAGCTGCTTCAAAACATATCAGAGATCAAGTTTCCCACAGAAAGCAATAAAACACTCATGAAAGCAGTAAAGATCAGTCAAGTGATTAGTTTATTTGGCAGGCATTAAAATGCATGACTATTCCTATTTTCAAGCATCTACTACAGCTGCTACGCTTGAAGTCCAAGCTTTGCTTACTGTAAGGATATCAGGGGGTTACTCGAGAGCAATCAGGGAAATGCCTCCCTGGTTGGCTGTAAAGCCACGTTTTTGGTGCCAAAAACCCTTCACCATGCAGAGCGCCACTTTCCGTGGCTCGCTCATTCACTGGCAGAATCTGTGAGTGGGCAGTCCTTAAACCTTCCCCAGCAGAGTAGTTTATTGACACCCAATCTGCGCTTCCCCTCTCGGCGCGGAAGCTTACTGCGCAGGGAGGATGTGGGTAACAGAGGGGCTCTCTCCTCCCCGCTTTGCTCAGGCAAGGTGTCCTGGCACCGCCTCGCCTCCTCTGAGCCCTGAAGCTCCTCTCCACTGGAGGCGTGGTTACTCTCCTCCGCTGAGGAGGAGCTGCTTCCCACGATCTTTGGGGGCTCTCTGTAATCCACCCCTCTCACCCCTGAGCCGATGGCAGTTCCCTGACACTTACCAACTGCAAAACTTCTTTCCTACATCTTGCAGGCTAGGGAGATAATACAGAACTGAACAACAGCTCTCTGTCTCCTGTAGGAACTGTGCGTGTTCAGAAAATGATTCCCATAGAATGTGTCCATCTGTAGAAAACATTCCAGCACTTCGCTGCTTCTTAAATCTTCTTTCTATTTCTGGAAATGAAAGAATACACTCTCACTCACTCAACCCAACACACCATTGCCATTCTAAGAGAATGAGGGAGGTGTTTGTGGTGGGTTCTGTCACCTCTTTTTCTAGAAAAACAACACTGCTGGCAATGTCTTTTTCTAAAGAAACAGGTACTGGTACTCACCATGAAGTTGTTTTGGTGCCACACTTTTTAACAAAAAAAAGACAGGTGCTGGTACTGCGTGGTAGTAGTAGTAATTAACAATTTATAATTTATACCCCCCATCTGGCTGGGTATTAAAAAGCACAATAAAAATATCGAACATTAAAAACTTCCCTAAACAGGGCTGCCTTCAGATGTTGTTTATTTCCTTGGCATCTGATAGGACAGCGTTCCACAGGGCGGGCACCACTACCAAGGTCCTCTGCCTGGTTACCTGTAACCTCACTTCTTGCAGGGAGGGAACCAGCAGAAGAGGTCCTTGGAGGAGGACCTCAGTGTCTGGGCTGAACGATGGGGGTAGAGATGCTCCTTCAGGTATACTGGGCATGAATGTTTCCATTATTTACTAAACTTTCCCTTTCTTAACATGCAAATAGTTTCTTATGACTTCGTGTTAATGGTTTATTCATATTGTTACTTTAACTTCCCTTCTGAGAATTGCTAGATGTTGTAGGGTGACTGTTGTTATATTTACAACTCTTGTTAGATAACAGCTGAAATGCAGAGTTCATTGTCCTCAGTGTCCAGGCTGAACAAAGGGGGTGGAGATGCTCCTTTGGGTATACTGGGCTGAGGCCGTTTAGGGCTTTAAAGGTCAGCACCAACACTTTGAATTGTGCTCGGAAACATACTGGGAGCCAAACTAGGTCTTTCAGGACCGGTGTTATGTGGTCTTGGTGGCCACTCCCAGTCACCAGTCTAGCTGCCGCAGTCTGGATTAATTGTCGTTTCCGGGTCACCTTCAAAGGTAGAGCACATTGCAGTAGTCCAAGTGGGAGATAACCAGAGCATGGACCACTCTGGTAAGACAGTCTGTGGGCAGGGAGGGTCTCAACTTGCATACCAGATTGACCTGCGCCTCCATGGACAGCTGCGAGTCCAAAGTGACTTACTCAGTAATAAATCTCATGGGGTGACCTTGAGGTGAGCCACAGCCTCTTAACCTACCTCACAGGGTCTTTTTAGGGATTAACTGAGAAGGGGGGGCCAGCCATGTACTCGTTGGAGAAAAAGGTGGGAGATAAATGCAATAAACAAGCTCTTCTGTAGGGGCAAGATGGAGATGTTGGTTGCCAACCTGGCATCCAGAGATCTCCATGTGGTCACAATTGGACCCGTGCCAGACACAAAACACGCCTGGCACCTAACACCTATTGTGCCCTAAGCTACCCAGGGCAGACACAGGGTAGCTACCCATAAACCCAACCCTTTAAAACTAGAAGGAAGAGGTGAGTTGGGTTGTCATACGTCTAGAACTTCCCAGACACAGCCCCCTTAAGGAGCGTATGAGTGGCAGTTGCTAAAATGTCTGAGGAAATCTGGACGTACGGCAAGCCATGTTGGGGGTGTAGATTAAAAAAGCTCAACAACTTTTGTGGATGGATTCACACTTTTGTGTCCGGATTTTCATGGCAACCCTTGAGGTGAGTAACCTCTACAGTGCTGACCTTTGTGAAACAGAGCATGCTGCTTTGCTGGGCTGAAGCAGGGAGAAGGAACAACTCAATCTCTCTGCAAGAGAATGCTATATAGAGCTAGCATGCCAAGTTTGGGGGCAGTATGCTTCTTTTACAAAGAGAATAGGCAACTGATTTTCAGTTGGTATGGATGTAAATATTCCCAGCAGAATGCAAATACCGTATTTTTCGCTCTATAACACGCACCTGACCATAACACGCACATCGTTTTTAGAGGAGGAAAACAAGGGAAAAAATATTCTGAATGAAACAGTGGACATATCATTTTTGTGCTTCATGCTGTGGCCACAGACATGTGATCTGATGGTGAATTTGGGGTGACCCAATGCAAAAATCCTGAGAATCCCTGTGGATCCATGCTTTGTAACCACGTTTTTGCACCATTGCAGCCCCAGGCAACAGTGGGTGCGTGATTTTTTTTTGGGGGGGCAGGCTGTAGCCATGGACATGCTATGTGCTCTGATGGTGAATTTTGGCTGACCCAATGCAAAGATCCTGAGGATCCATGTGGACCCATACTTTTTAACCACGTTTTTGCACCATTGCAGCCCCAGGCAACAGTGGGTGCATGATATTTTTTTGGGGGGGGACAGGCTGTAGCCATGGACATGCTATGTGCTCTGATGGTGAATTTTGGCTGACCCAATGCAAAGATCCTGAGGATCCATGTGGATCCATGCTCTGTAACCACGTTTTTGCACCATTGCAGCCCCAGGCAACAGTGGGTGCGTGATTTTTTTTGGGGGGGACAGGCTGTAGCCATGGACATGCTATGTGCTCTGATGGTGAATTTTGGCTGACCCAATGCAAAGATCCTGAGGATCCATGTGGATCCATGCTTTGTAACCACGTTTTTGCACCATTGCAGCCCCAGGCAACAATGGGTGTGTGATTTTGGGGGGGGGGAGGCTGTAGCCATGGACATGCTGTGTGCTCTGATGGTGAATTTGGGGTGACCCAATGCAAAGATCCTGAGGATCCATGTGGATCCATGCTTTGTAACCACATTTTAAGTGGGGAGGGAAGGAAAAACACAGAAGGCTAAGAATGCAGGAGAGGGCTATAACGTGAGGAAAGGAAGGCAAAAGTTTCCCCCCACCCACCCACCCAAGCCAGCCAGCGTGCTCTCTCTCTCTCTCTCTCTCTCTCTCTCTCTCCCTCCCTCCCACCAGCATGACAGAAGAAAGCATTTTAACTGCATTAAGAACTATTTAGCAGCGAAACCTAAGCTTTGCCATCCCTTAAGAGGTACAGACACTGTAATCTTCCAGATCGCATGAATTTACAGGCAAAACACTGTTTAAGGATTTCATCCTTTTAAATGGAAGAAAGCATATTTGAATGCTGTGTGTCTCCAAAAACAAAAAGCAGGAAGTCAAATCAGAATTTTAAGCCGAACCTGTAATCTCTCTTCCCTTCACAAACATTGTTCCCTCCGGAGCAGGGAGAGGATAGAAGGAGGGAGGCTCCTTTCCTTTCCTCTCTTCTTGCCTGGAGGGGAGGGGCTTTCCCTGCTCTTTGTTCCGTTTGAGCAAACACAGTAACGAAACAGAGAGGGTGGGCAGTAAGACCCTGAGGCAGAATGCAGGAAAGCTGCCACTTCCTCTCTCACGGAGCTCCCTTCTCCCTGAAGCGCGGTTTGAGTTTTGCCTCATTTTTCGGCTCCAGGGACCACACATTCGCTGCATAACACGCACAGACATTTCCCCTTCCTTTTTAGGAGAAAAAATCTGCGTGTTATAGAGCGAAAAATACGGTAGTTTCTGGTCCCTTCCCTAGAAGGATATGATGAGGGAGTGTCTATCACATGACATAAGGCTAGAAGATATGCAGCTGTATGTCACAACTCTGTTGATGGTGTGATTATCTTTCTATAACTGCATCTCTGGAATACCCTTTGGTACCCTTTGTGCACCACTGTCTTCCATGTGCACCACTGTCTTTTCTGTATTTCTGCTCCAACTGACTAGAATGATGCTCAGTTTGGGCTGTTCTAGGGGTTTTTGTCACCACAGTTTTATTTTCTTAGCCTTCTTAGCCTTTTCTTTCCTTCCTTCCGCAAACCTTGGGTTCCTTCTTACATGCATGTTAGGTTCCAATATTATTGACACTTATCACCTGACTTTCCTATTAGAGGGAGAGATACTTAGTGCTAAATACTGGATAATGGCTACTGTAACTGTATGGGATTTCAGGGAGAAATGCCAGATTTCAGACAATACAGTGGTACCTCGGGTTAAGAACTTAATTCATTCTGTAGGTCTGTTCTTAACCTGAAACTGTTCTTAACCTGAAGCACCACTTTAGCTAATGGGGCCTCCTGCTGCCACTGTGCTGCCGCTGCACGATTTCTGTTCTCATCCTGAAGCAAAGTTCTTAACCCAAGGTACTATTTCTGGGTTAGCGGAGTCTGTAACCTGAAGCGTCTGTAACCTGAAGTGTATGTAACCCGAGGTATCACTGTATAAAGGTCAAAGGCTGCTGAAAAGCTGCACCTCCTCTTTCCTAGCAAAAAGGAAAAGTTGGATTCAGTGCATGTTAGAAATTCACCTCTTCCCTGCTCTGACATCCCCAGACTGATTTCCTTCTTCTGACCTTTTCCCTCCACCTGTCTTTCATTGGGTCTCTAGTCTCATATATGTAAACCTGAGGGCAGGGCATGTATCATTATTTTGAGTTATATGCAATGCTTAGTTGCTATGAACACTCTGCAAATAACACAAATTCTAAAACTAATCCAAATACTAACAAGAAATAACAAAAATTGAAGAGACATTTTATAGTGTGTATATTATCTTTTTTTTTTTGCAAGTAAATTTTTATTCAGAATTTGTAAAAGAAAAAAGAAAAAAGGACAAACAAATACAAAAATAAACATTTTAACATAAATTATTCATCCTATTTTCATGCTATACAAAAAGTAAGTGTACAGTCATACAAAAAAATAATATAAACATTAGGCTCTACTTAGCCTTTGACTTCCCTTCACCCTTTTGGTAAGAATCAAATAAATCCCGGGTTGCGTAATTAGTTTATTAAAGTTTATAATTATTAGCTGATAAAGTTTTTCTAATACCGCCAGTTCCTCCTATATATCCGTTCCAATATATTTCCAAAATTTACTCCAATTTTTTTGAAATTTCTGGTCGTCTTGGTCTCGTATTCTGCCTGTTAATCTATCTAGCTCGGCATAGTTAATCATTTTGACCTGCCAGTCACTTACGTTAGGTATAGTTTCTGTTTTCCAGTTTTGTGCCAGCATAATTCTTGCGGCTGTGGTGGCATAGAGAAATATTTTTTTATCTTCATTTTTTATTTCCTTACCCATAATTCCCAGCAAAAAGGCCTCAGGTCTTTTGGGGAAAGTATATTTAAAAACTTTTTTAAGTTCATTATAAATTGCTTCCCAAAAAACCTTCACCTTGTTGCATTGCCACCACATATGGTAGAGGTCTCCCTCCACTTCACCACATTTCCAGCATGTCTTATTTTCTGATCTATAGATTTTAGCCAATTTTGCCGGCGTAAGATACCATCTATAGAGCATTTTCCAAACATTTTCTCTCAAACTCGTACAGGCCGTAAATTTAATATCTCTATTCCACAATTTCAACCACTTTTCAAACTCGATGTTATAGCCAAAGTCAATTGCCCATTTAATCATTGCCTCTTTGACTTCCTCGTCTTTTGTATGCCATTCCAGTAATATGTCATATAATTTAGACAATGTTTTGTTTTTACCTTCTATTATTTCTATATTGAATTTTGATTTCTTGTCCTCAAAGCCCATTTTTCTTTTATCTTGCTTTAACATATCATTCACCTGATGATATTGTAGCCAACCGGTGAATTGATCCTTTATTTCCTCATACGGTTTAAGTTTAAGCCCTTGTTCTGATTTTCTTACCAAATCTTCGTAAGTGGCTATCTTCCCTTCCATGTTGGTTTTTTTTATTGTTAAGACCTCTACCGGTGAGATCCACCATGGTGTTTTTCTTTCAAGAAGGTTCTTATTTCTTTCCCAGACCTGATATATTGGTCCCCTGAAAATATGATTTAAGAAAGCCCTGTGGACTTTCACCTTCTCATACCAGAGATATGCGTGCCACCCGTACCAATTATTGAAACCTTCTAAATCCAATAGGTCTCTGTTCTCCAGTTTTATCCAATCTTTTAGCCAAAGTAGGCACGCTGCTTCATAATATAGGCTCAAATCTGGGAGAGCAAAACCTCCTCTTTCCTTTTTATCAGTTAATATTTTCATTTTAATCCTTGGTCTTTTCCCCTGCCAGATGAATTTCATCAGGGTTCTCTGCCATTCTTTACATTGTTTTAAACCTTTAATAACTGGAAGAGTTTGAAATAAAAACAACATCCTCGGCAAAACATTCATTTTAACCACTGCTATCCTCCCTAAAAAGGAAAATTTCATCCTCCCCCATATTTCCAGATCTTTCTTTATTTTTTTCCATGTAACTTCATAATTATCTTTATATAGGTTTATGTTTTTTGCCGTGATCCACACTCCCAAATATTTCACTTTTTTCACCACCATGATTTCCACTTTTTGTTCTAGATCTTTCGTTTCTTCCTTAGTTAGATTTTTAACCAGCATTTTAGTTTTATTCTTATTTACCTTAAAACCTGCCACCTCTCCAAATTCCTCAATTTTTTGTAGTGCTTCTTTTACACTATCTTGTGGATCAATATCAATATCAATATCAATTTTCATACAGTTATCATACCTTCTTTGTGCTGGACACTAGCATTTTAGGCTGTGATCCTGTGCCTATTTATCTTGGTACTAAACCCTGTTGAACTCAGTGGGATTTACTTCTGAATTCTGTACTTTAATTCTCTAGCTCACCTTGGGTTAATATTTGCCCACTGTTAGTGGAAGATTGTTTTACATGGTTTCCATGCATGTTGGTACTGCACTTCAAGATTTTGGAGTTAAATTTTTCCCTCCTTCCCTATCTTTTTAATTATAGGAGTCAAATATTTTAAGTCCAGTCCAGGATGGGAGCAAGAAACCTCAGATTGACAGTAACAAGAGCAACAACTACAATATTGTTATGGAGGTATGTTGATAAAATGCTTCAAAGTATCAATTAGGTATATTCACTGTGGTAGCAACTCATATTTCCCCTGGCTTTGTATTTATGTACAGTACATATTATCTTTTATCACCAGATTCTGATCCGCTTAAGCAAACTGTGCATCCAGAATAAAAAATGTCGTCATCAGCAGCAGCGCTTGCTTAAAAATATGGGCGCTCACAGTGTGGTGTTGGATCTTCTGCAGATACCCTATGAGAAGGTAATTAATGTTTATGCCAAGTTGAAGAGCCTTTTTTAACCCAAAGGCCACAATAGCTCATAGGCAATCTTCTGGGGACCACATGCCAATGGAGGGCAGGGCCAGAGGTAGTTGGGGTGGAGCAACGAAGGTGACAGTCACCTTTGTACAGCAGGAGACAGGGGTGAGCCAGCAGTAAAACACACCCAGCAAGTTGAAGTTAACTCTTTCTTAGCAAAAAGACAATCTTGCACAGACTTGGTGGAGTGTCAGAGACAGCAACTCCTCTCTGGTAGGTCTTGCCCCCATGAAGTTATTGCTGAGACCTTCCCACAGCTGCCTAAGTCATGACTAGCATTCCCCATTGTTTTCATTGGGACCTAAGATGAGTTATCTTAGTCTGGATACAGCTGTGCGCATTTAAACTAGAACTGAGACATTTTAAGGCAACTGTGTGACTACACTTGCAGGAGCAAAATAAAGATTTCCCTGGCTGCTTAGTCATTTGGAAATGTGTCTTTCAGGAACAGAAGAAACTTAGTTGACCTTTCCCTTATCTTTATTGCATTCTAATTAGGGCTTACTCTTTTCTTTTTTAGTTGTTTTTATTCTATTTATTTTATTTTATTTTTCTTGGGTCAAAAAAGTACATACATTGTGTCAGGACTGGTCGTTGTCCTCTTCAGATCACCACACAAACGCTTCTTGTTCTTTTATAACTTTTTATTGTGTATTAACAAAACAGTCTTATAAACGGTTCTTAAATATTATTCCTCAGCGTCACTTCTTTCAGATACCTTCTGATCTCTGCTTCTCGGTGACCAGCCACCCTCAAAATGGCGAAGGCGCCCTTCCCTTTGCTTTCCCGCTCTTTTTCCTACCCTCCTGGCTAGAGCTGGCTTGTATCTCCCCTCCTCCCAATCTGAGCTAGAACTGAACCCTTGCCTTTCCTGGGAACAGCCGGTCCCTCTTGCTTGTTGTTCCTCTTGCTCTCTTCTATTAGATTCACTGCTCTCCTCCCTCCCCCCTTGGAGAAAGCTTTCTCCCTCTGAGAATCTGGAAACTTCTAACTCTTCCCTGACACATCGTCTGTATTTCTGATCATAACGTCCTTTCTACAGATCAATTAGGCTGTTATCTGATTCTAAAGAAATCAGGAACCAAAAATCAATTCATCAAACTTACACATGAATAAAACAATAGTTTTAAAGAAAAAGCACACTCCTTAAAAACACACACACACACACACACATTGTATGATGATGTATAGTTATGTCACTGTAGGCACCATGTTATTGGGAATATTTCCTCCCCTGTGGATCACTCTAATAAATCAGTTAAATAATTTTAATCAGTTTCAGTTGGTTAAGTGTTACCACTTTAATGATAATTGATATATTCATTCTAGAATGCCTGAAATGATCCCTCATATCAATGCCTCATTTATTAGTTAATTCTGTAGGAGTTCTGTTTTAAGTTTCACCAAAAGTATAAACCTGCTGTCAGGGGTTTAGGAGCAGAGGCACGGGCAAGGGAGGAGACAGAGAGCGAAGGGGAGGAGGCAGAAGAAAAGATGAGTGATGACGACGACCCGAGATCTCCCAGTCTTTCCAGTGAATCAGAGGATTCACAGAAAGGAGCACCAGTGGCCAGGGCAAGGGGGGAGTCTAGGGGGGCACCCCAGGAAGATAGAGCCAGAGGGGACTCAGGGGGGAGCAGCTGGAAATCGGGACCAGCGTCACCGCCAGGAAGCAGGGAAGAGAAAGGGAGCCAGGGGGGAAGCGCTGGCAGCTCACCACAGGAGGGAGGGCATGAGTCAGGAGTGGCCACGCCTCCATCGGGGAGCGAAGAAACGGTTAAGAGGAAAGTGGAAGGTTGGGCGCGCGCGCCAAGTTCAAATGCAGAGGAAGGCGGCGCAGTAAGCAGCCCCGAAAGGGAACCAGGTCCTAAAGCCCGGCGCAAGGAGGCAGGAGGGTCCGGGTCAGCGTCAGAAGAATCCCGGAAGGAAGAAGCCCCGGGGGGTAGAGGGACCCAGAGGAGGACAGTCAGGCGGAAAAGGTGGAGCAAGGCTAGGATATTAAGTTGGTGCACACGGGGCGGAGACTCAGACGGAGCTTCGCCGATCTAGCTACTAGACGTAGAGTTTGCGCGCAGCAGCGTGAGAATGGAAACTGTAATTCAATAAAGACTTTTACTTAATGATCGCTGGCTAGCGTGATCCTCTGTGAGCTAGGATCTTCAAGCAGCTCTGACAGTAAGCTCCGTCTCATCATTGTGGGCATCTACAGCCTCGAGGAGGGGAGAGAAACAGGTGCCTACTAGCGAGCTCACGAACGGCAGACGACATGACGGCTGAGCAGCAGATAGAGGACCTCAGAAAAGCAGTGGCACAACTGAACGCCGAGGTTCTCGCATCCAGGAAGAGAGAGGAGGAGGCAGCTGCCGCCTGCAGGGATCTCCAGGTCAGGTTAGACGTGCTGACAAAGCAGACACCCCGGCAGGAGGGAATTGGGTTGGCGAGACGGACAGGCGGGCTAGTCTCTCACTTCGATGGGAACCTGCAACAGTATCCCAACTTTAGAGCCGACGTACTGTGCGCACTGCAACTGCTGCATAAAGACTTTAGAGATGAACAAGAGAGAGTGGGGTTCATCATGTCCCATCTGCATGGGGATGCGAAAGCATGGCTACGCAATTTATGGAGAGATAAGGATCCGGCGCTCCAGAATGCGGATGCCTTTATTAAAGCGATGGATGGGTGCTTTTTATCAAGTATTGACGTGGATCTTGCACGGAAGGAGGTGCATGGGCTGAGACAAGGGAGGGCCAGCGTCAGGCAGTATCATGCCCGCTTTTTCGCCTTGGTCAGTGCCCTGGAATGGGACAGAGATTCGGCTCCGGTAAGAGACCTCTTTTGGGAGGGGCTGCACAACTCGATTAAAGATGAGATCGCGAGGGGGGAGAGACCCCGAACCACCCAGGAGGTCGTTCAGAGGGCACTGGCAGTGGGGGTGAGGCTGGAAGGACGTCCGTGGAGCAGGGAAGAAGGGCGTGGAGGGCGCGAACCAGCCGGGGGCCCCTCCTTCCTTCCCAGAGAAGCAGCGCGGGCGCAATCCACGCCTCCGCCAGGAGGAGGAGCCGAACCTATGGAGGTTGGAGGTGCAAGGGCTCAGTCAGCAACCAGAGCCCTAGCACCGGCAGCAGTGAAAGCGAAGCCTCCTAGAGGGAACAGGAAGTGTTACGTCTGTGAGGAACCAGGGCATATGGCAAAAGAGTGTCCCCAGAGGCCCCACAAGCTCACTGCAGCCTCGGCAATGGTGACTGCAGCAACGCAGCAAGCAGGACCACAGCAGGGAAACGAAGCAGTCTGGCTGGAGGAAGAGGCTCTGGGGCCCAGCCAGACGTGTTAGTGACGCAGTCCCCAGAGATTTTACAGCCCGTGAACCCCCTCCCGCCCAAACCAGTAGTGAGGCTCACAGCATCTCTCCAGCTGCCCAATGGAATCACCATAGACGTGCCAATCACCATCGACTCAGGCAGCAATGCGGACTTTATAGGACAGGACTTTGTCGACAGGCACGCGGTGCAGTTGCTGCCGGCCACACTGCCCCTGCAGGTTGTCACGGTGGATGGCAGGGAGCTGCTCGGGGGGCAAGTGGTGAAGCAGACGCCACCAATGGTGATGCGACTTGGGAATCACAGAGAAATCATCAGCTTCAACGTCACTCAACTATCTGACACGCCCGTTGTATTGGGCATGAGTTGGCTGGACAAGCACAGCCCAACGATGGCTTGGTACCAGAGGCAGCTGACCTTCGGCTCTTCCTTTTGTGCTGAACACTGCATAGTGCCCAGGCAGGAAGGAGAGGAAGAGGAGTCACAGCTGCTGCTAGGCACGCTGCAAGCGATTCCCCACAAGTACGCTGAATTTTTGGAAGTTTTCTGCGAGAAGGAGGCAGACAGGCTACCCCCTCACAGACCATATGACTGCAAAATTGACCTGCTGCCGGGGGCGGCGCTGCCTAAAGGGAAACTGTATTCCATGTCAGAGGACGAACTGCAAGAACTCAAGGAGTTCATTGATCATAATTTGCAGCGCGGCTTCATCCGGGAGTCCAAGGCAGTGGGGGGCAGTCCCGTGTTCTTTGTTAAGAAGCGGGACACGCCCCAAAAGAGACTCGTAGTGGATTACAGGATTTTGAACAGTGTGACTAGGCCATCGGACTTCCCCATGCCCCGAATTGACGACCTCCTCGCGAAGGTACGGAAGGGCAGAGTGTTCACCAAGTTGGACCTGCGGGGGGCGTACAACCTCATTCGCATGCGGGAGGGTGATGAGTGGAAGACAGCCATGTTCACGCCCCTGGGGACCTACGAATATAGAGTTATGCCTTTTGGATTGCAAAATGGCTCCCACGTTTTTCAAGCATTTATGCATCACGTGTTGGCGGGACTGCTCTACAAGACGTGCGTCTGTTTCTTAGATGACATCCTGATCTTTTCGGAGTCGCAGCAGGAGCATGACAAGCACGTCAAGGAAGTGCTGAGCAGGCTAAAGCAACATAGGCTCTACGCCAAGCTGGAGAAGTGCCAATTTGACGTGCCGGAGGTGGATTTTCTGGGCTACAAGCTGTCTGACAAGGGGCTCGCCATGGACAGCGCCAAGGTTCGAGCGGTGTTGGATTGGAAGAGCCCGCGCAACCGGAAGGAGGTCCAACGGTTTGTCGGCTTTGCGAACTTCTATCGCAAGTTTATCAAGGGCTTCGCGATGCAGACGGCGGCCATCACTGACACGCTTAGCTCCAAGAAAAAGAAGTTCATTTGGACAGAGCAGGCGGAGCAGTCCTTTCAGGCACTCAAGCGTCTCTTCGCGTCGGAAGAGCAGCTGCTTCATGTCAACCCCAGCAAGCCGATGAGGGTGGAGACAGACGCTTCGGACAGAGCCGTGGGGGCGGTCCTGCTGCAGAAAGACCCGCAGGGGGTGTGGCGACCGGGAGCGTTTTACTCCAGGAAGCTCAGCAAGTCCGAGCAGAACTACACCATATGGGACAGGGAGTTGCTGGCAATTCATGCAGCGTTCAAGGCGTGGAGGCACTTTCTGATCGGCGCCAAGCACACGGTGCAGGTTTGCACGGACCACAAGAATCTAGAGCACTGGCGCACGGCACAGTTCCTGAACCAGAGGCAGATACGTTGGGCTGAGTTCTTTGCGAACTTCGACTTCCGAATAGAGTATGTCCCGGGGGACACCAACATCATGGCAGACGCTCTCTCCCGTAAGCCACAGTATCTGGAGGACACAACACCAGCGGCCGCCATGCACATCTTCGCACCGACAGTGTGGGCGTGCGCCGCGGCGACCGTGGACCTAGAGGCGGTACGGCGAGCGTTGCAGGGGGACTCCTTCGCACAAGCAAAGATGGCAGAGGTGCAAAGGGGCAAGGCAGCGGCCGACGGTTTCCAGCTAAGAGATGGATTGCTCATCCGTAAAGGGGCCATCTACGTGCCGGGAGACGAACTTCGAGCCAAGGTGCTGCAGCAGCTGCACGACGCGCCCACGGCCGGGCACTTTGGCAAGGAGAAGACGGTGGAATTAGTAGCCAGGGATTTCTGGTGGCCTGGAATGAGAGGGGAGGTCGCAGACTACGTGGCGAGGTGTGACACCTGCCAGAGGGCCAAACCAGTGCACAAACCGCCGGCCGGACTGTTGGAGCCGCTGCAAACTCCGGTAGAACCTTGGGAAAGGGTGGCCCTGGACTTTGTCACGGATCTGCCCAGCTCAAGGGGCAAGACGGCAGTGCTGGTGGTGGTGGACCTGTTTTCCAAGATGGCGCATTTCATTCCGTGTGCTAAGGTGGCCACGGCGGAGCAAACCGCCAAACTGTTCATAGACCACGTGTTCAAGGTTCACGGTCTGCCACGGTCTATTCTGTCCGACCGCGGGCGGCAGTTCATCTCGAACTTCTGGCAGAAGCTGATGGGCTTCCTGAACGTCAAGATCAACCTGGCGTCGGCGAGACACCCGCAGACCAACGGGCAAGCGGAGCGGGTCAATGCCATCATGCAGCAGTACCTGAGATGTTATGCAAATCAACAGCCTGCGACGTGGGTGGATTACCTGCCGCTTGCAGAGTTCGCCTACAACAACACGAAGCACGTATCCACGGGGGTCACGCCGTTCTTCGCCAACAACGGGAGGCACCCCAGAACCTTCCCGGGACTGGAAAGAATGGGGGAGGGGGAGCCGCAGACAGCAGATGCGTTCGCGTCGGAGCTGCAGGAAGTCCACGATCAGCTGAGGCGCCACCTGGAGCTGGCCAAGCACGCATACAAGGTACAAGCAGACAAGCACAGAAGGGTTGGAGAAGAGCTCCACGTGGGAGACTGGGTTTGGTTAGCGGCCCACGCAGTGCCGGCCAGGTCGTTGGCCAAGAAGAAACTAGGGCATAAACAACTGGGGCCCTACCAAGTCGAAGAGCAGGTCAACCCGGTAGCTTTCAGACTGGCACTTCCGGAGGGTTCCAGAATGCATCCGGTATTCCACAGATCGGTGCTCACTCCCTACAAGGCACCGCACAGGTTCCAGGAACCCGGAACGGCGCCGAGTCCGGCCAGAGACAGAACAGGACACGCGGGAGCGGCACAGAAGGAACGCATCAACGAAGTCACGGAGATTTTGGACTCCAGATGGGGGGAAGAGGGGGTAGAATACTTTCTCGCCAAGGAGGGCACCCCGGCCAGTGCGAACAGCTGGGTGCCGGGATACGCCTTAGACGAACCTCTGCTCAAAGACGAGTTTCATGCCCTCTTCCCACATAGACCTATGCCAGCAGACTTTTTCGACGACTGGCTTTTCACACCCACGCTTTCGGCCAGCACGTTCCGGGGGTTCGACTCGGACGAGGAACCAACGCGAGACGTCCGTTCCCCGGAGGGGTCACCCTCGGGATCTGTCTCAGAACCCTCGTATTGGTGGGACGATAGGCCAGAGGAGCAGTTCCGCAGAAAGTGGCTGGACTGCTCAGGACGAGCAACGCCGCCAGGAGGAAGTGAGGGAGAGACGGACATGGACATTTTCGGGGACGACCCTGGTTTCGAGCACGGCGGCACAGAGATGGAAGCGGAGGTGACCGTCGTCGACGAGAGCAGGGAGGAAGTCCCGGAAGAGTTCAGATGGAGGCCCGCCACGGGAAGCGACCGATATCCGACGTTCGTCCCTTTGCAACAGCAGCCCCCAGCTCCAGCACCGGAAGGAGGGGAGGGGGGACTGGGGGGCTTCGAGGGGGGGATGGATGTCAGGGGTTTAGGAGCAGAGGCACGGGCAAGGGAGGAGACAGAGAGCGAAGGGGAGGAGGCAGAAGAAAAGATGAGTGATGACGACGACCCGAGATCTCCCAGTCTTTCCAGTGAATCAGAGGATTCACAGAAAGGAGCACCAGTGGCCAGGGCAAGGGGGGAGTCTAGGGGGGCACCCCAGGAAGATAGAGCCAGAGGGGACTCAGGGGGGAGCAGCTGGAAATCGGGACCAGCGTCACCGCCAGGAAGCAGGGAAGAGAAAGGGAGCCAGGGGGGAAGCGCTGGCAGCTCACCACAGGAGGGAGGGCATGAGTCAGGAGTGGCCACGCCTCCATCGGGGAGCGAAGAAACGGTTAAGAGGAAAGTGGAAGGTTGGGCGCGCGCGCCAAGTTCAAATGCAGAGGAAGGCGGCGCAGTAAGCAGCCCCGAAAGGGAACCAGGTCCTAAAGCCCGGCGCAAGGAGGCAGGAGGGTCCGGGTCAGCGTCAGAAGAATCCCGGAAGGAAGAAGCCCCGGGGGGTAGAGGGACCCAGAGGAGGACAGTCAGGCGGAAAAGGTGGAGCAAGGCTAGGATATTAAGTTGGTGCACACGGGGCGGAGACTCAGACGGAGCTTCGCCGATCTAGCTACTAGACGTAGAGTTTGCGCGCAGCAGCATGAGAATGGAAACTGTAATTCAATAAAGACTTTTACTTAATGATCGCTGGCTAGCGTGATCCTCTGTGAGCTAGGATCTTCAAGCAGCTCTGACACCTGCCCCCTGCAAACCAAATAACTTGTGCAGAGACTTCTTAGCAGTGGCCCTGTTGCCCTGGTCTTGTCCCACAAGAAGCCTAGTAGACGCAAACAGACATGTCCCCCTTCCCCACACCCCAGACTTTGTTGGCATCCATCCTCCTGTCTTGGGAGACAGTGGAGGAGTGCGCTTTTGGGGGTGAAGTCAAATTGTTGAAAGGTTGCAGCACCTGCTGTGGCTATCAAGATCAATATGGGAGAGACATGCTTTGTTACAGGTGGGGCAGATGCACCAGGGTGTTTCTTCTCTCTGCACCTCCTCCTAGTGGTCATTCCTCCTCTGATCACTGCTATGGATGCAAAACCTGTCTCTAGGCACTATTAACTTACTTTATTTTAAATTTCTTTGTAAAAATAATTACAGACTGCAAACTTGCATGAAATATCAAGGTGGTGTACAACAATTTAATACACAAAACAATGCAATCACAAAATGACTGGCCTGTCTTAAGAAAATTTAAACAACCGAATGGGCCTGTTTTAGCATAAAAAGGTTTTTAAGGGCCACCTGAAAGTTAGTTAGGATTCCTGCTGAATCTCTGCTGGAAAAGTATTAACTGTTTGCTTTTTAGATTTGTTTTTAAAGCTTTTAAAAAGTTTCTGTCATATGTTGTCTAGTATTTCTAGTATTGTTTAGTATTTCTAAGATGCCTTTGTTTTAATTCAAGGATAAGTGGGATATTATAAACAAACAAACAAACAGACAGACAGACAGACAGACAGACAGACAGACAGACAGATAGATAGACACATAAGCAAACCAGGTAAACTGAATAAGGTAACATTGATGAACACAGGAAGAAACAGAAACTCCATACCTACAAGGAAGTTTGTTGCCGCTTGAAGTGATATTGTTTATATATTTCCAGTTAAGTGTTTAACTGGTCCATTTATTGTTTTGTTCCTTTTACATTTGAAAAAATGAATTGACACAAAGACTGATGAAAGGATGAATGAAGTTATGAACTTAGGTCACCTGTTCCTTCAGAACTTCTGTCGTGGAAACCCTCAGAATCAAGTTCTACTTCATAAACACCTCAACTTATTTTTAACACCTGGTGTGAGTATTTTGAGTTGATGATAAATCCCTTGCATAACAGTCATTTGTACTACCAAGAGTTGCATTCAAATATACCTAAACATTCAGATACATCCCTTTTCCCTAACAGTGGACCAGGGCAGGAATAAGGAGTCGGAGCAGTCCAAAACATCTGCAGGGCAGTAAGTTGGTGACCTTCAGATTTGATCACTAGGGCCACCTCCTTTGTTTTCCCGCTGCAAAGAACTGGAAGTGATCAAATTGCTTAGCTTAGTTGTGTGTGTGTTTGTGTGGTATGTGTAAGATCAGATCTTTCAGAAGCAGACAACACAGGAGACTATGCTCTTATCTTTATTATTTTAATTCACTATAATTAGGCCTGTCATCTGATTAAAGAAATCTTAAGTTGGTTATGGATATTATTTATTTATTAATTGGTTGATTAACTAATCACATTTCCAAATCAGATAAATAGGTACCGCTCCGGCGGGAAGGTAAACGGCGTTTCCGTGCACTGCTCTGGTTCGCCAGAAGCGGCTTCGTCATGCTGGCCACATGACCCAGAAGCTGTACGCCAGCTCCCTCGGCCAATAAAGCGAGATGCGCGCCGCAACCCCAGAGTCGGTCACGACTGGACCTAATGGTCAGGGGTCCCTCTACCTTTAAATGGGCCGCAGGTGGCACTGTAGGTTAAACCACAGAGCCTAAGACTTGCCGATCGGAAGGTCGGCGTTTTGAATCCCTGTGACGGGGTGAGCTCCTGTTTCTCGGTCACTGCTCCTGCCAACCTAGCAGTTCGAAAGCACATCAAAGTGCAAGTAGATAAATAGGTACCGCTCCGGCGGGAAGGTAAATGGCATTTCCGTGCGCTGCTCTGGTTCGCCAGAAGCAGCTTAGTCATGCTGGTCACATGACCCGGAAGCTGTCTGCAGACAAACGCCGGCTCCCTCAGCCAATAAAGCAAGATGAGAGCTGCAACCCCAGAGTTGGTCACGACTGGACCTAATCGTCAGGGGTCCCTTTACCTTTACCTTTACCTTCCCTTCCCTAAGCCTTGATGTCATATAAGATGTCAGACACAGGAAAATTTGACCCATGACTTGAAACACCAAGCTGTGGCTAAATGAAGGAGAATTGTGAGCACACTCAAATTTAGAATGTATTTTTATTTACCATGTGACTTTACACCTCCCACCCCCCCTTAAAACTATTTTTTCTAAGACTGGACACTTGGGGTTGCTTGCATGGGAGAAGAGTAACATAGCCAGTAGTCATAGCACATGTTAAATAAAATGTGCAAGTGTAGACACCCATGGTCCCACCAGTGATCTTTCCTCAGCAGAACGCCCTGTAGCACAACATGATTTCCTTTCTTGGTAGCTCTGCATTAAAGGACCTTGGAATGGGAGTCCAGTTATGACACTTGTCCCTTCCCTTCTAGTCCAGTGGCCAGGACTTGAATTTTTCCTTGGTTCCAGGGTGTTTCCACACCTAAACACCCTCTTTTAATACCCTTATTCTGCTTTGACTACACCCACAACGTGCCCATGTAACAAGCTTTATATTGGCTAACTTGGTTGGGTCACTTGAGACTCCTGCAGGCCATCTGGTTGCCCTACTGAGTCCGAGGATCTGCTCAAAGGTCAGTCTTGGGTTGTATCTCTGCAGCAGAGCACCTGCTTTGCATTCAAAACATTTGAGGTCAATCCCTGACATCTTCAATCAGGATGGGAAATAAACCCTGGAGCGCTGCTGCCACTTATTGTAAAAAATGCTAAGCTAAATGGACCAAGGCGACAACAGGCATGCAGCTACAGCTATATTGAGAAACAACACAAGAAATGAAATCTCAGATCTATTTTATTTACCTTACCTGGAGGCATTGGGAAGTCTTCCCTGCAGCTTTCTCTGACAGTTCCTACCAGTGCAGTTTTATTATGCGGTAGTAACTTGAGATTCCCATGTGTTCTAACTACTTCAGTCAGAATTTTGTGAAAGCACCATCTTTGCTGTTTTTCTGAGTGGCTTTTTGATTGTTTTTAAATTAGCTTCTTGAGGCTGAAACCATGCGACACATCTTCACAAACAATTACCATCTGTGCAATGAAATTAGTGAGCGGGTGGTGCAGCATTTTGTTCACTGCATCGAGACGCATGGCCGCCACGTGGAATATCTGCGCTTTCTGCAAACCATTGTCAAGGCAGATAGCAAATATGTTAAGAAGTGCCAAGATACAGTAATGACAGAGGTATGTTAACTCAGCTACACTCGATATGTTTGACACATGCAGTTTCTTCTACACTTTCATTATCATCATTTCATCAAGTTACAAGGCGCTTAGCAGTTTCTATATACAGTATGAGTGAAAAAAGATAGGGCCCTATCCTCAAGAAGCGTATAGCATGTGTGTGTGCTGAGCATGTGTAGGTGGCTCTGAGGAAGAGATTTTCAATCTACTGAATCCCTTTTTTATTGACACCTTTTCATGTACAGAGAACTGTGCTTTTGAATTGCTGCTATCCTTGAGTGTTGCTACATCTCAGGGTGACACGAAAGATCCAGCTCTGAATTTCAACAATGTGGGTAAACACAAAGGAGAGGAGAGAAAATTGGGGGAAAGATATGCAAATAGTGGTACAACAGCTGAATTTCCACACCCACTGTTGCCACTGATTCCCCGTTGATTGGGGAAGGGCCTTACATAGCTCAGTGGTAGAGTATTTACATTGCTTTCAGAAGGTTCCAGGTTCAATCTCCAGGATTTCTTGGTAGGGCTGGGAATGTCACCTGTCTGAAACCCCAGAAAGACACTGGCAGTCATTGTCAACAATACTGAGCTAGATGGACCAATGATCTGACTCTGTATAATTCAGCTTTCCATATTCCTATACTCCAGTGTGGTTTGCCTATATCATAGATTTGGCAGTGTGAATGTTGCCACATATAACTAGGATTTTAGCACAAAGATTCTAATTTGGTGAGGCCTTCTGTAGCGCTCAAAGCAAATAACTATGGTAGCAGGTGGCAATCTGTGCAACACAAATATTTGAATTCCGTGTTCAGACCTTTGTTTATTATAGGGCAATATGTGTTGATGATCACAAATGGATTGGATATGTGTGGGAATAAAATGGGAGTCCATGGGAATAGATTGTGCTAGGATTCTTTAATAAAAGTCAGGTGTAATAAAATAAAATGGTCCAGCTAAAGTAGTGATCCCTCTAGATTGCTTTTGGAGTGAGCTAAGAACATGCTTATTGAAATCAATGAGATTTAAAAGAGCTTAAGTTCTTTGGCTGAATCATACCTCTTATAATCTTACTAATTTCAGTGGGAGAGGTAAGCATCTGGAGAATTCAATCCTATTGAAGTCAATGGGACTTAAAAAATGTTTTCTTCTGACTGGATGATATCCATGTTCAGCAGATGAGCTTGTGACCTCTTTTGCACATAAAACCATGCCAAGGTTTGTTTACTAATGGTTAACTATTACTTGTCCCACAGATGATCAAACAAATTATGGATTTTTTCCGCAGTGTGTGGTTTGTTTTACTGTTGTTCTTGTCTCCTGCCTTTTAGCATGGTGAGTGTTATGTAGTGTAGTTTCACCCTGGGCCAACAGGGGGATATTGTATATAGTTTTCTCTCTGGTCTGTAGATAGTTCTCACTCAGGTCCGCGGCGGGAACTCTGAGCTGTTGTGGTTACAATGTTGACAGCCGGCTGCCTATAAATACAGGCCGGCTGAGCTGTCGCAGTCAGTTCTATTCCAGCTTGTCTTAATAAAGAGCTACTTGAAGAAATCGCTGTGCCGGCTGCTATGTCAACCCACTACTTAATACTGGCGACGAGGATGGGATGGATGGACATCAGGGCACAGCCAGATGCAGCCAGCCTCTGAACTGAGCTGAATCACAGAGCGAAATCACTGAGCGAAATCACTGAGCGAAATCACTGGGTCGAACCAATTCAGAGCTGACTGTTCTGGCTAGAGCACTGTGTTCCATCCATCGCCCTTCACGCCGGCATCGGAATCATGGCTTCACTTGTGCCTCTACCGCCGTTTGCGCCAGCCTCTGAGTCATGGGACTCCTACCTCGCTCGGTTCGACTGCTACCTCCAAGCCAACGAGCTGACAGCAGTATCAGTGGATCGGAAGCGGGGCCTATTTCTCAGCCTCTGTGGGCCTGAGGTGTTTGAGACGGCCCGAGCATTGGTTGCGCCTGAAGCAGTCCAGGCAACACCATGGGACACGATCCAAGAGAAGCTCCGCAACCACTACGCACCAAAGCCGTCCAAGATTGCTGCCCGCCATGCGTTCTACCACCGGAACCAGGCAGAGGGGGAGTCAATCAACAACTACACCACCGCCCTGCGACAGGCTGCAATGCACTGTGAGTTCCGAGACTTAGACGATGCCCTGATGGATCGAATCATCTGCGGAGTCCGGGACATCCATCTGCAACGGCGTCTCCTAGCCAAGCCAGACCTCACGCTACAGAAAGCCATTGAGGAGGCTGTGGCCTCAGAAGCTGCTGAACGCTCCGCCCAGGAGATCCGCAAATCCAGTAGCCCGCGTCTTGCTAGGGGGCCAGTTCCGGTGCATCATGAAGAGGCCAGCAGTGATGAAGCATCCTCCAGTGAAGACGATGACGTGCACCAGACAAAGCGGGAGCGCCGGAAGCTCCAACAGAAGTCCAAGGGCCAACCGGAATGTGCTGGCTGCGGAGGCAACCATTCCCGTGCCAAGTGTCGATTCAGAGACGCCATCTGTAGGAGGTGTTCCAGAAGGGGCCACATCGCTAAGGTCTGCCGATCGGCTCCGTCTGACACCCCTTCATCGACTCGCAAGTTCAAGTCTTCACTCCAGTCTGCCAAGGAAAGTTGTTTCGCTCTCACCAACTGCCGTTGCCCGTCTGGAACCACGATTGGCCAAACCGACTCGTCTACGCGACGCAAGCTGAACGTCACGGTGCTCATTGAAGGAGCTCCATGTGACATGGAGATCGACACCGGGTCTGCCCTGTCCGTCGTGTCATGGAGCACCATCAAAAGACTGGTACCCAGAGTATCCAAAAGGCAACTCGACTCTCACCGCGTACACCTGAGAGACTACCAGGGAAACGACATTCCCGTGGTAGGCGTTGGCCGGTTCCGGATCGCCTTCAAGGATTTCTCGGGCCTGCTCCGGTTGGTGGTGGTCGAAGGTCAGCGGCCAAGCCTCCTAGGGCTAGACTGGTTTGATGCCCTCGGCCTGGAAGTCACCGGCATCAACTGCATCTCTAACGCAGAGACTGAGGGTCTGGTCAAAGATTTTGCCGAGGTTTTTGACGGCACCTTGGGACAATATACTGGTACGCCCATCTCCTTTAGCCTTGATCCACAAGTCGTCCCCATCAAGCTGAAGCCACGCCGGGTTCCCTTGGCTCTCAAGGCTAAGGTGGACGAACAACTGGACAAACTGATCGCCCAAGGAGTTTTGGAGCCCGTTGACCACGCAAAGTGGGAAACCCCCATCGTCACGCCTGTCAAGCCAGATGGGTCGGTGAGAATCTGCGCTGACTACAAGTGCACAATCAACAAGGCACTTCAGCAGCACGCTTATCCGGTTCCTGTTGTCCAACACCTGCTGCATTCCCTGGGTGAGGGTAAGGTCTTCGCTAAGCTGGACCTTGCCCAAGCCTATCAACAACTGCCAGTCGATGATGCCACTGCTGAAGTCCAGACGATCGTCACCCACCGGGGGGCATTCCGTTGCCGCCGGCTGCAGTTCGGGGTGAGTGTGGCTCCTGGCATCTTCCAAAGCCTTATGGAGCGTCTCCTGCAAGGCCTTCCGGGCGTGGTACCATATTTTGATGACGTCTTGGTGTCTGCAGAATCACACCAGCAGCTGTTCGAGCGCCTCCGTGCCGTGCTGACCAGGTTCCAGGAGGCCGGGCTCAAGGTAAAGAGGGAGAAGTGCCAGATTGCCGTTCCACAGGTAGAGTTCCTGGGCTATCTTATCGATGCCTCCGGCCTTCATCCAACCGCATCCAAGATCCGCGCTATCCAGCAGGCCCCCACCCCGAAGGACAAAACAGAGTTGCAGGCATTCCTGGGGCTGCTGAACTTTTATAACATGTTCCTGCCCCACAAAGCCACAGTGGCTGAGCCTCTTCACCGACTCCTTAGCACTAAGACACCTTGGGCCTGGGGTCATCGAGAGACGGCGGCCTTCAACGCGGTCAAGGCTCTCCTTTCTTCAGACAGTGTGCTGGTGCAGTACAGTGAATCCAGACCGCTGGTCCTTGCCTGCGACGCCTCACCTTTTGGCATCGGTGCTGTCCTTAGTCACCGTTTTCCAGATGGAAGAGAAGCACCGCTCGCCTACTTTTCCAGGACACTATCTCCGGCGGAACAGAATTACAGCCAGCTCGACAAGGAGGCATTGGCACTTGTGGCTGGAGTGAAGAGGTTCCATGAATACCTCTATGGCAGGACTTTTGACCTCATCACTGACCACAAGCCACTCCTGGGCCTCCTCGCCGGTGATCGTCCAACTCCACCGGTCCTCTCACCACGCATGCTGCGATGGACTGTTTTCCTGGCTGCCTACCACTACCAGCTCATCCATCGCCCGGGGAAATTGATGGGCCATGCCGACGCCCTCAGCCGTTGCCCTCTTCCAGCATTTGTGGAAGACCCGGCTCCAGCTTCATCGCTCCTACTGATTGAGGATCTTCCGGCAGCGCCTGTATCGGCTGCCACTGTGGCCTCCGCGTCTGCCCAGGATCGCACCATCAGCCGGGTGCTCAACTGGGTGTGGAGGGGGTGGCCACAAGGGCCTTTTGCATCGGAGTTCCAGCCTTTCGAAACCAGACAACATGAACTCTCAGCTCATCGCGGCTGTCTGCTGTGGGGAGACCGCGTCGTGATTCCCCAGGGACTCCGTCAGCGCGTCCTGGAGGCTCTGCACGTTGGCCACCCGGGAATTGTCAAAATGAAGGCGTTGGCTCGATGTTACGTCTGGTAGCCTAATATGGACGATGCCATCACTGCCTGGGTATCCGCTTGTCAAGCGTGCCAAGAGTCGAGGCCTGCACCACCGGCAGCTAAGGGACACACCTGGGAGACGCCAAAGACACCCTGGTCGAGGGTGCACATCGATCTGGCTGGCCCCTTTCACGGCCGGACCTTTATGGTAGTGGTGGACGCCTATTCCAAATGGCTGGAGGTCGCCCTGATGCCCTCCACCACTACCGAAGCTGTCATCCGGGTGCTGCGAGGCCTGTTTGCAACGCATGGGTGTCCTGATGTCCTTGTCTCTGACAACGGACCGCAGTTCACGTCAGGCACGTTTGAGCGGTATCTTTTGGGACTGGGCATCCGCCATGCCCTAACGGCACCTTTTCATCCATCCAGCAACGGGCAAGCGGAAAGAATGGTGCGCTCGACAAAAGAGGCACTGGCGCGCCTGGACCGGGGAGACTGGCATGAGCGGGTCGCCGAATACTTGTTTGTGCAGCACATCACTCCTCATGCGGCCACAGGGAGGAGTCCGGCTGAACTGCTTATGGGCCGCCGCCTCAGGTCACCGCTCGACCGGCTACACCCAGACTTTGCCGTGGCTGAACCCCCAGGCTGTGCCAACGCACCACGGTCATTTGTCCCAGGAAACCAGGTCTTTGCCCGGAACTATGTGGGGGACATTCCTTGGGTGCCAGCCACAGTAGTGGGAGTCACTGGACCTCGCTCGTACCAGGTGGCACTCGAAGACGGACGTTTGTGGCGGCGGCACATAGACCAGCTTAGGCGCAGGGTTGGCGACTTAGACACTACCGAGGTGCCCCCAACTGCGCTTGCGGCTCCAGAAGAGATACGTACAGATGGCGAGGCCCCACCTACACCTCCCTCGCAAACTGCCAGCGTGGAGCCGAACCAAGCCGTCTCAGAACAGACTCAGACCACTCCACTTGCGGAGGCTCCACCCACAGCAGCGGACCCAGGGGAGTTGGTTCCAACGCCACCTAGGGTCGCACCACAGTCTCAGCGAGAACTGTGTGGCCCTCCGGACTTGGCTACCAGTCCCCGGCGGTCTGGCAGAGTTTCCAAGCGCCCAACTCATTTAAAGGACTACGTTGTTGGACAGGTATCACTGTTGGTCTAAGTATGGGAAATGTAACCGATATGCTTTTGTGCCTAATTGAACCATTACGCGTAGTACTGCATATAAGGAAACCATTACGATTGTAACTAACGCCTTATCTCGGTGGGGAGGGGTGTTATGTAGTGTAGTTTCACCCTGGGCCAACAGGGGGATATTGTATATAGTTTTCTCTCTGGTCTGTAGATAGTTCTCACTCAGGTCCGCGGCAGTTAGTTTAGGCGGGAACTCTGAGCTGTTGTGGTTACAATGTTGACAGCCGGCTGCCTATAAATACAGGCCGGCTGAGCTGTCGCAGTCAGTTCTATTCCAGCTTGTCTTAATAAAGAGCTACTTGAAGAAATCGCTGTGCCGGCTGCTATGTCAACCCACTACTTAATAGTGAGCATCTGTGGTGGGGTGGACAAACCAACCATGGTTAGAGATGGATGCTGTCAGGGAAAGGGAGACGGTTAGAGAGACGAGGGGGGAGAGAGGCAATTACAGAGAGCCGAAAGAGCTCATTAGCAGTTTATCATCCGACTCAGAGGAGGAAATAGGGAGGGGGCAACCAGTCCCCGGAACGAGCTACTCACAGAACAAAGGAAGTAGGAGGCGTGCCCTGCACCGATGGGCATGCTGGGGGAAAAGACGTCACAAATCTTCAGTCGAGACATCTGACTGAGATGAGCATGGACGCGTTTGTTTGAACTCTTGTAACTGCTTTGAACTTTTGGTAATAAATCTACAACACAGAAATGGCTGTGTGCCTGGAGCGTTATCTCTGCTAGTTTTGGCAGCATCCACTCTTTACAGATGCTGTGTTTGCCTGTGACATCAAGTCATAGTTAACCAAACCAAGGCAACAAACCATGGCTTCAGATCATAGTTTCTTGGCAGGAAACAAACCAAATTGGGCAGAGTTTAGCTAACAAACCATGGCTTAATAAAACATGGCCTAACATGTGGAAACCAGGCCACTGTTTTTACCGTTCTAAAAGGTAGAAAATAAGTTTGAATTCATGTAAAAATAGCTAGCTAATAAGAATAATGGACAAAAAAGCAATTCACACGTATTTATTTGCCATTTTTGGATTGTCTGTAGATGGAGTAGTTAATAACAGAAGTTTTTAAGTGATTTTGAACCTCATCAGTCATGACTGGAGTGAGGGAATAAGTCATCCCTTCCCATCTCCAGATGCACCTATGTGTGTTGTTATTATGAGGCATAAAAGGTAACTACAGAAATACTGTTAGATGGGTCCCTCCCTATTTAATTTTGAACATATCAGAGCGTAAATCTTCAAACCTTCAGCTCTGAAAGTGGCTTATTCTAACTATGAAGCAAGATGTTACATGTGTTTTTTTATACAATGGGGTTTGGCCCAAAGGTCCCTAAAGCTATGAACAGCATGTTAATTTGAAATAACTATACAAGAAAAGTATAAAGAATGCAATCAAAAGAATATAAAATAGCAAAATCATAAAATACTCATCAATCATACTGTATATGTGTTGGGAACACCAATTAACACTGCAGCAAAAGCCCTGAAAAATCAACAATCAAGCCACTCCATATCTCATTGTGGGTGTATACACTCCCCTCCTGTTTCTCACCTGAGGGGGACACATTTCACCAACAGGCTGTCCCCCTGGAGCAGAAACTGTCTCCCACTGCAGGGACAAACTACTCAGCAGACAGAATCCTCATTAGCACAACCTGGAGAAGAGGGAAAAGATAATAAAACCAGATAAATGCAACAAAAACAGTAAAATAAAATAAAAACTTAAAATACAAGAACAGAAGAGCAAACTATTTGATTATGATCAAATTAGCATCTGGATTAGCACAAAGATGGGCTCAAACTGCAAGAGGAGCATTGCACTGAACTAGAATATTGTTCCATATCCTGCCTGACAATGGCTCTGCAGGGTTTCAGACAGGAGTCTTTCCAAACTGTATCAGGAGATTCCAGGGATGGAGTCTGGGACTCTTTGCATGCAAGACAGGTGCTCTACCACTGTGCTATATTCCTTTCTTCTAAACTATATTTTTCTAAAGAAAATATAGTTGCAGGGATAAAATAGTTTTAACCAGCCTTCAAAAATACAACCATGAAGTAAAGAAATCTGGTGAGTTCTATTGGGGAGTGAATTTCTGCACTGCAGACCCTACAGCTAAAAAAGCCCTGCTCTTTGTGGCCATAAATCTGGTATTTGATGGAACAGGCAGTCAGAAGTGTATTTCGTATGTATATTCAGTCCTCTGAAAAGGTACTAGCTGGCTTCAGAACTTCTCAATCCAAGGACGAAAGAAGAAAGTGGACCAAGCAAGACCTGTGGCAATAGGGTTTACCGACAAGTGACTTGGAGGAATTGGAGCCAAAGCTTAAGCTTTCCATCCTCAGCTTGATTCTCTTAAGCAAGCATGCTGCCTTGTCACTCATACACACCACGTGATGTGCTGTTGGGTTGTGTGCACGCTGCATGATGTATACAAGTGACACAAGTACGCTGCATGGTGTGTACGAGTGAGGTGAGTACATAGTGCAGCATGCATGCACAGCCACCGTGAAATTTTGAGGGGCCCTCGGTCCCCTGCCCCCCAGTTGGTGCCCTTGCTCTTAAGTGGTCCCCAGGAAATCTTGTTGCTTATAAATGTTATATATTACACAGTTATATTGTGCTTTATGTGATGCGTAGAAGATTAATGTGTGCGTGCGTGTATCGAGGTGGGGTGGGGGACTGAACTATTTAAACAGATTCAAAGTATTTCTTGTTATAATTTCAGCTAGTTAATGGGGGTGAAGACGTGCTGGTGTTTTACAATGATAGAGCATCATTTCCAATCCTCCTCCAAATGATGTGCTCTGAGCGGGATCGAGTGGACGAAAGCGGCCCTTTGGTTTACCACATCACCCTGGTGGAACTGCTAGCAGCATGTACAGAAGGGAAGAACGTTTATACTGAAATAAAATGTAACTCCCTTCTTCCACTAGATGACATAGTGAGAGTGGTGACTCATGATGACTGCATACCTGAGGTAAGCCAGACTTTACGGCATGTGAAACATTGTTGTTGTTATTATAATATTATTAATTTATATAATTTATATAATTTAATATTATTAAAGATTTCTTAGTTTACAAAAATACGTGCATTGTCTCTTTTTTCAAGTTGTGTTTTCTACAGATCAGTTTCATTTGTTGTGAGACGTTAGTGTTGCATACAGTGTTAGGTTAGGAAGAAAAGAGGGGGGATTTAGACCACATTCTAGTCCATTGGGTGGGGTTTATTTCATAGCCTATGGCGTCCTCCCATTGTTTTTTGATTACGTCAAGGGGGTTTGTGGGGTTTTGGAGCAGTGTTTTGTATATTGTGGATGCCACCCCCTTGCTGTGTCCCTCTGGGGTGAGGAGGAGGTTTCCGAAGGTTGTCAAGGGCCTGGTTGCTGCTGGCTTTACTAGTGGATTGTTTAAGAAGGCATGCAGTTGGCAGTGTGTTAGCCAGGGCATTTGGGTGTCCCTTGTTTGTCTTGTATTTCTTGTGTCAATGTGGGTTTGCTATTTTTGTAGAAGTCTGCTAGGGGGGATAAGCCTTTGGCTTGTCAGGTTTTTACCTGGAAGTTTTGTGCTGCGTGGTGGAATAGTAGGTGGTGAGCCCAGGGGGTTTAGTGGGGATGGGGTTGGGGACAGTTTGCCTGCTTCTTTCTTCCATTCTTTAAGCATGGTCTGTGTTAACCTGTTTAGTGATGTGGGGATTTTCCTTTGTTTGGGAGGAATGGGCTTCCTGTGGTGGGGGTATTTTCAATTGTGTCTCTCTCCAGGTGTACCCATTGTTTTGTCTCGTCTTCTAGAATGTAGCGTACTTGCTTGGCGATGTAATATGATTCTATGTTGGGGATTCCCCATCCTCCTCCTGAAGAGGGGAGGTGCAGGTATTTGGGGCTTATTCTTGTTTTTTTGTGTAAGAAGATAAATGAGTGTATTTTTTTCTGCCATTTGTGAAGTTGGGCTGGGGGAATCCAGATTGGGAGGGTTTGGAATAGGTAGGTTAGTTTTGGGAGGGTGATCATTTTGATCATGGCTATTTTGTCTGTGAGAGTGAAGTTGGTGTTGTTCTATCCCCTCAAGTCTTTGTTAATTTGTCGCCATAAAGGGTTGTAGTTGTGGCTGTATAGTTTGTAGAGGTTTATGATTATTTGTACCCCTAGGTATCTGAACTTGGTGTGGCAAAGTTTTAGCTTGGTGGTGTTGGTGAATTCTTTTTGGGTATGGGGAGGTGGGGTGTTGAAGCACATAGCCTCAGATTTTGCCAAATTTACCTGTAGGCCCGACACCATTGAAATGTGTTGAGTTCTCTGGTTAGGGTGGTTGCTATGTTTATGGGGTCTGGTGTTGTAACCATTAGGTCATCTGCAAATTTATAGGTTCTGCCTTTTATTTCCACTCCCTTGATGTCTGTGGCTGCTCGGATTCGGATTGCTAAGGGTTCCAGAGCCAAGATAAATAAGAAGGGAGACAGTGGGCATCCTTGTTTTGTGCCTCTTTGGATTGCTATAGTATTAGAGTCCATATTGTTAGTTCTGCATTTTGCTGAGGCTTGGGAGTATATTTGAGGATTTGTAGGAAGTTGGGGCCAAATTTCATGTTAGTTAGTACTGCTAATATGTATTTCCACTCTAAGCAATCAGAAGCTTTGAGGATGTCTAGGGACATAGTTGTCAGTGGGAGTTTAGTTGCCTTGCTGTGTTCGATCAGGTTCAGTAGTTTCCTGATGGGGTCTGTTATATTTCGGCCAGGGACAAAGCCAGTCTGGTCTGGGGCTATTAACTTGTGTAGGAAGTTTTAGGCGGTTGGCCAAGATTTATGTGAATATCTTGTAGTCTTGGTTTATTAATGAGATTGGGTAGTATGATGCTACTTTGAGGCTGTCTCTCAGTTGTTTTGGGATGGAGACTATTTTGGAGTGGGTCCAGGTTTAGGGGATGGGCCCCCCTTTTATGATGTCATTGAATAGGCGGGTCATGTAGGGCATCAGGGGTTCTTTGAATTTCCTATAAAAATTTGCTGTGAAGCCTGGAGCTTTGTGTGGTTTCAGGTTTTTGAGGACCGTATCTATTTCCTCTGGGGTGATAGGATGGTCCATGAATTCCTGTTCCTCACCAGTTAAGATAGACATGGTCAGCAGGGACGCGGACTTAGAAAAAATATTGGGGGGGCCCGGGAAAGCTCATGAATAATAAATAAGCTCATGAATATGCAAATAAAGTGGCTCCGGCCCTAAATAGGGCAAGCCACGCCCCCCCAGCCAGCCGATTGGCTGGCTGGGAGGTGTGGCCAGTCGGGATTCCCCTGTTCTCGCGGGATTTCCGGCAGTGCCTCCGATTAGGGCGCGCGGCTGGCTGGCTGGCGAAGGAGCAGGTGAGGAGGAGGCGGGGGACGGCGGCGGCGCTCTGCTGAAAGGGCGCCCGCCCGAGATTATTGGGGGGGCTGAGCCCCCCCAAAAAAATTTTTGAGGGGGCTCGAGCCCCCTCAAGCCCCATGGAGTCGGCGCCTATGATGGTCAGTCCTGCTAGGAATTTTCTGATTTCCTTCTCAGGTGGGTTATGGGAGGTGTATAGGTTGGAGTAGAATTCTACAAATTCTGAGGTTATTTCTTTGGGGGAGAATGTTATGTTGCCGTCTTTTTTGGTGATGCTGTGTGTTCTTGTTTTGAGTGCTTTTTTCCTACATCTATTTGCCGGTAGTCTGGAGTTTTCCCCTCCATATTCATAGAAGCATTGTTTAGCGTATGGAATGCTGATCATTGTTTTGTTGATTTCTAGGGAGTCTAGTTCTCTCCTTTTTTGTTCTATAAGTTTGAGGAGTTTTTTAGATCCTGTTTGTATGTAGCTTTCTCTTTTATGCAAGCTCCTCTGGTGACCGCTTTCATTGCGTCCCATAGGAGAGGGGCTGTTATATTATCTACATAATTTTCTTTGAAGTAGTTTTGGAGTGTTTTTGTGATAAACTATCTCTAATTAGTTTATTTGTGGTTAGGATGGGACTGAAGGACCATGATGGGGTGGTTTCTGTTTCTTCTCCTATTTTAAGAGTAACTTTTACTGGGGCATGATCTGTGATTTTAATGCTACCTGTTTGTTGATTCAACCAAGGGAATCAGACCTTGTGTGAGCAGAATGCTATCTACGTAGTCTGGACACTGTGCCGTGGTACCCGGACTGGAATGTGTGGCTGGTGTCTCCCAGGTTTTCTTTACCCCATATAGAGACATTTTTTTAGCATTTTTAGCAATTTGTAAGAGTCCCTAATTGTTTGGGTTAAAGAGTGGGGGGGGGTTAGATTACAGAAAGTAGCCTATATGTTGTTATATAGGTGTTTATTTGGGGTATCTTGGACTATCTGGTGTCTAACTGATTGGTCCTGGGTCTCAGCTGGCATGGAGGGCCTTTTTTAAGAACAGGCTGTCCTTCCTGTTGTTTGCGATAGGTAGTGGTCAGTGAGATGGTGTTAAGCATCTTTATGATGCCTGTGTTGGGTATAAGATTTATACGCAATGTTGTCAGTGTTATTAACAACATCATTGGTATGTTGGGGTGGGGATATGGGTATTGGTACGTCTGGCACTATCATTGTGCTGGTTGTGTGTCAGATTTTAGCTTGTTTGTGGACAGATAAAGCCAGATAAAGGAGGTGGATGGAGGGGGTAGGAAATTTAAGAGTAAAGGAAAAAGGAAAAACAAACAGAAAGAAAAAAGAAAAAACTGAAGATGTTGAGGTGGTGCTGTATGAAAGTAGTATTTATATATATCAAATAATAAAAGTGTCAAGTTGTGGGTGAACATATCAGACGACACAGCGATTCTTCAAACCACTCTTCTTTATTCTGAGGCCAGAACTGAACTGAACTGAAGGGCTCAGTCAGCCTGCTTATATAGAGCTCCAGTACCTTGTTACTGTAACAACTTTCCAAAACTATCCAATCACTGAATGTCACTTTCGATCCTTCATTTGCATAACTATCTACAGTATCCCCCTGCTGGCCCAGGGTGAGAACTTCAGTACATAACAAAAAGTAAAAATAAAAAGTATATAGAAAACCCCTTTAACGGGGAAAATAAAATAGAATTATATATGTATATATGTATTCTCTTTAAAGAGAAAAAGGAAAGGGGAAGGGGGGAAAGGGAAAAAGAGGGGAAGATAACAATAGCAATCACAATAATGTAGAAAAAAAGTTTTGTTTTGTTTTTGTTGTTTTAAAAAAGGAGGTTGATAATAAAGGGCGGGCAGGAGGAGGAAGGACACCCCACAAAAAAGGACTCTTTAAAATTTTTTATTCTATTTTCTTTTCCCACTATTTAATTTAAAAAATGGGGGCGGGGGGGGAGTCAGGTCTGAAGTGGCGGTCCCAGGAAGTGGCCTCTGTTGGTTCAGGGCTCCTTTATGGGCACCACCATTTTAATTCTTAAGAGTTAGAAAAATGGAGGTAAAAAAATTGAGGGGGAAAATGTATTAAAAATACATTAAGGAAATTAAGGAAAAGTATTTTTTTAAAAATGATTTGGATCCTGTTTCCATTTCCAGCTGCCAGTGGCTCTGTCAGCAGGAGAGGGCCAACGCAGTGCCCGTCTTCTCCCAGGGTGATTCTCTATGGGTCCCTGCCCACTTCCCTCGCTCCAGTCACTAGAGAGGTTGGATCTGGTTTGGACTGGGCTGCGCACTTCCATGCGGCCTCCCTGACTCTCCCAGTCCCATCCTACCTCTCTTTCTTGATTACTACTGTCAGATGGCAGTGGTGGTTGCTCATGAGTAACCAGGCAGGACTCCGACCTGTCTTTAACAGGTTTTATTTTGGTGCAAAACTATTTACAGTGCAGAACCATCAGTTCATGTCTGCCTCAATCGCTAGCAGAATCTGGGAGTGGTCGTTTCCAGGTCCTCCCCCAATGTAAGAGCTTAGTCACCCCCAGCCTTTTCCTTCCTCCTTTGCGTTTTATGCCTCTGCGCAAGGTGGGTGATGGAAGAGGCGTGCTTCCCTCCTGACCGGCTTGGCAAGGATCGGTGCTGAGGCTTCCAGCAGCATCCCTCTAGCACTTTCCCCTCCTTTACCCGGGAGGTGGGGCTTTCCCCAGCCTCCGACTGACGAGGTGCAGCGCTGGGACTCCCAACAGCAACCTCTGGTACCTTCCCTCTTCCCCACTGGAGGTGTGGCTTTCCCCACCGCAGGAAGAGGAACTGCTTTGCAAGCTTTTCAGAGGTTCCCTGTATCCCAACGGCCCCTTTGCCTCCCTTCCCTGTTCCAATGGTAGGCCCCTGACAGCTACAATGGCGGTTGCCGTGACGGTGGAAGCTGGCAAGTGTAATGTGAAGCATAATTATAAGAATATTTTCAGTGCGTTGGTGGAACTGATAAATTGAAAGGAAAAGGCAAGTTTTCTTCTTTTTATTGTACTGATTTAAACGGGGGACCTCCTTCTTTCTGTGGATTATAAAACTCTAAGAACCAGATCGCGGGCTGACAGGAGGAAAGAGAACTGTCACTGCGGAAACTATACTTAAAATTGAAACTGTTACACTGGGGCGCTACTGGAAGATACAATTAATGAACTGTAGCTTGCACCTTTTGGAAGAGACTTTGTGGCAATTTGGGAAGGGCTCTGCAAATTGAAAAAGTTTGAAGGACTATTGTGAAAATATTTGGCTGCAGGGATTTTAATGGCGGACAAATTTCTTTCTTTCTTTCCTGAACTGTAACAATACTCCCTCTAGTGGAACTTGGGATTTATAAATTCCTGGGAACAGACTTTATTTTGACTCTCTGTTGTTTTGTTATCTACACTGGGGAACTGTCTTTCCCATGGGATAATAGACAATTTGACCTTGACTCATAGACAGGTGTGGAATGAGTGGCCCTCCGAAAACAAGATCTGCAAAAGCGAAAGCAGGGAAAGTCCAACTTGTGCAAACAACTTTGACCTCCCAGTCACGCAGATCATCAGTCCGAGCTGTATTAAAGGAAGCTGAACAGCCAACAACAGAGGATATGGCTGCAGGAGGATCTGACACTCTTCTAAAAGAAATGCTAGAACAATTTGCAATACTAAATAAGAAGGTGGATGACCAAACAGCAAAAATTGACCTAGCCACATCCTCCATTACAAAACTTTCTGAACAAGTGGCACAACATTCACAAGCAATTGGAAATCTTAAAGAAGCAACTTCCGAGAATCGGAAATTGGCCGAGGCTGCCAACTTAAAAGCAGATCAAGCAAACCAGAAAGTTGATGAAATAAAAGGGGAGGTAAGGCCACTACATAAGCATATTAGTGACCAGCAGGCCTACCTGTCTATGGTGGAACTGAGAAATCGGGAAAATAATCTGAGACTACGATCTATCCCAGAGCTTGAGAAAGAAGATTTGACTGGCTATTTGACAGCAGAATTTTCTAAGTTCTGGGGTATAGAAGCAGATAAAGACTTTAAAATAACAACTGCGTTTAGATTGGGAAGAGCAGCAAGGAGGGACAGGCCCAGAGACTGTTTGATCATTTTGAGATCTAAACAGGAGAGAGACAAAATACTTGACCTTCATTTTAAGAAATCGCTTGAGATTCAAGATAGAAGAGCGGAAATTTACAAGGATATACCAAAACAACTTTTGGATCTCAGAACCGTATACACCGACCTAGCAAGACTACTGAGAGGCAACGGGATACCCTACAGGTGGGAGTTTCCCCAAGGTTTATCTTTCAACTATAAAGGAAAGAAGGTTAGAATTAAAACAAAAGAGGACAACCAGAAGTTCCTGCATGACCACGGAGAGGACCTGCAGAAGGGAATAGCAGTTCCTTGGCCTCAGCCACAGCCTGGAATAGAACCAACACCTTCTCCCTCGGGCCCGGACAAAAAAGAGGACACCCCATAAAGAGCAACAACAGATTGATTCAGGATGTCTCTGCAGCTGTACAGTTGGAACATTAATGGAGCAAATTCCCCGGAAAAAAGAAAAAGGATCTTTCATATTTTGAAAAAAGAACATTTGGACATAATTTGTTTGCAGGAAACACATGTGACCAGACTCCACAGGAAAGTGTTAATTAACAAAAGACTAGGCCAAGAATTTATTTCATCAGACAGAGTTAAGAAGAGAGGCGTGGTGATCTACGCAAAGGAGAACTTGTCACCGAAATTTTTGTTTAAAGATGAACAAGGAAGAATCCTGGCAATTGAAATACAAACACAAGGAGAAAAAGTCTTGATAGTAGGAATTTATGCACCAAATGAGGGGAAATCGGAATTTTATAAGAAGCTGCATGAGACACTGCTGGACTATCTGGACTATTCCAACATCGTTATGATGGGAGATATGAATGGGGTGGTCTCTACTTTTATGGATAAGTCACAAAATCAAAATCTAACCAAGGATGGCAGACTACCTAAAACTTTTTTTGAACTGACAGACAATATGGATTTGATTGATATTTGGAGGACAAGGAACCCTCTAGGTAAAGAAGGAACTTTCTTCTCTGAGGCCCATCTGTCATGGACAAGAATCGACCAAATTTGGACAACTAGAGGGCTGGCACCTAAGACTACAAGAGTGGAAATCTGCCCAAAGACCTGCTCCGACCATAACGCCCTGAAAATGGAAGTGAGATTTGACCCAGCCGGCTCCTTCAGATGGAAAATGAATGACAACCTGCTAAGAGATCAAGAGATTGTAAAGAAGGCCCAAAAAGCTTTAAAAGACTATTTTGAAATTAATTTGAACACTTCGGTGGGAAAAAGAACAATCTGGGACGCAAGTAAAGCCGTAATGAGAGGGTTTCTGATACAACAGAATCCGATTAAGAAAAACCTCTGGAATGGAAAAAAGGATAAGATATTAGAGAAGATAAGAGATGGAGAGAAAAAATTGAGATCTAAACCAAAATCAAAAGAGATTCTAAGAGAAATTAAATTCCACCAGTCACAATATATGAATAGAATAGAATAGAATAGAATAGATTCTTTATTGTCATTACACAAGTGCAACATTGTACAAAGTGCAACGAAATTGGATGCCATCCCTTAAAACATCAAAAGCAAGACAACAACAAAAACCAAACAAACCACATTCCAGCCACACCCACACCACACCCATCAAACTCCCAGGTCACACTATCGAGTTACAGCATTCAAAAAGGCCACAGCTCTTGGATAGAAACTGTTTTTCAGTCTATTTGTCTTTGACTTGATGTTTCTATATCTCCTGCCAGAAGGCAGTAGTGCAAACAGACCGTGTCCCGGGTGAGATGAATCCTGCAGGATGTTATTTGCTTTCCTAAGACAACGGGAACCGTACAGTTCTTCCAAAGATGGGAGAGGATGACCAATAATCCTTTGGGCTGTGGTTATGACCTTCTGGAGCACCTTCCTCTCCCTAGCTGTACAACTGGAGAACCAAGCACAAATACAGTATGTAAGAATGCTCTCTATGGAGCCTCGGTAGAAGCACACCAGCAGTCTCTCACTCAGATTGTTCTTCTTTAAAAGTCTGAGGTAATAAATTCTCTGCTGGGCCTTCTTCACCAGAGCAGTGGTATGTGCGCTCCAAGTCATGCCCTGATCGATAGCTACTCCCAAAAACCTGAATTCCGCCACCCTCTCCACCCGTTCCCCGTTGATATACAAGGGCTGAATGTCCGCCTTTTTTTTCCTGTAATCCACCACCAATTCCTTGGTCTTAGCCGTATTAAGAGCCAGATTGTTCTCTCCACACCAAACATAGAGCCGCTCCACCTCGTCCCGATAGGCGGACTCATCCCCTCCTGAAATGAGCCCTACCACCGTAGTGTCATCAGCAAACTTGATGATTTTGTTCCTGGAATAGATGGCTGTACAGTCATACGTATAGAGAGTGTAGAGCAGGGGACTCAACACACAACCCTGTGGTGAGCCGGTGTTAAGGCTAAGGGTTTATCAATGAAATTGATAAACCAAGAAGTGGAATGGAAAATTAAACAAATGAAACAAAGATCTTTTGAATCAGCGAACAAATGTGGAAAACTGCTAGCATGGCAGTTGAAAAAAAGACAAAAATTAAACTACGTTACCAATCTAGAAGTTGAAGGGAAAAATATCCAGAAACCAGGTGAAATTAGAAAGTGTTTCCAGAAATACTTTAAAAAATTGTACACGCAAGGGCCTGAGGAAGTGTCTGAGATGGATCAATTTTTAAAAATTAATGGTTTACCAGAACTATCTCAGGAGAAGAGATCAATCTTGAACTACAAAATAACACAACAGGAAATTGAGGATGCCATTCAGAACATGCAGCTGGGCAAATCTCCAGGCCCAGACGGACTTACCTCCAAGTATTATAGGACGTTAAAGGACTATCTGATACAACCACTAATAGAGGTTTGCAACCAGATTATGGGGGGAGGAAGGGCACCGGATACGTGGAAAGAAGCTTTCATCACACTGATACCTAAAGTGGAAACTGAAAAGACTCAGCTTAAGAACTACCGTCCCATCTCACTCCTAAATGTGGATTACAAAATATTTGCAGACATTTTAGCAAGTAGACTTAAAAATGTACTAAATGAAGTAATTCATAAGGACCAAGCAGGCTTTCTCCCAGGCAGGCATTTGTTTGACAACACTAGGAACATTATTGATATTCTGGAACTTTTGCAAACAAACATTAACACTAAAGCAGTGTTAATCTTTATTGATGCAGAGAAGGCCTTTGATAACATTTCTTGGAAGTTTATGAAGAAAAACTTGGAAGGGATGGGAGTGGGACGGGGGTTTGAAAATGGTATAGAAGCAATTTATTCAGAACAAAAAGCTAAGTTGATAGTGAACAATGTGGTGACAGAAGAGTTCCAAATTGAAAAAGGAACACGGCAGGGGTGCCCCCTTTCCCCCCTATTATTTATCTCAGTCCTGGAGGTGCTCCTGAACATGATTAGGAAGGACCGGCAGGTACAAGGAATACGGGTCGGAGCGAAACAATACAAGCTGAAAGCTTTTGCAGATGACTTGGTTCTAACATTAGAGGAGCCAGAATCTAGTACAAAAAGAGTTTTAGAACTGATTCAAGAGTTTGGTCGGGTGGCGGGATTTAAGTTGAATAAACAAAAAACTAAGGTTTTGGGAAAGAACTTGACATCTTTAGAAACAGATGGGTTTCAGAGGGAAACAGAATTAAATGTGGTTAAAAAAGTGAAATACCTGGGGGTTAACTTGTCTTCCAAAAATTTGAATTTATTTAAAGATAATTATGAAAAATGTTGGTCAGAAGTTAAAAAAGATCTAGAAACTTGGTCAAGACTGAAACTTTCCTTGTTGGGCCGAATCGCAGCTATAAAGATGAACGTATTGCCAAAGATGTTGTTTTTGTTTCAAACCTTACAGATCATGGACAGAGTGGAATGTTTTGGAAAGTGGCAGAGGGATATTTCAAAGTTTGTTTGGCAGGGCAAAAAGCCCCGAATAAAGTTTAAAATACTAACTGATGCAAAAGAAAGAGGGGGGTTTGCCCTGCCAGACTTAAGGTTATATTATGAAGCTGCAGCCTTCTGCTGGATGAAAGACTGGTTTCTGTTAGAGAACACTGATGTCCTAGATCTGGAAGGTTTTAATAATTCGTTAGGATGGCATGCGTATTTGTGGTATGACAAGGTAAAAACACATAAAATGTTCAAAAACCATATTGTCAGAAAAGCAATATTTATGGTCTGGACAAAATATAAAGACTTATTAGAAAGTAAGACCCCGAGGTGGTTATCATCAGTGGAGGCCAAGGCCCGGAAAAAACCCAATATGGAGGCCGGCTGGCCGAAATACGGGGAAATAGTAGAAAAAATTGGAGATAATTGGAGGTTGCAGAGCTATGAAAAACTAAAGAATAAGGTGCAAGATTGGTTTCATTATGCCCAAATTCATGAGGTTTTTAAGCTGGATAAAAAAACAGGATTCCAGGTGGAAAAATCGAAACTAGAGACAGAATTGTTAGAACCAAGGACCAAGGTATTATCGAGAATGTATAACTTGCTGCTTAAATGGAACACTCAGGATGAGACAGTTAAATCAGCCATGATAAAATGGGCTCAGGACATTGGGTACAATATTATGTTTGAAGACTGGGAAAGGTTATGGACCACCGGTATGAAGTTTACGGCATGTAATGCCTTGAAAGAAAACATTATGAAAATGATATACAGGTGGTACATGACCCCAGTCAAGCTTGCTAAGATATACCATCTGTCTGATAATAAATGTTGGAAATGCAAGGAGGCTGAGGGGCCATTTTTTCACCTTTGGTGGACTTGTCCAAGAGTGAAGGCCTTCTGGGAAATGATTTACAATGAGTTAAAAAAGGTGTTTAAGTACACCTTCCCTAAGAAACCGGAGGCCTTCCTCTTGGGCATTGTCGGCCAAAAGGTGTTAAAGAAGGACAGAACGTTTTTTATGTATGCAACCACAGCAGCAAGAATTCTTATCGCTAAATATTGGAAGACTCAAGATTTGCCCACACTGGAAGAGTGGCAAACGCAACTGATGGACTATATGGAATTGGCCGAGATGACTGCCAGGATCCGAGATTTGGGAGAAGAAGCAATGGAGGAGGATTGGAAAAAATTTAAGGACTATTTGCAAAAATTTTATAAGTTATATGAATTATAGGATTTCGCATGATTTTGAAAGGTTAGCTCCAGCAATGAGAGTGGAAGACATATGAAGTTAGATAATATCAATGAAAGGACTAATGTTTAAATGTTTAAAAATGATAATATATTCGTTAATAGAGCAAATGGATAATAAGTAATTTAAACTTAAAATGCAATTGAAAGTATAAAAGAAATACACGAAACAAGGTTATAATTTGCTGATAAATTTATTGTCAAGATTGCATTGTGCGGGAGATGTGGGGAAGTCCGATAGAGGATTGAAATAAGCTTTGGAAATGATCTATCTTTTTTCTTTTCTTTTCTTGTTTTCTTTGTTTTCTTGTACTGTATATCTTTATCTGGAAAAAATGTAATAAAAAATATTTTTAAAAAAACAAAAAAATTAAGACAGCATGCCAGGCTGAAAACGGGGTTCTGTTGTGCGTTAAACTGTTATTAACAAAGAAGTAAATCAAGACATTTCTTACTGAATGAAACAATGAAGTGTTGATTCCCTTGCTCTACACCACACACTAATGTGGCACCAGGTTGTAATTTCAGAACAGGAACAGGAAATAATACAAGCAATTGTGTTTTGCCACTTAAACTAAGGCCAGGCTGCCATTTTGTGCTATTAAGTGTCTTTGTACAAAATAGATACAGGCCTTGGACATGTCAATACTCCAATTCCTAAACATTTCTTAAGCATATTAAGAGACAGGAACAAGGCAGGGAATAGCAGTTGTGCTGATATACAATTAAAAAATAAAGCTATTGCTAAATAAGCATAAGGAGATTGTGGTGAGGTTGAATTCTTTGCATCTGACTTCACTGTAGAAGACTGAAATTACATATTTCACTGTAGAAGACTGAAATTACATATTGAAACATACATGTTGACCTCCTTTCACTTCCATAGATGGTTGCCTTAATAATTTCCACTATTTGCATTCAGTTCCATAATATTGAAGTTCTCTGGGTGACTTAAAATAAATACTACAAATCAGGGTAAATATAAAATGCAACCTAAAATGATCAAATGAGAAATTTTAAAGGACCGATGTTTGTATTGTTTTTTTAGATATGTTGTAAGCCACCCAGAGTGGCTAGGGAAACCCAGTCAGATAGGTGGGGTATAAATAGATAAAACAATAACAATAATACCAATAAAAATAATATCAAAACTAAGTAAATACCACAAATACAAGAGTTCACAACAGTCCCAAGATTAAAATCAAAGATTTTAAAAATGAGAGCTCCGGAATACTAAAGTTGCTTAGAAGACCTGGGTAAATAAAAAGGGTAAGACCCAGTTCCAGAAGGACCACAAAGATGGTGCCAGGTGAGTCTTCCTGGGAAGATAGCTTTATAACCTCAGTGCTACCACAAGAAAGGATGAGGGTGTGTTCCTGTGGTATCCAAATAGGATCTTAAGGTTTGGTTTGGTAAATACAGCAAAAGATGGTCTTTCTGATAACCTGGTCCCAAAGCATTTAGGGCCCTGAAGGTTAAAGCCAGCACTTCAAATTGTGCTGGGAAATGCACTGGGAAATTGTGCTGGGAAGTGCAGCTGTCAAATCTTAATATGGTCAGACTTCTGAGTCTTCTTGACTGTGAGCTGGTTCACACATAAAGCTGTGCCAATCCCAATATTTATATTGCAAATATTTGGGCTCTTGGAGAAGAGATGGTGTCAGTTTTGCTCCTCTGGTCTGCATTTTTGTTGTAAGCCATTACATGCCAACCAGCTCAGTATTTTATGGACTACAAGAAAATACATATATAGTGACTTTGGCTTACCTGATTCATTTTTTTAAAATATTATGTTCCAGGTGAAGATAGCATATGTGAACTTTGTCAATCATTGCTATGTAGACACTGAGGTGGAAATGAAGGAAATCTACACCAGTAACCACATCTGGAAACTATTTGAAAACTTTCTTGTTGATATGGCAAGGGTAAGTGTTATGAATCATTTAATATTGATTAATATTGAATCATTAATAATCTTTATTAAAGGCAGTGGGCTGGAGTTTTATGTTTCTGTTTTAAGTTAAATTTATGTTTATTTTTTCATGAGTCACTGGAACGAGGGACCTACAATGTGGGGTGCCAGATGGGCTGTGGCCCCAGGTACGTATTAATGAGGGGGCGCAAAGCAGGTGCCCCCACGCAGACACCCCCAGCACAACGTGGCCTGGCACTTCTCTCCTGACGTTGGAGGAACCAATACCCACAGAGAGGAGCACTGGGCTACTCTGCGTTGAGGGCGCAGAGTATTTGCTAAAGCTAACAATTAGAAAAGCAAGTGCTTACATATTTTCGGTGGCTCCATAAAGTTCTTAAGTGACAGTTCAAAGTAGAGATGAAATTTCTCAGTCCTTCTGGTGCCTTATGCCTTAGCTGAACTTAGACTCCAGTATCTGAGTAGCATGAATTCAACCCAGCCCTCTTGCTCTTTTTATACAGCAGGAAAGCCAGTGTGCCTCTGTGTGCATTTTTTATTACCAGTTTGAGGGTTGGGGGTTCCCGCCCCCCCGGCTACTGTCTTTTAATTTGTGTTCACATGTCTTCAGGAAACCCTCAGGTAAACCCACTGAACTGTTTCATGCATCACTTTTGAAGCTTCTGGTTAGTTGAAACTACAGAGCATACTTTTATTACTCTGAAGGGTTTTCTGTGCTTTAACATGTCCAATTTATAGAGGGCAGCATTTCCTCCCCTTCCCCCATCTAATATGTTTGTCATGAAAGATTGTGCACTCCTAAACTGGCACAGCATCATCCTCCCAAGAGGAATATCCACAGACCTTCTTTGGCCTCAGGTGTAGAATTAGCACAAGTGGCACAGTGCAAAGGTCTGTTGCCAAAATCCATATTGACCATTTAGCAAACATGACTGATGTTGCCTTGCATCAAGTTATTGTGATGCTTGAGGTAGTCACTTATTTGTAAAGTAAAATAAGAGAAAATTATTCCTAACTATCAGGGGACTGCCATCAGAACGGGGAAAGGAGGCGGGGTATACAGGGAACCTCTACCGATTCTGAGAAGCAGCTCCTCATCTGGCAGTAGGGAAAGCCACACCTCCAGCGGAGCAAAGGGGAAAGGAAGTAGCCTGGTGGAGGGAAGGCTCGAAGATGCTGCTGAGAGCCCAAGCATCTCACCTAGCACGGCCGGCCAGGAGACACACACAAGACACACATGCTTCTGTTGCCCTGCTTGCGCAGAGGGGTGAAACATAAGGAGGGGAGGTGGAGATTTGGGATGTCCAAGTTCTTATGTTGGGGGGAAAGCCGGAAGGGGCCACTCCCAGAATCTGCTAGTGGCTGAGACAGTCATGGACTTTGGGGTTATGCACTGTAAATAGTTTGCACCAAAATAAAGCCTGTAAAAGACAGGTCGGAGTCCTGCCTCACGAGCAACCAGCACCAGCACCTGGCACTAACTTTCAGTGGTATCATTTAATTCCCCCCAAAGTGTGTGTGTGTTTCTCTTTGAAAGCATTTCTAGTAGCTGTCTGATAACATTCCTTCTATTTCTCTGTTCCTTGTTTTTCTTGCTACCCAGCCCATCCATTAGAGTAGAATGTCAAAAGTGCTCTCTTCTATTCTATTTTCATGGAGCCTTGTGTGGTTTGAGCTACCCAAGCCTTCTAGATTACTGAGTTTATTTATTCAGAGAAGCAGGGAGGGGAGAAGAGAGTTATTTTAGATGGAGGCACAGACCATATGTTTTGAATACATAACTTTTACCTTGCTTTCAGGACTTGGATTTTGCGTTTAGCATCAAGAATGAATGTTGCAAAAGCTCCCCAATCATTTAGAGATAGGACCCTTCAGTTGCTGCTGCTCTATGTGTTTTTCCCTTATTGCTTTCAGATACTGCCTGTCCTTAGCAAATCAGGAAGACTTTATGGAGAGAAAGTTTCTCCTCAGGCGCATCAGAATACTTTGTGCCTTGATATCCTTACTCTTTATGTTTACTCAGAGGCCCAATCCCTTAAGCATGAGATCCTCTCAGTGTGTGTGTGAGAGTGTGCACATATCCTAAGAAGGGCATCACATATTTTATTGGGAAGCACAGTCCTCCAGGGCAGAAGAATCTTTTGTGGCACAACTTCATACTTTCAGTAGCAGTCAAGCTCTATAATAAACTTAAAGTTTTCACAGTTTTGGAGCACATGCAATTCAGTAATAGCTGGGGAGTTTCATTTGCCCAGTCTATAAGGAGAGACCTTCACTTGATCTAGATCATAGGAGCCAACTCTAGGGGCCAATGCCCTTTCATCCCCCCCAATGAAATATTTGAGGGGGACCACAAGTTGATGAACATTGTTGTTCAAATGGTGTGTGTTTTGTGATCAATTATGTGGGGCACCTCCCCCCAATATTTTATTCAAGTTGGTACTCCTGACCTAAATAGTTTGTTTTTAGTTATGTGTTCTGCTCACTACTGTGCAGAAAATTGCACAGTTCCAACAGTGTTTAGTTCCAACAGTGTATCCACAACTGACCTCTCATATGATGAAGGCACATCCAACCCTTTTTAGCAGCTGCTTTCTAACAATTTGTGAACAGACAGCCAGGTCTTCCTTTGTGGCTGTAAGTATGGCACTGTATCATTCTACAGAGGTGGAAATCTCCCAGGTGTCTTGTTACAGAAGAATGGCCTCTTAGATCTTGTAGCTCATAAATGAATAGTTTGCTTAAAAAGCAGGAACAGATGATAAATTTCAGTTATCTGGCAGGATGTCATAGAACTCCATGCAGACTGAGAAATGGAAGACATCCTTGTGCCATTAACCCTTCTGTACCATCACTATACGTGTTTTGTTTCTTCCTTTTCTTCCTTTTGAATTATCCCTTTTTTGTTGTCTTCTTTTTAACATTTTCCTTTTTTTTTTTTTTAGAAAAAGCAGAATAGGAAGCCAAGCACATGTGTTCATTATAACTGAAAATTCGCTTTAAATGTAAAAAAAGTGACTCATGTTAGTGATCTGAACCCTGGGAAATGGAGCTTTATTGTTCCATGTTTGGTATCACCTACTGTATAAGGAGGGGTGGTGGTTTTTTGCTTTTGTTTTACATTGAATAAAAATGGGGGGAAGTGATGGATGGGAGCTTCTGTTTTCACACATTCTTCATGCAGTTCCTCTGTCTGCTCTAGGTTTGTAACACAACCACAGACAGAAAACATGCAGATGCATCTCTGGAGAAGTATGTCACAGAATCAGTAATGAGCATAGTGAGTGGTTTCTTCAGTTCTCCATTTTCAGACAACAGCACAAGCCTCCAGGTAAAGACTTAGAATCATAGAATTTTCCAGACCCTTGATCATTTTGGTTGCCCTCCTCTGCATATGCTCCAGCTTGTCAACACCCTTCTTAAATTGTGGTGCCCAGAATTGGACATAGTATTCCTGTGGGAATGTTCTGGGGTGCAGGAGAGGATATATTGACTAATTATATCCTTGTCCAACTTGTGCTAACAAGTTCCCAAAATATCAGCAGAGTTTATATACATTCCCCTTTAAGTATGCAACGGTAACGTGTGCACAGGTTCGCTAGAACCTCTATAATAATTACTCTGGTAATTTCCCCTTTGTTCCCTCTTAAAATACGAGACACAACACAGTCTTTATAAAAGTATAAAAGAGTTTACTCACGATCTGTTCACAATATGATCCCAGACGGCAGAAAATACACTTAGAATCTATCTTATAGGAAGATAGCCCTCTCCTCTCTTGGCTGAGAGCCAAGAGGGCATCCTGTTTCTTCGAAAGGTGATGGCAGAGAGAGAGAGATGGCTGCCTGCCCTGTGCTTTTGTCATTACCTGCACAGGTGAGGCCACACCCACCTCTGGTCACATGCGGAGGAAGTCCGTCCCCAGGAAGTTTACCTGCTTGCTGGACAGACATCCCTCCCATGTTCTAACATGTACACTCTAGGAATGTTGTCATTGACTGCTCCTGTGTTTACATCCCACATACCCCTTCTCAGGCAATACAACATATACAAAACATAAACAACTTTATTCAACCACCCAGAGTCCCAGCTTGACACGTAGATTCTGGAAACTCTCTCTTGGTAGGGGTTTCGTCAGGATGTCAGCAGTCATCTCTTGGGTGCTGCAGTAGGATAGTTCCACAAGTCCATCCTGGATCATCTGGCGTATGTAGTGGTATTTAACCCCAATGTGTTTCGTTCTGGCCAGGAACTTCTCACTCTGCGTCAGCTTCAGGCAACTTTGATTGTCCTCTAGCAAGCTGACAGGCCCTTTTCTCACCAACCCAAAGTCCTTTATGAGTTGATCAAGCCAGGCGATCTCTCTGCAGGCTTCTGTTGCTGCAACGTATTCTGATTCTGTGGAAGATAATGCTACACAGCTCTGTTTATAACTGCCCCATGAAACAGGTCCATCCCCAAACATAAAAACATGACCACTTGTTGATTTATAATCAGCATTATCCCCAGCCCAATCCGCATCAGTATACCCAACCAACTTAGGGTCTTTGACGGCTGGTAACCTTAATTTACAATTCATGGTACCCTTCAAATATCGCACCACCCTCTTTACACCTGCCCAATCATGCTCAGTGGGAGAATTCACTTTTCTGCTAAGAATCCCCACAGCATTAGCTAAGTCAGGTCTACATGTGGTAACTAAATACAAAAGTTTACCAATCGCCGACCTGTAGTCATTGTTGTCTGGCAACTGCTTCGAATCCTGCTGATTCTTCAGGAAGTCAGTAGCCATCGGTGTAGCAACTGGATGTGCGTCTTGCATCTGCATGTGCTCAACTAGCTCGTGGATCTTCTGTCTTTGGCTGAGAAGAAATGAGCCGTCCTCTTCTCTTTCCACCTGGATCCCGAGGTAGTACTGGACATCTCCTAGCTCCTTGACCTCCACCTCTTTGCCAAGGTGTTTTACTATCTGTGTATAGTCTTTCTCACTTGCTGTGGCAATAATCAGGTCATCAACAAATGCTAGGATATATGAGAATTGTCCATTATTTGACTTACTGTACAAGCACTTGTCAGCGTCGCCTTGCTTGTACCCAAGTTGCGTCAGCATTTTATGCAACTTCTGGTTCCAGGCTCTGGCAGCCTGTTTAAGTCCATAAAGTCCTTTCTGCAGTTTGCACACTAGATGTGCCTCATGTGGTTTTACAAAACCTTTAGGCTGTTTCATATAAATTTCTTCTGAAATCTGCCCATGTAGAAAAGCGGTAGCAATGTCTATGTGTTTCACCCTCATTTTCTTGGAGGCTGCAATGCTTAAAAGCATTCTTACGCTGCTGTACCTCACAGTTGGTGCAAAAACTTCATCATAGTCTTCACCAAAACGCTGTGAAAATCCCTGTGCCACAAGTCTAGCTTTGTAGCGCTGCACTTCTCCTTCTGACCCCTTCTTAACCTTGAAAACCCATTTACTGCCAATGGCCTTCTTACCGGGAGGCAGCTCAGTGAGTGTCCAGGTCTTGTTTTGATGCAGTGCATCCATCTCCTCCTGCGCGGCCTTCCTCCAGAGACTGGCTTCTGCAGCTGGCATCTCCTGTATCTCTTCCCAAGTGGAAGGTTCCTGTGGAAACGCCGACCCTGCAAGGTAGGACAACCGTAATGGTGGGACACCTTTGTTGGTTCTGGATGAGATCCTGACCTCTGGTTCTGCGACCGCATCAGCTTCCTCATCCTCCTCCAACGCAGGCATGTCCCCATCTGAGTCCTCATCTTCATCTCTGGTGCCGCCAGGGTTCTGGTCCTCTGCGTCTTCTGGTGCGTCGCCTGTAGGGAGCACAGTAACACTCGAAGGCAGATAATTACTTTGTGGGGTCTCAAAAGGGAAATATACAAACTCTTGAGTCCTTTCTGACTCATTGGAAGAGTCCACAACAGTGTTCTTAGTGTCTACTTTTCCATATTCATCAAAATAAACCGCATGGTATGCATTCGTCTTACCAGTTTGTAAGTCCATAATTCTGTATCCTTTGCCTCCAGAGGCGTATCCCACAAGGATACCTGCCTTTGCCCTGGAGTCAAGCTTGTGTCTGTGTTCCTTGGGCACGTGGAAGTAACACGGACTTCCAAACACACGTATGTGCGACAGATTGGGAGCTTTCCCATGCCAAAGTTCAAATGGTGTGCGCTCTGCACCTTTAGTTGGCAGTCTATTCTGCAAATAGACCGATGTGTACACTCCTTCGGCCCACAGCTTTTGTGGCAAACATGCATCCTTTAGCATGCACCTTGTCATGTCCATAATGGACCTAAACTTTCTCTCAGCTATGGCATTCTGCTGTGGTGTGTAAGGAATTGTGGTTACATGTGTAATTCCTTCTTTGGCCAGGAGAGCCTGCATTTCATTTGAGCAGTACTCACCTCCATTGTCGCTCATTAACACAGCTGGAGCTCTCTGGAATTTATTCTTGACCATGGCAATGTATTCCTGGAGCTTGTCCACTGTCTCACTCTTCTCTTTGAGGAAATATACAACACAAAATCTTGAAAAGTCATCCAGAAATATTAAAATATATCTATTCTTTCCCAGTGAGGGAACATTCATGGGTCCACATATATCAGTGTGCACTATGTCAAGCACTTTGTTGCTTCTTTGCTCTGCACAACATGGAAATGAAGGTTTTATAGCCTTCTCAGTAATACAGCTTATGCACTTTGCTGGAGCTTTGTTGCTCTGCTTTACCTGCAAACCTCTTACAAGATTTCTTTTCTGTAGATCCAGAATGACGTTGGTGTCTCTGTGTCCAAGCCTTCTGTGCCACAAGTCCAGATCTGCTTCATCCTTCTGGCTGGAATGTGCCACTTTTGCAGACTGGTTCTCTGAAAGATCAAGCTCATATACACCATTTATTAGCTTTGCTTGAGCAAACACTTTGTCATTTCTAGTCACTTTACATTCTCCATTTCCAAATGTGACCTGGAAACCTTTCTTGTCCAAAGTGGACACGCTGATTAAATTGCAGCTCAGCTCTGGAACGTACAAAACTCTAGAGATTGTGTTCTCAATGCATTCATTGTTTATATTGCATTTCAGACTCATGGAACCTGCACCTTTTGCTTTAACAATGTTGCCATCTGCAATCTCAATTTCAGATCCTTCTTCATCATTTATTTCATTAATCTCATTAAAATAGTCCCTTTTATATGAAAAATGCGAACTGGCACCTGAATCTAAAATCCATTTATTACGTTTACTTTCACGATTCTGGACAGCTAAGTTCCTTTCTTGCAGTAACCATGTGCATTCACATTTCCCCTTCTTTTCCCCTTTTGGCTGAAAGGGGTGGGGTTTCTTTGCTTTAGGAGCTCTGCAGTTCTTTGCAATGTGTCCTTCTTTGTTACAATTGAAGCAAATCACTTTCTTAGGCATCTCTTTGGACTTTGTACATTGCCTAGATGCATAACTGCTGTCCTTGCTTCTAGCATTTCTCACTGGAGATTCAGCTCTATCTCTGCATTCTTCTTTTAAATAACCAATCAAGTCTTTAAAAGTCAGACCTTGTCTATGAGCCATCAAACTTACAAATGCGCTAAAACGTGGTCCAAGTGATGATAACAAAAATGCTATCTTTGTATCCTCATCAAAAGCTTTGGGAGTCAGATCAATTCTTTGAATAATCTCAGTAAACTTGTTGATGTGCTCTGTGAATTCCTCTTTTGAATTCATCCTCAATCTGGTTAATTTACACACCAAGTTTCTGAAGCAGTTTATGCTAGATTCTCCATACACGCGCTCAATATCTCTTAAGATTTGAGATGCATCATCTGTACTATTTATTAATGATAGCTGCTCATCACGAAGTCCACTCAAAATTATGTGTCTAGCTTCGCTGTTCATGCGTTTCCAAGCACTTATCTTGGCTAAATCTCCCTCAGTCGATCCCGTGGGCTGAGGCTTTAAAGCTTCCAAAATATGCTTATAATCTAAACATGCTATCAAGCGCTGCTTCCAGTGCATGAAATTGTACTCATTCAGCACAGGCATTCCTAGCTTTGCATCACTATCAAAAGCTGCTCTAGCCATCTTAAAATCCAAAATTTGAAAATTCTTCAAAATTTCAAAATTTCTCAAAATTTTAAAATCAAAATCTCAAAAATCTCAAAATACAAAACAATTCTTCACTGCCTTGGGTCACTGTGAACTCTGAGGGAAGGGGGGGTTGCTTAATCCCCACTGCACAATGGAACAAAGGACCATGTGCTTACCAGGAAGTTAACTCAGAAAAATACTACTCAACTCAAAATCACAATCCAATGCAATCCTTAAAAAATACGCAGAAATATGCAATACTGGGGCCACTAACCCTTTGTGGGAATGTTCTGGGGTGCAGGAGAGGATATATTGACTAATTATATCCTTGTCCAACTTGTGCTAACAAGTTCCCAAAATATCAGCAGAGTTTATATACATTCCCCTTTAAGTACGCAACGGTAACGTGTGCACAGGTTCGCTAGAACCTCTATAATAATTACTCTGGTAATTTCCCCTTTGTTCCCTCTTAAAATACGAGACACAACACAGTCTTTATAAAAGTATAAAAGAGTTTACTCACGATCTGTTCACAATATGATCCCAGACGGCAGACAGGCTTAAAAGGGTAAAATACACTTAGAATCTATCTTATAGGAAGATAGCCCTCTCCTCTCTTGGCTGAGAGCCAAGAGGGCATCCTGTTTCTTCGAAAGGTGATGGCAGAGAGAGAGATGGCTGCCTGCCCTGTGCTTTTGTCATTACCTGCACAGGTGAGGCCACACCCACCTCTGGTCACATGCGGAGGAAGTCCGTCCCCAGGAAGTTTACCTGCTTGCTGGACAGACATCCCTCCCATGTACACTCTAGGAATGTTGTCATTGACTGCTCCTGTGTTTACATCCCACAATTCCAAGTTTGGTCTGACCAAGGCAGAATAGACTGGTGCTATGACTTCCCTTGATCTGAACACTATGCTTCTGTTGATGCAGCCTAGAATAGCATTGTTTCTTTTGCTGCTGCATCACACTGTTGACTCACGTTAAGCTTGTTGTTCACCAAGACCCCTAGATCCTTTTCAAATGTACTGCTAGTAAGCCATGTGTCCCCCATCCTATATTTGTGCATTTGCTTCTTCCTCCCTAAGTGCAGAACCGTATGTTTGTCACTATTGAAATTCATTTTGTTAGCTTGTGCCCAGTTCTCCAATCTGTTAAGGTCATTTTGAATTCTGATTCTGTCTTCTGTGGTATTAGCTACCCCTCCCAGTTTGGTGTCATCTGCAAATTTGAAATATGTGATACATGTTTATTTCAGACTACTATTCCATGGTCTCACATGTGACAGGAAGTTAGCAATCCGTGCATTCACAGGAACATTTATTTCATTGGTGACACTATTTGCTTGTCCCCACCCCTATGTAAACAGGAAGAAATCTATAAAACAATTTCATTTCATTTTATTTCATTTTCATTTATTATCTTTCTGTGCCGCTTTTCAGTCACACGAATCACAAAGTGGCTCACAAATAATAAATAACAGTAATATAACAGAACTTCACAATTACAGCATAAATCTTATAGAATATTTAGCAATCATTGGTAAAACAGCCACTTTCTACAAAATACGGTTAACAAAACAACTTTAAAAAAGGTAAACACCACAACCACAATAAAAAAGTCATATTCACAGCACACATAACCTACAAAACAACATTAACAAACTAATAACCAAAAATAAACACTGCTGAATTCTCTCTCTCTCTCTCTCTCTCTCTCTCTCTCTCTCTCTCACACACACACACACACACACACACACACACACAGAGAGAGAGAGACATATTCCCTAGCTCTGTACTCTATGAAAAATTCAGCTTATATAATTTTTTTTCCCATAAAAACATTTCCACCCTGCCTTTCAGCCCCCAAAAGTATATATTTGATGGAGGGTTTGAAAGCCAGAATCCACAGATCTCTTTGCCTAGGGCAGCCTTCCACCCTCTGCTGCCTGATGTTCTTCAACTACAACTTCCATCATTGAGCAGGCTGCCTAGGAGTGATGGGGGTTATAGTCCAACATCTGAGGAAATCTGGCCTAGATTATATTAGTTGACACTGCATAGATTAAGACGAAGGCTTGCCTAAATTCAGCTGCTAAATCATACAGCAATACTCACTGCTGAGGTACAGTCTTCTCCCTGGACAAGATGGAAGCAATTTCAGACATTTCAACAGGTGACCCCTCTTTATTTTTGCTATTAAAGCAAGGAAGTGAAGCAGACTAAAACCTAGGAAAATGTCCTATGATGGGTCATCTAGCCCAGCATTTTCCACTCTGACTGGCTGCAGCTCTCTAGGATCTTGAAGATGTGTAACATTACCTGCCTCCTGATCTTGAGATGTGAGGGGTGAACCTGGGACCACCTGCAGGCAAAGGATGTGATCTAATACTGATCTACAACATCAGCCAGAAGCCAAACCTGGATATATTATCATTTCCTTTTTTCAGCTTTCCTGGCCCTTAGGTCAAAAGCATCCTGGCCCCGAGTGCTAGAGCGATTGACATGGCTAGACTGGAGTGAGTGTCTTCACATATGCCAGACCCCATAGAGGTTATACTCTTGCTACCCAAATCCCTCATTCAGATTTCCCTTAGGCCAGCAGAGCCACCTTGAGGCAGGTGGTAGAACCACTGGCTCTGTCTCACTTTCCCTCTCATGCACCACTCTAGAAGAGTGCTTGGTGCAATAATACATGGAGTATGTGAAATCAGTAGCAGTGCACATGTGTTTGTATTAGGCTAGAACACATAGCAATTTTTATTTATTGTATAAATATCTTGGATCATAATATCTAAACATGTTTGAGCTGATAACATATTTTTTGTGTTCTTTCAGACACACCAGCCTGTTTTTATCCAGTTACTGCAGTCTGCGTTTAGAATTTACAACTGTACCTGGCCAAACCCAGTGCAGAAATCTTCAGTAGAGTCCTGTATCAAAACTTTAGCTGAAGTCGGTAGGTCATTATACTCCTTGCTTTCACTGTTTCTGTTTTAAGTGACTTTGGATGGAATACCTAGAATCATAGAATCATAGAGTTGGAAGAGACCACAAGGGCCATCCAACCCCCTGCCAAGCAGGAAACACCATCAGAGCACTCCTGACATATGGTTGTCAAGCCTCTGCTTAAAGACCTCCAAAGCAGGAGACTCCACCACACTCCTTGGCAGCAAATTCCACTGTCAAACAGCTCTTACTGTCAGGAAGTTCTTCCTAATGTTTAGGTGGAATCTTCTTTCTTGTAGTTTGGCTCCATTGCTCCGTGTCCGCTTCTCTGGAGCAGCAGAAAACAACCTTTCTCCCTCCTCTATGTGACATCCTTTTATATATTTGAACATGGCTATCATATCACCCATTAACCTCCTCTTCTCCAGGCTAAACATGCCCACCTGTTACTTCTAGGAAAGTTAAATCCTGCAAATTGCTAGTGCAGGAAACCTTTGTGCAATCTCCTTTGAAATGAGCGGAAGTTGAATTAAAGGACGGTCACTAGTGGAATCTGCACACTAATCTATACAGTATTTTGCTTGCAGTGGGGAAGCCTCACCAGAAATAAAACATGAGTGGCTAGAGAGAGCTTCGGGTGTGGCCTCTTTCTTGCCCTATAAAATTGCTGCAGGACACTTGAGCAGAAGAATCTTACCCTGATTGCTGCTGGTTCCCTGGCAAGCAAGGGCAACAATTACTCTAAGGCTGAACTGACTGGACCTGGTGTTTCATCCGGCTGGCCTGGATGCCCTCAGCCTGGACTGCCTTCTATCCTACTTTCAAATTCATAGCAGCTGATGAGTCACGGGAGGAGAAGGCAATGACTCAAGATTATTGGCATATCAGAATTGTGGCTTATCAGACTTTCCTTAGAGTCAGAATTATGAATTCCTTAGAGTCAGAATTGTGGCATATCAGACTAGGACCTGGGTTCAGCCATGAAGCCCACTGGGTGACCTTGGGCCTAACCTACCTCACGGGACTGTTGTGATTATCAAACAGAAAGGGGGAGGGGTGTGTATGCCACCCTGAGCTCCTTGGAGGAAAGTTGCTATATAAATGTAATAATAAATAAATAAGAGTAGCCAGCTGCCCCCTAGAAATTACTTGCAGCTCATTATATCCACTTTTACTAGGAAATAAAATACATACAATTTGATTGGGGGAGGAGGTGTTGCTGTTCAGTAAGTGCATATATGATTTATTAGTTGGATTGATTTCCTTTTTTTTGACCAAATCATTTTTATTGATTTTCCAAATATTACCAAATCAGCCACAAATTAAGACAAATTTAATACAATTTTTCCCAAAATTGGTTTCCCATACTCCATTCATGATGTGTCCAAATTTTCCTCTTGTTGCTGTTTATTTACCTAGTTGTTTCTAGTTCACATTCCTTACAATTAACCTTATATTACAGTAGGGTTTTTTTAAAAAAACAACCTTGTTTATCCTTAACCATCAGCTTGCCGATTCCTGCATGTACAATATTCTAACATTTGCAATATCTACAAGTGAGGTTACTCCACAAATTATCAAATCCACAACAAGTCAGTAATTATCATTTCTAAAATAAACTATGTATGAAAACCCAGTAGTTCACTTTTACTAGGTGTTTTTCCTTTTCTTCTTATATGCACAGTGCATTCTGTCCAGACCTCTTAAATGTCCAATCCAAGTATCTCCTCTGTTGTTGTCCATTCTGAAATAGGAAATTGCAAGGATGACCTTGGTATTTTCCCATGGCGCCTTAACAGTGAGCCCATAATTGTAGGAGAAGGCAGACTGTCTTTCCTAGAAAATTTGTAACAGTTCAATCTTTAGTCGCCCTCCCCTTAAGCCAAGCAGACCCAAGCTGATGACTTTCCATTGAAATTTCTCAATTTGCCTCTAAGAGTACACCAGTTATTGCTGGCCATTTCCCATCAGGTTCTCATCAACATTTTCTGACACTCCAAGCTTTAATTAATGTCCCTAATTGTTTAATTATTTAAAATTCTCTCAGTCTTATTCGTCAAGTTCTTTCAGTTTCATCAAGCTGAGGAGGTGATAGGTAAAACTCCTCAAAAAAAGCAGCTTGTCACATCTTCCCCTTCCTTCCATTGTTTTGACAGCATCAGACAGCATCACTCCACCTCACACTGCCTGGAGTTTTACCTGCACACACTTCCAATTTTCCACTAATAAACCTCACCTGTGATCCTTTTATTTCTTTAATCCAGAGGGGGTATGAAGTAAGCCCTTGAAAGCTTTAAGCAACAACAATAATAGCATTAATAATAAAAGAAGATCTACTCCTATCTTCTCTCCATTTTGAATTACAGCAGGAATCATAACTCAAATCTCATACCTCAACTTCAATAGCCTGATTATGCCATTAATTTTAATCCAGTGTTCAAAATTTTGAAGGAGCTCTGCCACTTGCTGTGGCGGACTTTGGAGGCTGTCTCTGTGATGGAGAGTTTGAGACCCAGCATCTCCTCCCCTCCTGGTTCTTGGGTGGCAGGAGTGGGCACAAAGACGACATTTGGCCAAAAGTGCTGTTGGGTCACTCATAATACTAACCCATATTTAACATTAAGCTTAGTAAATGTTAACCTTAGTTAAGGCTGAGGCATCTGGCAGACAATCTCTTAAACTAGGATTAGGGTTTTTTTGCTCTCCAGATGTTGCTGAACTATAGCTCCCATCAGTCCCAGCAAGCATGGCCCAATAGCCAGGGATTTGGTTCGCATCTGTCTGTCTTGAGAGACAATGGAGTGTGCATCTGGGGGTGAAGTCAAACTGCTGTGTTAGTTAATTCCACACTGTGGATATTGCTAATATAGGAACTGAATAGATTGTATTTCCTGATCAATCTGCTGGATTTTAACTTCTCATAGTATGTTTCGTTTATATGATAAGTTGGTCTATAGAACCATATATTTTGATATGATATGTTGAATCACATTTAAAAAGAATTTATATAGTTATATACAGCCTGTTGTTTGTGTTGTTATCAGTTTTGTATTTACGTGACAAAGGGTTTGGTAGTGTTAGTTGACAGCACCGAAATAACCTCTCTGGGGTGCAAGCCTGAGCAGGGTGTATGGAGGTTCTGGGCTGCCTAGACAGCAAGAGCCCCCTCTTGGCCTCGCTGGTGCGATTCAAAGGAAAGCACCAGGTTGGCTGCAGGAGGTGCTGGAAGGAAGTATAGAAGGTGCCATCCAACTACCTTAAGGCAGTGGTTTTTAACCAGTGTGCCGTGGTGCTCTAGGGCAGTGTTTCCCAACCTTTTTTGGGCAAAGGCACACTTGTTTGATGAAAAAAATCTCGAGGCACACCACCATTACAGCCCCGTGACGTCAGCGCGCAGCGTCACGCCGGGAGGGACGCACGAAAGTGTAAGCTTCAATTTTTTCCCCTCCCCCTTGCCGGGGAACCTCCAAGCTTTGGGGGTGGGGGGGGGAGGAGGCAGCAAAGCGAGGCAGGAAGGAGAGCGCGGCTTGGCTGGGTGAGCTTTGGCAGGGGCAGGGAATGAGAGCCGCGAGGCGGGCGCTGCGGACGGAGGCGCTGCCCGCCGAGCTCGCAGGCAGCCAGGCAGGCAGACGGCGAGAGCCCTGCGCTGGGCGGCCTCTCCTCGCCGCCGCCGCCCCGCCTCTCGCCGCCCGACTCGCCCGCCTCCCTCCAGGCAACATCTCGCGGCACACCAGGCAACATCTCGCGGCACACTAGTGTGCCGCGGAACAGTGGTTGGGAAACACTGCTCTAGGGTGCTTTGAATGATAGTCAGGGGGGCCGTGGGCAACACTGGCTTCTGTCTTTCTTTTCCTTCCCTCCCTTCTTTGATGCCCTCTGTTGGTTACAGCAGCGACCCTGGCTACAAGCTCCCCAGGTGAATGGTGCCTCTCTTTGGGGTGGGGGTGGGCAACTCAGAGACCACGGATGGCCACAGCAACTGCCCAGAGGACTCCCAAGGAAAGGAGAGAGGAAAAGAGGCTGAGAGAACAGTCCACAAGGGAGGGTGTTTGAAAAAGGGTGAGAGGCTGCCAGCTCTGCAGACAAGGGATGACATAACTGGGCTCCTGAGCCCCACAGGGGTGCCACAGAAAGAATGTAGTTGGTCAAGGGAGCCGTGGACTCAAAAGGGGTCTCCACTCCTGATTTGTGTAGGATTTGCTCCTTTTCTTCTCTCGATGTCCACAAGGCAGCAGAGGTTTAAGGTAAGAGTTTTTCTTCTCCTAGATGGGCTACCTTTCCAGGTTGATGAGCCCCATCTGCCCCTCACTTCTCTCTACAGCATGTGCAGAAATCACCTTCTTGACCGTTGGACCCACTATTGGTCTTTTCCACTCAATCCGCTCAGTCGTGTTTTCAGGCACAGTTTCTAACTCACTGAGTCTTTGATTCCCATTGGCTACATTCACTTGGTTTAATCGGCCAGTTGAATCCATTCCTGGGGTGTGGCTGCTGTTGTATGCTGCCAGTTTCTAGGAGCCACAGGTGAGTTTCCAAGTGAGTTTCCAGGGTTGAGACCAAAGGTGGACCAACTACCCCAGAAGGAGCACAACATGCTCTGATGGTGTTTCCTGCTTGGCAGGGGGTTGGACTCGATGGCCCTTGTGGTCTCTTCCAACTCTATGATTCTATGATTCTATGTCCCCCACCAGAGGTACCACCCCTCCCTTGATATCCCATATACCCCTGGCCAGGGGATTATAGGAGCCATAGGATTCTTTCTGCAACTTGGTGCCTTTTGGAAATTGTGTGTATGTTTGAGGAAGTGTCGAAGATCATTCTCCTATTTGATTTTTTCTCTCATGCAAGCATTATTTATCATATGTAAATCAGGGCAGCAGTTGAAGAAGGAGCAAAAAAGGTTTTCTTGTGTGTGTGTGTGTTTCTTTGTGGCTGATTAGCTGTTTCTCCCTGTGCAAAGGTCAGAGGGGACAGGGTTTCTGTTGAGGCAGGGGATTAGCTGTGGGAGGAGCTTATCAGGGCAGCGGCGCGCGCCTAGCGGCGCGTGCAGTTTGATCCATCTTTTAGATTTAGGGGAGCTAGTCTCAAACGTTTGTTGGGGGAGACCTAGGTTTTTTTTTTCTTGTGGGGGGAGTTATTTGTCCTGTCTTCACGCTTTTTATGATGGAGGACCGCTGTAGCCACCCCCAACGACACGATCTCAGGATGGAGGGGGAGGGAACAGCTGCAGTCGCCTGTGGTTCCTGCGCAATGTTTGCCATCTTGCCAAAGGTTGCAGGCAGCTTTACCTGCAGCAATTGCATGTTGATTGCCCTCTTAAAAGACAAAGTCCAGCAACTGGAGGAACGTGTAGCTACGCTCCAAAGAATTAGAGAGCTGGAGCTCTTCTTGGAAGCAACAGAGCACACCGTCTCCACCAAGGATGAGACAGGGGACTCCCCTGAGAAGGAGGCTAGTTCACCAACACAGGAGCCAGATATATGGAGAAACGTGACTCAAAGAAGTAGGAGGCCCAGGGTTCGCTCTGATTGTTTAGAAATACACAATCGCTTTGAGGTCCTCTCCCCTAGCATGGAAGACGAAGAGCAGACTCCATTTGAGGATCTCTCCCTCATTACAGTCGATCAGGTATATGAAGACGAGCAGCAAAGTCAGTCCTCAGGGAATGTGCAGGCGACCTTGGAACGGACAGCTCACGGAAGAACCCCGACCAAACCTAAGAGGAGGCGTGTAGTGGTGATAGGGGATTCCCTACTGAGGGGAACAGAAGCAGTGATCTGTGGGCCTGACAAGATGTCTCGGGAAGTGTGCTGTCTCCCCGGGGCTAAGATCCAAGATGTAACTGAATGACTGCAAGGAATCATAAAACCCACTGACAAATACCCCTTCCTCTTGGTTCATGTGGGAACCAATGACACTGCAAGCAATAGCCTCCAGAAGATCAAAAGAGACTACGAGGCTCTCGGCAGGAAATTGAAGCAACTAAATGCACAAATTGTCATCTCATCTGTCCTCCCAGTTGAACGACGTGGCCCAGGGAGAGAGGGAAAAATAGTGGAAGTGAACAGCTGGCTTCGCAAATGGTGTAAACAGGAACGGTTTGGATTCTTAGATCACGGACTGCAGTTTCTTGAAGATGGACTTCTGGCAAGCTATGGGCTGCACCTCACAACGGTTGGGAGAAATGTTTTTGCCAAAAATCTCAGAAACCTCATCAGGAGGGCTTTAAACTGACTAATGTGGGGGAGGGAGACAGTGCTCCTGAAGGTAGGAGTCTATCAATTGATGAAGATGATCATCCAAATGTCATAGACCAAATGGAGCAAACAGCATGCAGACCTAGTGGTGGGAGGAAAAAATCCTTAAATAAGAGACACGGGGGAATGATTAATGGACTTCAATGTCTGTACACTAATGCGCAAAGCATGGGAAATAAACAAGATGAGCTTGAGCTCTTGGTACAGCAAACTAAATATGACATAATAGGCATCACTGAAACCTGGTGGGATAAGTCCCACAATTGGAATGTAATAATGGGGGGATACAATCTATTTCAGAGAAACAGACCAGACAAGAAAGGAGGAGGAGTGGCGTTATATGTCAGGGATGTGTATACCTGTGAAGAGATCCAAGATTTAGAACCTCAAAGCCAAAGTGAGAGCATTTGGGTCAAAATTAAGGGAGAGAAAAATAACAGGGACCTCATTGTGGGAGTTTACTATAGATCCCCAAGCCAAACGGAGGACATAGATGATGCCTTCCTGGAACAGATGGCCAAGCATGCAAAAGGAAGGGAGATAGTAGTAATGGGGGACTTCAATTACCCGGATATTTGTTGGATGTCAAACTCAGCCAAGAGCATAAGGTCAAACAGATTCCTCACTGGCCTTGCAGACAACTTCATTGTCCAGAAAGTGGGAGAAGCAACAAGAGGAACAGCCATTTTAGATCTGGTCCTAACCAATGTTGATGACCTGGTTAGTGGGGTAGAAGTGGAAGGATCATTAGGCGCGAGTGATCATGCTCTTCTGAAGTTTACTATACAGTGGAAAGGAGCAGCCAAGCATACTAGGACTCAATTTCTTGACTTTAAGAAAGCCGACTTCATAAAACTTAGGGAAGTGCTGGGTGAGATCCCATGGACAGTAATACTAAAAGGAAAGGGAGTTCATGATGGCTGGGAGTTTGTTAAGAGGGAGATAGTAAAAGCACAACGTCAGGCAATACCAGTGAGACAGAAATATGGAAGGTGCCTAAAGAAGCCAGGGTGGCTATCTAAAGAACTTTTAACTGAGTTAAGATTAAAAAAGGATGTGTACAAAAAATGGAAACGGGGGGAAACCACCAAAGAGGAATTCAAACAAATAGCCAGCACATGTAGACACAAAGTCAGAAAAGCTAAAGCACAGAATGAACTCAGGCTTGCTAGAGAGGTTAAAAGCAACAAAAACGGCTTTTATGGGTATGTTCGTAGCAAAAGGAATAACAAAGAAACAGTGGGGTCACTCAGAGGAGAAGATGGTGAAATGCAAACAGGGGACACAGAAAGGGCTGAACTCCTCAATGCCTTCTTTGCCTCAGTCTTCTCCGATAAAGAAAACAATGGCCGACCTGAAGAATTTGGAGCAAATGATTCAGCAAAGGAAACACAGCCCAGAATAACTAAGGAGATAGTACAAGAATACTTGGCTAGTTTAGATGTGTTCAAGTCTCCAGGGCCAGATGAACTGCATCCAAGAGTATTAAAAGAACTGGCAGATGTGATCTCAGAACCACTGGCAGTCATCTTTGAGAATTCCTGGAGAACAGGCAAAGTCCCGGCAGACTGGAGGAGGGCAAATGTTGTCCCTATTTTCAAAAGGGGGAAAAGAGAGGACCCAAATAATTATCGCCCAGTCAGTCTGACATCAATACCAGGGAAGATTCTGGAGCAGATCATTAAGCAAACAGTCTGTGAGCACCTAGAAAGGAATGCTGTGATCACCAATAGTCAGCATGGATTTCTGAAAAATAAGTCATGTCAGACTAACCTGATCTCGTTTTTTGACAGAATTACAAGCCTGGTAGATGAAGGGAATGCAGTGTATGTAGCCTACCTTGATTTCAGCAAGGCATTTGACAAGGTGCCCCATGATATTCTTGTAAAGAAGCTGGTAAAATGCGGTCTTGACTATGCTACCACTCAGTGGATTTGTAACTGGCTGACTGACCGAACCCAAAGGGTGCTCATCAATGGTTCCTCTTCATCCTGGAGAAGAGTGACTAGTGGGGTGCCACAGGGTTCTGTCTTGGGCCCGGTCTTATTCAACATCTTTATCAATGACTTGGATGATGGACTCAAGGGCATCCTGATCAAATTTGCAGATGACACCAAACTGGGAGGGGTGGCTAACACCCCAGAGGACAGGATCACACTTCAAAACGACCTTGACAGATTAGAGAACTGGGCAAAAACAAACAAGATGAATTTTAACAGGGAGAAATGTAAAGTATTGCACTTGGGCAAAAAAATTGAGAGGCACAAATACAAGATGGGTGACACCTGGCTTGAGAGCAGTACATGTGAAAAGGATCTAGGAGTCTTGGTTGACCACAGACTTGACATGAGCCAACAGTGTGACGCGGCAGCTAAAAAAGCCAATGCAATTCTGGGCTGCATCAATAGGAGTATAGCATCTAGATCAAGGGAAGTAATAGTGCCACTGTATTCTGCTCTGGTCAGACCTCACCTGGAGTACTGTGTCCAGTTCTGGGCACCACAATTCAAGAAGGACACTGACAAACTGGAACGTGTCCAGAGGAGGGCAACCAAAATGGCCAAAGGCCTGGAAACGATGCCTTATGAGGAACGGCTAAGGGAGCTGGGCATGTTTAGCCTGGAGAAGAGGAGGTTAAGGGGTGATATGATAGCCATGTTCAAATATATAAAAGGATGTCACATAGAGGAGGGAGAAAGGTTGTTTTCTGCTGCTCCAGAGAAGCGGACACGGAGCAATGGATCCAAACTACAAGAAAGAAGATTCCACCTAAACATTAGGAAGAACTTCCTGACAGTAAGAGCTGTTCGACAGTGGAATTTGCTGCCAAGGAGTGTGGTGGAGTCTCCTGCTTTGGAGGTCTTTAAGCAGAGGCTTGACAACCATATGTCAGGAGTGCTCTGATGGTGTTTCCTGCTTGGCAGGGGGTTGGACTCGATGGCCCTTGTGGTCTCTTCCAACTCTATGATTCTATGAAATGGCTGGCTAACTACTTCTAGTCTGGGAACCATCTGCCCAAAGCAGAACCCTCAAATCCAGCACATAATCTGGTTCATGTGGTTTTTGGTGGCATCTTTAGTTAAATCCTGTTTTGCCTTTTTTAACCCCACTTTGCTCTACAAGTTCTCTGTTTCAGAAACTTTCCGAACAGGAACAACAAACTAGCATGCTTGTGGAATAAACTAGTGTGGTACAAAAGTACAAGAAATTGGCACATGCTGATCGGCACAAGCAGCCAGTAATAACTTGAATAAAAATAAATATTTATGTTCATATTTCTTTGCTGGTATTTTGAAAAGGCAACATATGTTTCATGTTGTTTTTAAATAATGAAATGTGGAACAAATGAAAGTTAAGCTTCCTACAAGCTACTATGATAAGCAGACAGAGGTTTTGTTTACAGCTCAAAACTTCAGCTGTGACCTCTGACAATTGATGCAAACCTTAATTACAAATAGAATTATACATTTTAAGAACCATTCAGAACAAAGGAACATATTTTCACTTGGCTTTCTTTGTGATAGTTTTAATTAGCTGCAAGTCTTTGAAAAATCATAGTGCTTGACGGAAGAAAGTGGCTTGCTCACTTCAAATAATGCCTGTAAGATCTGTAGGAATGTGACCGTTTCAGCCCTCATGCTCTACAATTTATTCATATGTTCCTGGATATACTATTTCTGAAGGGGTAGCAATGTTAGTTTCTGATTTCAGAAACAACCAGGAATCTTGTAGTACCTTAAAGTCTAACAAATTTATTAAAAGTGTGAGCTTTTGTGGACTACAGTCTACTTCATCAGATGTGTGAAATGGTTTCTTGCATGGGGGAGGGGAGAGACAGATAGTAAACTGTGAGTCAGAAGAAAATGGCATTCAGAGTGGCCATTCAGAGTGGCCATTAACCCCAAACAGTATTTAACAACACATTCATCCAGGCATTGGTAAGCCAATTAACATATGTAGTGTGATTTTGAAAAATCCATTGTGCTGATTTCATTCCAAAAGTGATAGCATTGAACCTCTTGATATATTGTAGTTTGTGTGATTCATATTGCACTCTCCCTTTCAAGTCACTGCCCCCTGGTCTGTCTGTCTATCTATATCTATATCTATATCTATATCTATATCTATATCTATATCTATATCTATATCTATATCTATATCTATATCTATCTATCTATCTATCTATCTATCTATCTATCTATCTATCTATCTATCTATCATCTATCTATCTATCTATCTATCTATCTATCTATCTATCTCCAATTCAGGGTTACACTGAATTTGGTAACACAGGGTAACACAGGGTAACATGGCACAAAAACTTGTGCCATGGTAAAATCGTTTGCCTTCAAAGTGCCACAAAACTCTGTTGTTTTTCCTGGGTTTACAGGAACAACATAACAGTGGATTGGTTTGTTTTGGATTATAGCTTGTAGTTAACGACGAAAGGTCTTAACTATGAGACCTGGCCAAACCCTGACTTAGAGTTTTGTGTGAAGAGTCCCTGGTCCTCACTGCCCTTTAAAATAGACAAAGGGGAAGTACAACTGAAAGTATGTGCAAAGCAGTTACTGTTTATGAAGGGTTTGATTCAGAGTCGGGTCCCTTGCTGGCTTGGGACCTGGTACATATGCACCCTTTTGTTGTCCTGTTTTGAACCCTGACCTTGTCAGCCCAAGACCCTATCATCTGCTCCACACTGCCTCTCTTAGAAGATGTAGGAAGCACTTGAGGGAAACGCCACTCTATTGCTCCTAGTAGAAGGTGTACATCTTAGGCTCAGTTCAAACATAATGTGAAACCATGGCTTACCCTGATCATTATTTAGAGCTCAAGGCATGGCATAAACTTGCAAATGTAAATGTACAGATGCACAACAGGCATCTTGTTGTCTGCTTTTGCTTTCCATCCTTACAGAATTCATGTTCATGATTTCCTCTTCTGCCCTTGAAATAATAGCTTTTAACTTTTTTGTTGTTGATTCAGACATTATGCCAAATCATACTTAGCACCAGTCATGGTTTTCAGACCCATTTCAACTCCCCCTTTCTTTCTCCTTGTGCCCCACCCCCAGGTTAAGTCTTATTATTTCCTAGATATAGGCTTTGACCTCACATTGGGATACAAGGAGGCCGTGACCACTGGCGGAGGAAGAGGCGTATGGGGGAGCGCACCACTCAGGCAGGAGGAGAAGTTATGCTAAGACCAGACTGCTTATTACCGAGGAGGCAGGTTTAGTTGTTGTTTGTGTGGGAATGTTCTGGGGTGCAGGAGAGGATATATTGACTAATTATATCCTTATCCAACTTGTGCTAACAAGTTCCCAAAATATCAGCAGAGTTTACAAACATTCCCCTTTAAGTTCGCAACGGTAACGTGTGCACAGGTTTGCTAGAACCTCTATAATAATTACTCTGGTAATTTCCCCTTTTGTTCCCTCTTAAAATACAAGACACAACACAGCCTTTATAAAAGTATAAAAGAGTTTACTCACGATCTGTTCACAATATGATCCCAGATGGCAGACAGGCTTAAAAAGGTAAAATACACTTAGAATCTATCTTATAGGAAGATAGGCCTCTCCTCTCTTGGCTGAGAGCCAAGAGGGCATCCTGCTTCTTCGAAAGGTGATGGCAGAGAGAGAGAGATGGCTGCCTGCCCTGTGCTTTTGTCATTACCTGCACAGGTGAGGCCACACCCACCTCTGGTCACATGCGGAGGAAGTCCGTCCCCAGGAAGTTTACCTGCTTGTTAGACAGACATCCCTCCCCATGTTCTAACATGTACACTCTAGGAATATTGTCATTGACTGCTCCTGTGTTTACATCCCACATACCCCTTCTCAGGCAATACAACATATACAAAACATAAGCAACTTTATTCAACCACCCAGAGTCCCAGCTTGACACGTAGATTCTGGAAACTCTCTCTTGGTAGGGGTTTCGTCAGGATGTCAGCAGTCATCTCTTGGGTGCTGCAGTAGGATAGTTCCACAAGTCCATCCTGGATCATCTGGCGTATGTAGTGGTATTTAACCCCAATGTGTTTTGTTCTGGCCAGGAACTTTTCACTCTGCGTCAGCTTCAGGCAACTTTGATTGTCCTCTAGCAAGCTGACAGGCCCTTTTCTCACCAACCCAAAGTCCTTTATGAGTTGATCAAGCCAGGCGATCTCTCTACAGGCTTCTGTTGCTGCAACGTATTCTGATTCTGTGGAAGATAATGCTACACAGCTCTGTTTATAACTGCCCCATGAAACAGGTCCATCCCCAAACATAAAAACATGACCACTTGTTGATTTATAATCAGCATTATCCCCAGCCCAATCAGCATCAGTATACCCAACCAACTTAGGGTCTCTGACAGCTGGTAACCTTAATTTACAATTCATGGTACCCTTCAAATATCGCACCACCCTCTTTACACCTGCCCAATCATGCTCAGTGGGAGAATTCACTTTTCTGCTAAGAATCCCCACAGCATTAGCTAAGTCAGGTCTACATGTGGTAACTAAATACAAAAGTTTACCAATCGCCGACCTGTAGTCATTGTTATCTGGCAACTGCTTCGAATCCTGCTGATTCTTCAGGAAGTCAGTAGCCATCGGTGTAGCAACTGGATGTGCGTCTTGCATCTGCATGTGCTCAATTAGCTCGTGGATCTTCTGTCTTTGGCTGAGAAGAAATGAGCCGTCCTCTTCTCTTTCCACCTGGATCCCGAGGTAGTACTGGACATCTCCTAGCTCCTTGACCTCCACCTCCTTGCTAAGGTGTTTTACTATCTGTGTATAGTCTTTCTCACTTGCTGTGGCAATAATCAGGTCATCAACAAATGCTAGGATATATGAGAATTGTCCATTATTTGACTTACTGTACAAGCACTTGTCAGCGTCGCCTTGCTTGTACCCAAGTTGCGTCAGCATTTTATGCAACTTCTGGTTCCAGGCTCTGGCAGCCTGTTTAAGTCCATAAAGTCCTTTCTGCAGTTTGCACACTAGATGTGCCTCATGTGGTTTTACAAAACCCTTGGGCTGCTTCATGTAAATTTCTTCTGAAATCTGCCCATGTAGAAAAGCGGTAGCAATGTCAATGTGTTTCACCCTCATTTTCTTGGAGGCTGCAATGCTTAAAAGCATTCTTACGCTGCCGTACCTCACAGTTGGTGCAAAAACTTCATCATAGTCTTCACCAAAACGCTGTGAAAATCCCTGTGCTACAAGTCTAGCTTTGTAGCGCTGCACTTCTCCTTCTGACCCCTTCTTAACCTTGAAAACCCATTTACTGCCAATGGCCTTCTTACCGGGAGGCAGCTCAGTGAGTGTCCAGGTCTTGTTCTGATGCAGTGCATCCATCTCCTCCTGCGCGGCCTTCCTCCAGAGACTGGCTTCTGCAGCTGGCATCTCCTGTATCTCTTCCCAAGTGGAAGGTTCCTGTGGAAACGCCGACCCTGCAAGGTAGGACAACCGTACTGGTGGGACACCTTTGTTGGTTCTGGATGAGCGTCTGACTTCTGGTTCTGCGACCGCATCAGCTTCCTCATCCTCCTCCAACGCAGGCATGTCCCCATCTGAGTCCTCATCTTCGTCTCTGGTCCCGCCAGGGTTCTGGTCCTCTGCGTCTTCTGGTGCGTCGCCTGTAGGGGACGCTGTAACACTCGAAGGCAGATAATTACTTTGTGGGGTCTCAAAAGGGAAATATACAAACTCTTGAGTCCTTTCCGACTCATCTGAAGAATCCACAACAGTGTTCTTAGTGTCTACTTTTCCATATTCATCAAAATAAACCGCATGGTATGCATTTGTCTTACCAGTTTGTAAGTCCATAATTCTGTATCCTTTGCCCCCAGAAGCATATCCCACAAGGATACCTGCTTTTGCCCTGGAGTCAAGCTTGTGTCTGTGTTCCTTGGGCACGTGGAAGTAACACGGACTTCCAAACACACGTATTTGCGACAAATTGGGAGCTTTCCCATGCCAAAGTTCAAATGGTGTGCGCTCTGCACCTTTAGTTGGCAGTCTATTCTGCAAATAGACCGACGTGTACACTCCTTCGGCCCACAGCTTGTGTGGCAAACGTGCATCCTTTAGCATGCACCTTGTCATGTCCATAATGGACCTAAACTTTCTCTCAGCTATGGCATTCTGCTGTGGTGTGTAAGGAATTGTGGTTACGTGTGCAATTCCTTCCTTGGCCAGGAGAGCCTGCATTTCATTTGAGCAGTACTCACCTCCATTGTCACTCATTAACACAGCTGGAGCTCTCTGGAATTTATTCTTGACCATGGCAATGTATTCTTGGAGCTTCTCCACTGTCTCACTCTTCTCTTTGAGGAAATATACAACACAAAATCTTGAAAAGTCATCCAGAAATATTAAAATATATCTATTCTTTCCCAGTGAGGGAACATTCATGGGTCCACATATGTCAGTGTGCACTATGTCAAGCACTTTGTTGCTTCTTTGTTCTGCACAACGTGGAAATGAAGGTTTTACAGCCTTCTCAGTAATACAGCTTATGCACTTTGTTGGAGCTTTGTTGCTCTGCTTTACCTGCAAACCTCTTACAAGATCTCTTTTCTGTAGATCCAGAATGACGTTGGTGTCTCTGTGTCCAAGCCTTCTGTGCCACAGGTCCAGATCTGCTTCATCCTTCTGGCTGGAATGTGCCACTTTTGCAGACTGGTTCTCTGAAAGATCAAGCTCATATACACCATTTATTAGCTTTGCTTGAGCAAACACTTTGCCATTTCTAGTCACTTTACATTCTCCATTTCCAAATGTGATCTGGAAACCTTTCTTGTCCAAAGTGGACACGCTGATTAAATTGCAGCTCAGCTCTGGAACGTACAAAACTCTAGAGATTGTGTTCTCAATGCATTCATTGTTTATATTGCATTTCAGGCTCATGGAACCTGCACCTTTTGCTTTAACAATGTTGCCATCTGCAATCTCAATTTCAGATCCTTCTTCATCATTTATCTCATTAATCTCATTAAAATAGTCCTTTTTATATGAAAAATGCGAACTGGCACCTGAATCTAAAATCCATTTATTACGTTTATTTTCACGATTCTGGACAGCTAAATTCCTTTCTTGCAGTAACCATGTGCATTCACATTTCCCCTTCTTTTCCCCTTTTGGCTGAAAGGGGTGGGGTTTCTTCGCTTTAGGAGCTCTGCAGTTCTTTGCAATGTGTCCTTCTTTGTTACAATTGAAGCAATTCACTTTCTTAGGCAACTCTTTGGACTTTGTACATTGCCTAGATGCATAACTGCTGTCCTTGCTTCTAGCATTTCTCACTGGAGATTCAGCTCTATCTCTGCATTCTTCTTTTAAATAACCAATCAAGTCTTTAAAAGTCAGACCTTGTCTATGAGCCATCAAACTTACAAATGCGCTAAAACGTGGTCCAAGTGATGATAACAAAAATGCTATCTTTGTATCCTCATCAAAAGCTTTGGGAGTCAGATCAATTCTTTGAATAATCTCTGTAAATTTGTTGATGTGCTCTGTGAATTCCTCTTTTGAATTCATCCTCAATCTGGTTAATTTACACACCAAGTTTCTGAAGCTGTTTATGCTAGATTCTCCATATACGCGCTTGTCAGGGGTTCAGGAGCAGAGGCAAGGGCAAGGGAGGAAACAGAGAGCGAAGGGGAGGAGGCAGAAGAAAAGATGAGCGATGACGACGACCCGAGATCTCCGAGTCTTTCCAGTGAATCAGAAGATTCACAGGAAGGGGCGCCAGTGGCCAGAGCAAGGGGGGAGCCTAGGGAGACACCCCAGGAAGAAGGGTCCAGAGGGGGCTCAGAGAGCAGCAGTTGGAAATCGGGACCAGCATCACCAACAGAACGCAGTGGAGAGGAAGGGCGCCAGGTAGGAGGGAGGGCAGGAGTCAGGAGTGGCCACACCTCCATCGGGGAGCGAAGAAACGGTTAGGCGGAAAGTGGAAGGTTGGGCGCGCGCGCCAAGTTCAAATGCACAGGAAGGTGGCGCAGTAAGCAGCCCGGAAAGGGAGCCAGGTCCTAAAGCCCGACGCAAGGAGACAGAAGGGTCCGGGGGGTCAGCGTCAGAAGCGTCCCGGAAGGAAGAGACCACGGGGGGCAGAGGGACCCAGAGAAGAACGGTCAGGCGGAAAAGGTGGAGTAAGGCTAGGGTACTTAGCTGGTGTACAGGGGGCGGAGACTCAGACGGAGCTTCGCCGGTCTAACCCATAAGACGTAGAGTTGCACGCAGCAGCTTGAGAATGGAAACTGTAACTCAATAAAAGACTTTTATAAGTGACCGCTGGCTAGCGTGATCCTCTGTGAGCTAGGATCTGGAAGCAGCTCTGACAGCGCTCAATATCTCTTAAGATTTGAGATGCATCATCTGTACTATTTATTAATGATAGCTGCTCATCACGAAGTCCACTCAAAATTATGTGTCTAGCTTCGCTGTTCATGCGTTTCCAAGCACTTATTTTGGCTATAGCTTCCTCAGACGATCCCGTAGGTTGAGGGTTTAAAGCTTCCAAAATGTGCTTATAATCTAAACACGCTATCAAGCGCTGCTTCCAGTGCATGAAATTGTACTCATTCAGCACAGGCATTCCTAGCTTTGCATCACTATCAAAAGCTGCTCCAGCCATCTTAAAATCCAAAATTTGAAAATTCTTCAAAATTTCAAAAATTTCTCAAAATTTTAAAATCAAAATCTCAAAAATCTCAAAATACAAAACAATTCTTCACTGCCTTGGGTCACTGTGAACTCTGAGGGAAGGGGGGGGTGCTTAATCCCCACTGCACAATGGAACAAAGGACCATGTGCTTACCAGGAAGTTAACTCAGAAAAATACTACTCAACTCAAAATCACAATCCAATGCAATCCTTCAAAAATACGCAGAAATATGCAATACTGGGGCCACTAACCCTTTGTGGGAATGTTCTGGGGTGCAGGAGAGGATATATTGACTAATTATATCCTTATCCAACTTGTGCTAACAAGTTCCCAAAATATCAGCAGAGTTTACAAACATTCCCCTTTAAGTTCGCAACGGTAACGTGTGCACAGGTTCGCTAGAACCTCTATAATAATTACCGTATTTTTCGTACTATTGGACGCACCGGTCCATAGGACGCACCTAGATTTGGGGGGGGGGGAATAAAGGCAAAAAAAATTTATCCCCCCCCCCGCCAGGCGCGGGGCTGGGGCGGGGAAGCCCGAGCTTCCCCCTCCCCCAGAACGGGACCCAGAGCCATGCCGAAGCTGCGCGCAGCTTTGGCATCGCTCTGGGAGCTTGCGGGGCTGGGGGAGGAGGAAGCCTTCCGCCAGCCTCCAAACCATGTCGGGAGACAGCGGGATGGCGCACTGCGCCTCTCCCGCTGTCCCCCGAGTTTGCGGGGCTGGGCCAGCCTTCTAACCAAGTCGGGGGACAGCTGGAAGGGCGCACTGCGCCTCTCCCGCTGTCCCCCGAGTTTGCGGGGCTGGCGACGGGGAGGAGCAGGCTTCGCCCCCCGCCAGCCTTCTAGCCAAGTTGGGGGACAGAGGGAAAGGCGCGCTGCGCCTCTCCCGCTGTCTCCCGAGTTTGCGGGGCTGGCGGCGGGGAGGAGCAGGCTCCCCCCCCAGCCTTCTAACCAAGTCGGGGGACAGCGGGAAGGGCGCGCTGAAGCCTGGAGGTTGTGGGGCTGGTGGGGGGCAGAAGCAGGAGCGCCGCCATCCCGCTATTCCCCGACCTGATCTGGAGGTTGTGGGGCTGGTGGGGGGGAGAAGCATGCTTGCTTCTCCCACCCCCAGCCTCCAGATCAGGTCAGGGAATAGCGGGATGGCGGCGCTTCGCCATCCCCCTATCCCCCGAGCTTGTGGGGCTGGGGGGGGAGAAGCAGGCTTGCTTCTCCCACCCCCAGCCTCCAGATCAGGTCGGGGAATAGCGGGATGGCGGCGCTTCGCCATCCCCCTATCCCCCGAGCTTGTGGGGCTGGGGGGGGGAGAAGCAGGCTTGCTTCTCCCACCCCCAGCCTCCAGATCAGGTCGGGGAATAGCGGGATGGCGGAGCGCTGCCATCCCGCTATTCCCCGACCTGATCTGGAGGTTGTGGGGATGTGGGGGGGGGGGAGAAGCAGGCTTGCTTCTCCCACCCCCAGCCTCCAGATCAGGTCGGGTAATAGCGGGATGGTGGCGCTTCGCCATCCCCCTATCCCCCGAGCTTGTGGGGCTGGGGGGGGGGAGAAGCAAGCTTGCTTCTTCCCCCGCCAGCCTCCAGATCAGGTCGGGGAATAGCGGGATGGCGGCGCTTCGCCATCCCCCTATCCCCCGAGCTTGTGGGGCTGGGGGGGGAGAAGCAGGCTTGCTTCTCCCACCCCCAGCCTCCAGATCAGGTCGGGGAATAGCGGGATGGCGGAGCGCTGCCATCCCGCTATTCCCCGACCTGATCTGGAGGTTGTGGGGATGTGGGGGGGGGGGAGAAGCAGGCTTGCTTCTCCCCCCGCCAGCCTCCAGATCAGGTTGGGGAATAGCGGGGTGGCGGCCTTGCGCCTCCCCGCTGTCCCCAGCTTTTGGGTGCAGGCTGCTGCCCGCAAGCCTTGCGAGCCCGCGGGACATCCCGCCGGGCTTGCAAGACTTGGGATAGCTTCCTGAAGCCTGGAGAGCGAGAGGGGTCGGTGCGCACGGACCCCTCTCGCTCGCCAGGCTTCAGCAAAAGCCTGCATTCGCACCATAGGACGCACACACATTTCCCCTTCATTTTTGGAGGGGAAAAAGTGCGTCCTATAGTGCGAAAAATACGGTACTCTGGTAATTTCCCCTTTTGTTCCCTCTTAAAATACAAGACACAACACAGTCTTTATAAAAGTATAAAAGAGTTTACTCACGATCTGTTCACAATATGATCCCAGATGGCAGACAGGCTTAAAAAGGTAAAATACACTTAGAATCTATCTTATAGGAAGATAGGCCTCTCCTCTCTTGGCTGAGAGCCAAGAGGGCATCCTGCTTCTTTGAAAGGTGATGGCAGAGAGAGAGAGATGGCTGCCTGCCCTGTGCTTTTGTCATTACCTGCACAGGTGAGGCCACACCCACCTCTGGTCACATGCGGAGGAAGTCCGTCCCCAGGAAGTTTACCTGCTTGTTAGACAGACATCCCTCCCCATGTTCTAACATGTACACTCTAGGAATGTTGTCATTGACTGCTCCTGTGTTTACATCCCACAGTTTGGAGACTATCTCTGCTCCGGGGTCTGGTCTTGACCGGATGGATACTGGAATCAACAAGGGAGACCCACATGACCTGAAGGTGCTGCTGTGCAATGCCAGGTCAAGGATTCACAAGACCACTGCCATCCATTACTTGATCATGGATGGGGGACTTGACCTGGCATGTGTAACAGGGACTCAGTTGGATGAGGCGCATGGTCCTGTTCTTGCCGCTGCTTGTCCACCAGGTTTCTCTTCTGCACAGCAATCCAGGTCATATGGGTGGGGAGGGGGGGTTGCAGTGATTTTTAGGAAGTCATTAGCCTGCATCAGGCGTCCTATTGGGAAGACCCAGTTTTCTGAGTGCATGTTCTGGAAATTGGGCAAGGATTACTTTTGGTGTACCAGCCTCCCCACTGCACCAAGGATTCCCTGCCCAAGCTGCTTCAGGTTGTGGTGGATGTTCTCCTGGAGACACCTAGTTTAGCTGTCCTAGGGGTTTTAAACATCCATGCCGACACGACCATACAAGGGCCGCTTGGGACTTCATGGAAAGCATGGCCTCCATGGGGCTGTCCCTGAATAAGTTTGGCCCAACTCATAGTCGTGGACATACCTTAGACCTGGTGTTCACCTCTATTGATGTACCCACTGACACTAAGTAAAAGCAAAGCAAAAGAAGTGCCATGGTCAGATCACTTCCTGGTGCAACTGGACTTTTCCGTGACCCATTGCCTCTGCAGGGAGGTGGAACCGATTCGGATGGTCCACCCCCGCCATTTAATGGATCAAAGTGGTTTCCAGAGAGTGGTAGGGGATGTTTTATCCCATGCTGATATCCTTCCCCTGGTGACCCGCTGGAATGCGGAATTCCCTGGTGACCCGCTGGAATGCGGAATTAACCAGGGCCATTGACTCTCTGGCTCCAAAGCGCCCTCTGCGAGTACATGGAGCCTGGACTGCCCCATGGTTTCCCCCTCAGCTGAGGGTGCTGAAACAATTGCTGGGATGGCTAGAGCGCCGGTGGGGGAAAACTCACTCTGAATCTGACCAGACACGGGTTAAAGCTCAATGTTGAGCCTACCAAGTGGTGATAGCAATGGCGAAGAGGACCTTCTTCACCGCCTCTATTGGATCTGCAGAAAACAGAAGCAGGAGACTTTTTCAGGTGGTTTGTAATTTAATGGAATCATCTGCACCATTGGGGCGTGGTAAGGACCCCAAGATTTTTGCAGATAAAGTAGCTCAGGTTCAGAAAGAGATAGATTCTACCGTGAGAGCAGGGCCAGGGCGGCTTAAGTTGCATGGGATCAATTTCAGTATGTTACCTCCGAGGATGTGGGCAGGCTGCTTGGATGAGTGAAACCGTCCATCTGTCTCCTTGATCCTTGCCCATCTTGGCAAATAAAAGCAAGCTGAGAAGGGCTGGGTGATGGGCTCTGCAAAGTGGTGAATGCTTCCCTCTGTGAGGGAGGCTTCCCAGACCCACTGAAAGAGGCGGTTATTCAACCACTCCTTAAAAAAACATATTTGGACCCGGCCGATATGGCCAACTATCACCCAGTCTCAAATCTTCCATTCTTGGGCAAGGTGATTGAGCGGGTGGTTGCGGAACAACTCCAGGCACGCCTGAAGGATGCGGGCCATTTGGATCCCTTCTAATTGGGATTCAGGCCTCATCATGGGACTGAAACTGCCTTGGTCCCACTGGTCAATGATTTCTGGTAGGCTAGGGACAAAGGTGAAAACTGTTTCCTAGTTCTGCTGGATCTTTCAGCAGCCTTTGATACCATTGACCACAACATCCTTCTGGACCATCTAAAGAAGTATAGTGGTTCCGCTCCTTCCTCCCGGGTCCTGTCCAGAAAGTGGTGTGGGAAGATGAGTGTTTGGACCCCTGGGCTCCCACTTGTGGGGTGCCTCAGGGTTCTGTCTTCTCCCCCATGCTTTTTAACATGTATATGAAGCTGCTGGGAGAGATCATCAGGGGGTTTGGGCTGGGTGTACATCAATATGTGGATGATACCCAGCTTTACCTCTCTTTTAAATTTCATCATCAATCTTTATTACGGTCCAAAGACCCAACAAAACATTACAAATTAATACAGAGTTCATACAGTCTACCTCCAGGTTAATCAAGCACTTTGTTTGGAATATAGGGCTCGTTTGTTCTTGCAACCACCGATAAAAACTTTGCCACTGCCAACATTCTAGCTTTTGTCCGGTCTTCCAGTAGGAACCTGACATAGTGAGCCTCTGACTTTCCCGGGAAAGGCACCAGCAAGGGTAGTATCAGTTCAGCCCTGGCCTGCTCATACTTCGCACAATGTAACAAAATATGATCTAAATCAGAACCAGTGAAGGTGGTGAAGTTCCTGTATGAGTGCCTGGAGGTGGTTGGAGGATGGATGGCAGCTAACAAATTGAGGTTGAATCCTGACAAGACAGAAGTACTCTTTTTGGGGGGACAGGGGGCGGGCAGGTGAATGGGGTAACTGTGTCCCTGAAGGACCAGGTGCACAGCCTGGGAGTCATTTTGGACTCACAGCGGTCCATGGAGGCGCAGGTCAATTCTGTGTCCAGGGCAGCTGTCTACCAGCTCCATCTGGTACACAGGCTGAGACCCTACCTGTCTGCAGAATGTCTCACCAGAGTGGTGTATACTTTAGTTACCTCCCGCTTGGACTACTGCAATGTGCTCTGTGTGGGGCTACCTTTAAATGACCCGGAAACTTCAACTAATCCAAAATGTGGCAGCTAGACTGGTGACTGGGAATGGTCTACTGAAAGAGCTACATTGGCTCCCAGTACATTTCCGAGCAGAATTCAAAGTGTTGGTGTTGACCTTTAAAGCCCTAAATGGCCTTGGCCCAGTATACCTGAAGGAGCGTCTCCGCCCCCATCGTTCAGCGATGAGGTCCAGCAATGAGAGCCTTCTGGCGGTTCCCTCACTGTGAGAGGTGAGGTTACAGGGAACCAGGCAGAGGGCCTTCTCAGTAGTGGCGCCTGCCCTGTGGAACACACTCCCTTCAGATGTCAAGGGGATAAACAACTATCTGACTTTTAGGACACCTTTTTAAGGGAAGTTTTTAAGTTTGATGTTTTATTCTGTTGGGAGCCACCCAGAGTGGCTAGGGGAAACACAGCCAGATGGGCGGGGTATAAATAATAAATTACTCTTATTATTATGGCTAAGTGAAATTTTTACCTGGTCTCCCAGGACATAGGCCTTAGAGATTAAATGCAAACATGTGTAACTCATTCAGTAAAGGAACTTCCTTTTTTAAAACACAGACAACTATTTCCGAAAAGGCAAAGGCCGCCACTTCTCTGTTCCAAAATTCCCCCAAACATCTCTGTTTTTGTTCTAAAAAAACAGCTTCCCTGAGATTCTGTGCCTTTAGCTGCCGCCCCAAGCCTCGCGCACCCGGTGGGACCTCCTGCCGGGAGCGCGAGGCTTGCTGACACTCGCCCGAAGCAGGGGAAGCCCTCCGGAGGGCTCCCCGTGCTTCGGGTGACAGGCTGCCCTCCCGAGGGCTCCCCGTGCTTCGGGCGACAGGCTGCCGCCCCAAGCCTCGCGCACCCGGTGGGACCTCCTGCCGGGTGCGCGAGGCTTGCAGACACTGGCCCGAAGCAGGGGGAGCCCTCCGGAGGGCTCCCCGTGCTTCGGGCGACAGGCTGCCGCCCCAAGCCTCGCGCACCCGGTGGGACCTCCTGCCAGGTGCGCGAGGCTTGCAGACACTGGCCCGAAGCAGGGGGAGCCCTCCGGAGGGCTCCCCGTGCTTCGGGCGACAGGCTGCCGCCCCAAGCCTCGCACACCCGGTGGGACCTCCTGCCGGGTGCGCGAGGCTTGCAGACACTCGCCCGAAGCAGGGGGAGCCCTCCGGAGGGCTCCCCGTGCTTCGGGCGACAAGCTGCCGCCCCAAGCCTCGCGCACCCGGTGGGACCTCCTGCCGGGAGCGCGAGGCTTGCAGACACTCGCCCGAAGCAGGGGGAGCCCTCCGGATGGCTCCCCATGCTTCGGGCGACAGGCTGCTGCCCCAAGCCTCGCGCACCCGGTGGGACCTCCTGCCGGGCGCGCGAGGCTTGCAGGCATTCGCCCCATAAGACGCACCCCGATTTCCCCTTCATTTTTGGAGGGGAAAAAGTGCGTCTTATGGGGCGAAAAATTCCGGTAGCTTTTTTTAGAGAGGTGCCAGCATACAGAGTGATGTCACTCTATGCCCATGGAGAATCCTAGGCAGTGGTGGGTTTCCCACCACCCTTAGAAGTTTAGTCTGTTTGCAAGCCTAGTCTTTTTCTGTCTCCAAAGTTTCCAATTTCAGCAACATTACCTTCTTATATGCCATGTCTACTTCCCATCCTTTTACTTGGATTATTATGTTTGCATCTGTACTAAGATTTTTCTATTCCAAATGCATTCTTCCAAAGCAAAGAACCGTGGAATTGCAATCCCTGTGGATTTGGACAGCCAAGTTAATACACTTTTCATGAAGAGTCATTCTAATATGGTGCAGAGAGCAGTGATGGGTTGGAGAATGTCTGCCCGCAGCGGACCTCGCTTTAAAGAAGCACTCGGAGGACCTTCTTGGGATTACAGGAATATCATTGAGAAACTACAGGTGTGGTAGAAAATGGCACATGTTTACAGTCTGTATATTATTGGTTTTTTAAAAATTGTATATGAGGTGCTGGAGAACACAATGCTTAGGACCAGCATGCCACAAAATCCACAAGCGTTTCCAAATTCGAATCTTAAAACTTCTCAACAAACTAAGCAGCCAATTTGCACCCTCATTGACTTTTTATGGACTGCCTAGAGTGTTGGGGAACTCAAGACTTTTCTATTGGAAAATGCAACTATTTATTATGTATATTGAAGAGTCTCATGGTGTTCTGTGGCACAGCAAGTTTAGTCACACTTATATCTCTCTTGCTACAAGTTTTCCTGCTACATTTAAAAAAAACCTACAAAGCTGATGGACTCAGTGATCTTCCATCGTGAAAGGAAGGAGGCAGCCCTTGTTTTGACGCAATTTTAATTCAACCCCTTTTACTCTAACATGTAAGGCTCAGTGATTATGTTTTGAATCATAGGCCCTCCCCTTTCTCAGTTGACAAGATGGGCGGGTAAATCACAGGTTGATGCGTTTTAGGCCACCAATTGGAATATGAGCATATATGGGTCCATAGAGGTGCCCACTAACACTAGGTAAGTAGTGAAGGATATCAGAGACAGAGAAGTGGTAGGGTAGAATTGTTCTCCATCCGTCCACACTGAACTCCTGTCCCACTTATGGTGGTTTCTCACTCTTTCATGTCAATGACAGAAGTTTGTCTTCTTTCCTCCTGAATGATGCTTTCATCCAAAATGTGTGCTGGCATATCTGATGTTAGCATAATGTTCTGTCTTTTGAAAATAAATGCTTACATAGCTGTTACTACACACTAATGATTAGTTGGTTTACTTCCTCCAACAGAAGGAGCCATTCTGTCCAGAGAAGACTCTTTTTGTCAGATTAGGGAACCATTTAGATCCAATTTGTTATGTTCTTGCATAGAGGCGTCTAGTGAAAACATCATGTTATAAATATAGCGGCGATATATGTTTGAGTGTCTGGATGAAATTAACATGTTGTCTGAGTGTTATGTGTTTCTGGTATATGACTACTATTTTCATCTGGTCATCCCAGTCCACATCACAGATTGGGAAAAATGTTGAAAAATGAGGACTCGTTCTACTTCATGATTGGAAAACTAGCAGCAGACATTAAACAGATGGCCAGTTCCAACTAAACTGGACACTTTCCTCTTGGTGTTTTATTTTTTAGGATGTTGTAGCCTCCTTGGAACAGCAGTTCAACCCCATGATGCAGGCTGAATTTTCGGTGTTGGTTGATGTATTGCACAGCCCTGAACTTCTTTTCCCTGAGGGAAGTGACGCTAGAATCAGATGTGGGGCTTTCATGTCCAAGTAAGTGCCTGAAGCTATTGAAGCCAAGGTTTGTTCTTGGTTTTACCCATTGTGGTTTATTCTTCTGCCTTATTCATCATCGTGAAAGACACTTTGTTTCTCTTATATCAAAGATACATAGGATGTCATATATTAATAGAAAATACTCAGAGTTGTAGGGGATGAGGCAGGCACCAGAGCACCAATTTTCCCAGTTAATGGTGTGCAAGCGATCCAAAATACATTTAGTTTGGTGAGATTTTCCCTGTATAGGGAAAACTTTTAATGTGTAATGTTTAATTATGCTTTTATATATGTTGGAAGTCACCAAGAGTGGCTGGGGCAAGACAGTCAGATGGGCGGGGTAAAAATAAAACAACAACAACAATAACAATTGAAAACTGTTAGGGAAACAGCCCTGTAAATAGCTGAAATGAATAGAAAGACAAAACAATGTGTGCTGGATTGCTGCACAACCTTTTAATAGCACACAAGCTTTCTAAAATCAAGTAGATTCCCCCCAATAGATATACGATTACAAAATGTTATGAGCATTTAAATTTAAATATATTGCAGTGAAACTTAATATGCATTTAATCCCTTTTGTTAAAGCATTTGATCTAGGGACTGAGACAAAACCAATATCTTCCTTGATTTTTATTATATATTGTTAAACTCCAACTTGTAGTGTATTCAGTCTTCCACTATCTATACTTGGCCTTGACTTGTTAAAGTGTTTAATTGCAGTCTGGCTGAGTGCCTTTAATATTGGCGTCTTGGCTTTCCTATGCCCTTGATGTCCTTCAGGAAATCTGCAAATGTTAAATAGAGCAAACTTGGAGAAGCAAACAAATTTGGCAATTTTACTGTTTCTACAATAACTGGCATATTTTGCAAAGCCGAGGTGGTAGCATTTACACAAAGGTTGATGATTATGCCAATAAATCAATGGCAGCCTTCCTCAAGGGGCAAATAGGAGCTTTGGGGGGGGTGCATTTTTACTGGGCAGGTTGGGCAGGTTAATCTCCCCCCCCCCCATGCATGGTGATCCCCTGCCCTTCTTTATGGCTACCATTCAAGTTTTTTTCTTTTTTAAGAAAAACTAGAAAACAAGATAAACAGGTAGTCTGTTCCCTTCTCCATTGGTGGGTATGGCTTTTGCCTTCAAAGGCGGACTTGGACCTACAGTGGTGCCCCGCAAGATGAATGCCTCGCAAGACGGAAAACCCGCTAGACAAAAGGGTTTTCCGTTTTTGAGCTGCTTCGCAAGATGATTTTCCCTATGGGCTTGCTTTGCAAGACGAAAACGTCTTGCGAGTGTTCCGATTTTTTCCGCTCCCCCCCTTTTTCTAAGCCGCTAAGCCGCTAATAGCCTTTTAGCCGCTAAGCCGCTAAGCCTTTAATAGCCACTAAGCCTTTAATAGCCGCTAAACCGCTAATAGCACTAATCCGCTAAGCCGCTAATAGGGTTGCTTCGCAAGACGAAAAAACCGCTAGACGAAGAGACTCGAGGAACAGATTAATTTCGTCTTGCGAGGCACCACTGTAGTTGTTTCCGAAATCGATTTGTCTAGTAATGGGGTGGTGCTGAGCTCCCAGTGAGCTACCCATTCTTCTGGAAAAGTTAGCTAACATCTGTTCAGGCCAGGCCAAACTGTGATCCATGGACCACAGCTTCACTCAGGTGGTCCACAGCATGCTTGCTGAGTTATGGTTGAAGATGGGGGGTGGCACATCCATTGCATTAAATAGACTGATATTTAACTGTATTTTATTGCTTTTTACATTTCTTATATTGTATTTCATTCTATGGATTTCAAATTGTAATTGTCAGGGCTGCCACTCAGTCCCAGCTCACATAGGACCACGTTAGCCAGCGTTCAGGTTAAAAGAGTCTTTATTGGATTACAGCTTCCATTTCCACACTGCAATATGCAGCCCTACTTCTTCTAGGTCAGACCGGCGAAGACCCGTCTGAGTCTCCGCCTCTAGCACACCAGCTTAATACCCTAGCCTTGCTCCACCTCCTGCGCCTTTCCCTCCGTCTCTGGGTCCTTCTGCCCCCCGGGGTCTCCTTTTTCCTACTCTCTTCTGACGCGGACCCCCCTGACCCTTCCGCCTCCTTGCGGCGGGCTTTGGGACCTGGTTCACTCTCTGGGCTGCTTACTGCGCCAGCTTCCGCTACATTTGAACTTGGCGCGCGCGCCCAACTCTCAACCTTCCTCTTGATCGTTTCGTCGCTCCCCGAGGTGGGCGTGACTACTCCTGACTCATGCCCTCCCTCCTTCTGAAAGCCTCCGGAACCCGATCTCTGGTCCCCTTTCTCCCCGCTGTTCCCGTCTGGGTACGTGGGTCCCGATCTCCAACTGCTGCTCTCTGATTCCTCTCTGGACCCTTCTTCCTGGGGTGTCCCCCTGCTTTCCCCCCTTGCTCTGACTGCTGGCGCTCCCTTCTGGGAATCCTCGGACTCACTGGATAAGCTCGGCGATCTCGGTTCGTCATCCCCACTCATCTTTCCTTCGTATTCCTCCCCCTCGCTCTCTGTCTCCTCCCTTCTCTGCGTCTCTGCTTCTGAACCCCTGACATCCATCCCCCCCTCGAAGCCCCCCCTTCCCCCCTCCCCACTTTCAAGGGTGGTTGCAGGGTGCTCCATCATCACAGGAGTGAATGCCGGATACAGTTCGCTCCTCGTTGCTGGCCGCCAACTGAAGACCTCCGAGTCTTCCTCCTCGCGTTCGTCAACGGTGAGCTGCTCCGCCTCCATTTCAGTGCCGCCGTGCTCGAAACCGAGATCCTCCCCGCACACGTCCATGTCAGTCTCTGCGTCGGTCGCTTGACCTGGCATCTCCAGCCACCTCCGGCGCCACTGCTCCTCTGGCCGATCGTCCCACCAATACGAGGTGTCGGACGCCGAACCCTCCGGTGACCCCTCTGGGGAATGTGTGCGCTGTGCGGGCTCCCCGTCCGAGTCGAAGCCATGGAACGTGCTGGAGGAAAGTGTGGGCGTGAACAACCAGTCGTCGAAGAAGCCTGCTGGCATGGGTCTGTGTGGGAAAAGGGCATGAAACTCGTCCTTGAGCAGGGGTTCCTCCAAAGCGTAGTCTGGCACCCAGCTATTAGCACTAGCCCGGGTGCCCTCTCTGGCTAGGAGGTATTCCACTCCGTCTTCCCCCCATCTGGAGTCCAAAATTTCCGTGACTTCGTTGATGGGGTCCTGCTGTGGCAATCTTCCCGCCTCCGACCGCTCCTGAGACGGACTCGGTGCTGTTCCTGGTTCCTGGAACCTGTGAGGTGTCCTGTAGGGAGTGAGCACCGACCTGTGGAACACCGGATGCATCCTGGAACCCTCCGGGAGCACCAGCCTGAAAGCTACTGGGTTGATCTGCGCTTCGACTTGGTATGGACCGAGTTGCTTGTGCCCCAACTTCTTTTTGGCTAACGATCTGGTCGGCACTGCGTGGGCTGCCAACCAGACCCAGTCTCCCACTCGGATCTCTTCGCCAACCCGCCTGTGCTTGTCCGCTTGCACCTTGTATGCGTGCTTCGCTAGCTCCAGCTGCCGTCGGAGTTGATCGTGGACCTCCTGCAACTCAGACGCGAAAGCGTCCGCCGTCTGCGGTTCCCCTTCCCCCACTCTGTCCAGTCCCGGGAAGGTTCTGGGATTCCTCCCATTGTTGGCGAAGAACGGTGTCACCCCTGTGGACACGTGCTTCGTGTTGTTGTAGGCGAACTCGGCGAGCGGCAGGTAATCCACCCACGTCGCAGGCTGTTGATTGGCATAGCATCTCAGGTACTGCTGCATGATGGCATTGACCCTCTCCGCTTGCCCGTTGGTCTGCGGGTGTCTCGCTGATGTCAGGTTGATTTTGACGTTCAGGAAGCCCATCAGCTTCTGCCAGAAATTCGAGATGAACTGGCGACCACGGTCGGACAGTATAGACCGCGGCAGCCCGTGCACTTTGAACACGTGATCTATGAACAGTTTGGCTGTTTGTTCTGCCGTGGCTACCTTCGCACACGGTATGAAGTGTGCCATCTTGGTGAACAAGTCCACCACCACTAGTACAGCCGTCTTGCCTCTCGAGCTGGGTAGATCCGTGACAAAGTCCAGGGCCACCCTCTCCCACGGTTCAAACGGCGTTTGCAGCGGTTCGAGCAGTCCCACCGGTGGTTTGTGCACCGGCTTGGCCCTCTGGCAGGTGTCGCACCTCACGACGTACTCCGCGACTTCCCCTCTCAGTCTGGGCCACCAAAAGTCCCTTGCGACTAATTCCACCGTTTTTTCCGTGCCAAAGTGCCCGGCCGTGGGTGCGTCGTGCAACTGCTGCAGTACCTTGGCGCGAAGTTCATCTCCAGGCACGTAGATGGCCCCTTTACGTAAGAGCAAGCCGTCCCGTATCTGGAACTCGTCGCTCTTCGCCGTGCCCTTGTGCACCTCGGCCATCTTCGCCTGCGCGAATGAGTCGTCCTGCAACGCCCGCCGCACCGCCTCCAGGTCTACTGTGGCTGAAGCGCACGCCCACGCTGTTGGCGCGAAGATGTGCATGGCTGCCGCTGGCGTCGCCTCTTCGAGGTATTGCGGTTTTCGGGACAGTGCATCCGCCCTGATGTTGGTGTCGCCTGGGACGTACTCTATTCGGAAATCGAAGTCAGCAAAGAACTCCGCCCAACGTATCTGCCTCTGGTTCAGGAACTTCGCCGTGCACCAGTGCTCCAGATTCTTGTGGTCCGTGCAGACCTGCACCGTGTGCTTGGCGCCGATCAGGAAGTGCCTCCATGCTTTGAATGCTGCATGAATGGCAAGCAACTCCCTGTCCCAGATGGTGTAGTTCTGCTCCGACTTGCTGAGCTTTCTGGAGTAGAACGCTCCCGGTCTCCAGACCCCCTGTGGGTCCCTCTGCAGCAGGACAGCTCCCACTGCTCTATCGGACGCGTCTGTCTCTACCCGCATCGGTCTGCTGGGGTCGATATGCAGCAGTTGCTCTTCCGACGCGAAGAGACGCTTGAGTGCCTGAAAGGACTGCTCTGCCTGCTCCGTCCAGATGAATTTCTTTTTCTTGGAGCTTAGCGTGTCCGTAATAGCCGCCGTCTGCATCGCGAACCCTTTGATAAACTTGCGATAGAAGTTGGCGAAGCCGACAAACCGCTGGACCTCCTTCCGGTTGCGTGGGCTCTTCCAATCCAACACCGCTCGCACCTTGGCGCTGTCCATGGCTAGCCCCTTGTCCGACAACTTGTAACCCAAGAAATCCACCTCCGTCGTGTCGAACTGGCACTTCTCCAGTTTGGCGTACAGTCTATGTTGCAGCAACCTCTCCAGCACCTCCCGAACGTCTTGGTCATGCGCTTGCTGCGACTCGGAGAATATCAGGATGTCATCCAGAAAGCAGACGCACTTCTTGTAGAGGAGTCCCGCCAACACATGATGCATGAAAGCTTGAAAACAGTGAGAACCGTTTTGCAATCCAAACGGCATCACTCTGTACTCGTAGGTGCCCAGAGGCGTGAACATGGCTGTCTTCCACTCATCGCCCTCCCTCATGCGGATGAGATTGTACGCCCCTCGCAGGTCCAACTTGGTAAACACGCGTCCCTTGCGCACCGTCGCCAGTAGGTCGTCAATCCTGGGCATGGGGAAATCAGAGGGCTTGGTCATCTTGTTCAAGAGGCGAAAATCCACCACCAGCCTCTTTTGGGGCGTGTCCTTCTTCTTCACAAAGAAAACAGGACTGCCCCCTACTGCCCTGGACTCCCGGATGAAACCGCGCTCCAAATTGTGATCTATGAACTGTTTGAGTTCCTGTAGTTCATCCTCAGACATGGAATACAGCCTCCCCTTCGGTAGCGTCGCCCCTGGTAGGAGGTCAATCTTGCAGTCATATTGCCTGTGCGGTGGTAACTTGTCTGCCTCCTTCTCGCAGAAGACCTCCAGAAAGTCTGCGTATTTGTGGGGGACTGCTTGCAACGTTCCCAACTGCAGTTGTGATTCCTCCTCCTCTCCCTCCTGTCCGGGCAGGATGCAGTGTTCTGCGCAGTAAGAGGAGCCGAAGATCAGCTGTCGCTGGTACCAAGCCAGTGTCGGACTGTGCCTGTCCAGCCAACTCATGCCCAACACAATGGGTGTGTCCGACAGTCGTGTGACGTTAAAACTGATGACTTCCCTGTGGTTGCCAAGGCGCATCACCATTGGCGGCGTTTGCTTCACCACCTGCCCCCCCAGCAACTCTCTGCCATCCACTGTGACGACTTGCAGGGGCAGAGTGGCCGGCAATAGCTGTATAGCGTGCTGCTCCACAAAATCCTGTGCTATAAAGTCTGCGTTGCTTCCAGAATCCACAGAAAGCGGGACTTCGATAGTGACGCCATCGGGCAGCTGGAGAGATGCTGTGAGTTGCACTACTGGTTTGGGTGGGAGGGGGTCTGTGGGTTGCAAGATCGCTGGGGACTGCTTCAGTGATGCGTCTGGCTGGGCCCCAGTGCCTCTGTCTCCAGCCAGACATCGTCGTTTCCCTGCTGGTGTTCGCTGTGTTGCGTGGCCGCTTTCACCGTTGCGGAGGCTGCAGTGTGCTTGGAGCTCCTCTGGGGACACTCTTTCGCCAAGTGTTGAGAGCTGTCGCATATATAACACTTCCTGGTCCCTCTAGGAGGTTTAGTCTTGACTGCCGCCGGTGCAGGGGCTCTGGTAGCTGACTGAGCCCTGGCTCCTCCCACCTCCATAGGTTCCACTCCCCCTCCTGGCGGAGGTGTAGATTGCGCACGCGTAGCGTCCCTGGGAACGAAAGAGAAACTTCTCGCTGCTTCGCGCCCTCCACGTCCTTCGTCTCTGCACCACGGACGTTCTTCCAGCCTCACCCCCACAGTCAGCGCCCTTTGGACCACCTCCTGCGTGCTCCGGGGCCTCTCCCCCCTCGCAATTTCGTCTTTAACAGCACTGCTTAAACCCTCCCAGAATAGGTCTCTGACTGGGGGCGAATCCCGGTCCCATTCCAAGGCACTGACCAGCGCAAAAAAGCGGGCGTGATACTGGCGTACGCTCGCCCTCCCTTGTTTCAGTCCATGAATCTCCCGTCGGGCAAGATCCACGTCAATGGTAGATAAAAAGCACGCATCCATCGCTTTGATAAAGGCATCTGCATTCTGAAGCGCCGGATCTTTATCCCTCCACAAATTGCGTAGCCACGCTTTAGCATCCCCATGCAAATGGGATAGTATAAACCCCACTTTCTCTTCCTCATCCCTAAAGTCTTTCGCCAGCAGTTGCAGTGCGCACATTACGTCTGCTCGAAAATTGGGGTACTGTTGTAAATTCCCATCGAAGTGAGCCACAAGCCCTCCTGCTCTCCGTGCCAACCCAACCCCCTCCGGTCTGGGTCCTGGCTGCCCATGCTTAACCAATGCTTCAAACCTGGCGTGGAGATCTCTGTAGGCGGCTGCCGCATCCTCCTCCCTTTTCTTGGATGCCTGTACCTCCGCGTTCAATTGGGTCACTGCCTGTTGCAGCGCTGAAATTTTCTCTGCTTCCGTCATCTCTGCCAACCGTTGTGAGCTCGCTCCCAAACACCAATTTCCTCCTCTCGCTGCTTCTGCCTCCGCTGCGAGGTATCAGGTGTCCGAAGCTTAAATGAGACGGGTCTTACTGTCAGGGCTGCCACTCAGTCCCAGCTCACATAGGACCACGTTAGCCAGCGTTCAGGTTAAAAGAGTCTTTATTGGATTACAGCTTCCATTTCCACACTGCAATATGCAGCCCTACTTCTTCTAGGTCAGACCGGCGAAGACCCGTCTGAGTCTCCGCCTCTAGCACACCAGCTTAATACCCTAGCCTTGCTCCACCTCCTGCGCCTTTCCCTCCGTCTCTGGGTCCTTCTGCCCCCCGGGGTCTCCTTTTTCCTACTCTCTTCTGACGCGGACCCCCCTGACCCTTCCGCCTCCTTGCGGCGGGCTTTGGGACCTGGTTCACTCTCTGGGCTGCTTACTGCGCCAGCTTCCGCTACATTTGAACTTGGCGCGCGCGCCCAACTCTCAACCTTCCTCTTGATCGTTTCGTCGCTCCCCGAGGTGGGCGTGACTACTCCTGACTCATGCCCTCCCTCCTTCTGAAAGCCTCCGGAACCCGATCTCTGGTCCCCTTTCTCCCCGCTGTTCCCGTCTGGGTACGTGGGTCCCGATCTCCAACTGCTGCTCTCTGATTCCTCTCTGGACCCTTCTTCCTGGGGTGTCCCCCTGCTTTCCCCCCTTGCTCTGACTGCTGGCGCTCCCTTCTGGGAATCCTCGGACTCACTGGATAAGCTCGGCGATCTCGGTTCGTCATCCCCACTCATCTTTCCTTCGTATTCCTCCCCCTCGCTCTCTGTCTCCTCCCTTCTCTGCGTCTCTGCTTCTGAACCCCTGACAGTAATACACTGAGGTAAAATATATAAGATATGAAAAGCAACAGAACTACAACAAAAATTGCAGTTTTCTAGCACGGTTCATTAAAATTGCTGTAATCGGCAGAAAAATCAAAAACCTGCTAAGACCTTTAGCAATTTTCATGTGGTTCTTTGGGCGGGGGGTAAGTTTGGGAACCTCATTAGTTTTTGCCAATATAATGAAAAGTATCCAAGTGATTAGAAAATCATCAGAATGAGACTAACCCCATTTGGTGTGATATTTTGTCTCATGTTTTACTTTAAGGCTGATAAATCATACAAAAAGGCTAATGGAGAAGGAAGAAAAACTCTGTATTAAAATTCTCCAGACATTACAAGAAATGCTTGACAAGAAGGAAAGCTTTGTGGAAGAGGTATGTCTGTTCTCTTTGATCTAAAGAGCAAAAATATTTTTGTTGTATAATATTAGCTGTGGTATTTCATGCCATATTTATAGTAATGTAATGCATAAAGATGCGGGTGTATATAGGGACGCGGGTGGTGCTGTGGTCTAAACCACTAAACCTAGGGCTTGCTGATCGGAAGGTCGGAGGTTTGAATCCTCGTGACAGGGTGAGCTCCCGTTGCTCGGTTCCTGCTCTTGCTCTCCAACAGTTTGAAAGCACGTCAAAGTGCAAGTAGATAAATAGGTACCACTCTGGTGGGAAGGTAAATGGCGTTTCCGTGCGCTGCTCTGGTTCACCAGAAGCAGCTTAGTCATGCTGGCCACATGACCTGGAAAAACTGTCTGTGGACAAACGTCTGCTCCCTCAGCCGGAAAAGCAAGATGAGCACCACAACCCCAGAGTCATTTGCGACTGGACTTAACTGTCTCTGGCTTAGTGTGGCCACTAAGTCTATTCTAGGAATCAAAAATTCAGGAGTGGGAGGATCCTTGCAACAGTCAAGGATTCCTGTTGCTGCTGCGGGGGGGGGGGCAGGACTCCATGAAATGCTAAGTATTAAAATAATCGCACTGTTGTCGTTGTTGTTTCTTGGCATCCATCTGTCTCAAGAGACTATGAAGTCCAACACAGGGGAGATAAAAGAGGGAGAGATGGAAGAGGGAGGGGAGGGTGAGCAGGAAATAATAGAAATCCAATTGATTATTGATTACTAGGCATAGTTTCAGCAGAGGTTGAGGACTAAGGGGTTGTGCCAAAGCCACTCATGCCTGGCAATTATAGTGCTTTATAGCCTTGGTCTGAGGGAAACAAAATTCAGGACTGGAAAGAGTCTTCAAAATTACAGCGTTTCTATAATCCTAAATACTGAATTTCTATGAGTGCTAGTCAGTTGCTATCCCATTCTAATACAAGAGAGGCTTCAGAATCAGGGTGTAGGACTTTTCAAAACCTTCATAGAACTGTTTGATTTAGAACAAGAACACAAACACTTCACAGTTTGTGTGCTAAAGCTGAGATGTGAGAAAACCACTAGAGGGGGTTGGTTTCACAGCAAGAGGCCGGTGATAATGCTACTTGTGGGGCACCAGCCAAGGGACCTTATGTGACCCCAGTTGTTTTCTGTGGTGAAGAGAGCGGTTGTGCTTGTTAATATTTTTCAGACTGAGAATTGTTTCTCTTCTTTTTTAACCCACTGAATCTCTCACTTCAGAAACATAATTAACAATGCGAAAGTTGTGAAATGTTCTATCACTTCCCAAGACTTCCCCTGACTTCCCAATGATGTGAATCACAGTTGTTGTTTTAATAGAGTTTGAAAGTGGTAAAGAATTGCTCATTAGATTGCCCATTATGTAACCTCTGCAATTTCTACTGATAAATACATCAGAACATGCTGGTCTGCACCAGTGGGTGACAAAGGGAAACATCCCATTAAGTGTTAAGTGTATATCTCTATCTGCCCAGACCCACCCACCCAATTGCTTGAACTTTAGATCCAAATGCCAAAAGTATGTATAGTCTATCACATGCCATACATTTTGCAGAAACAGGATAATTGAGCAACAGTTTTTTTTAACAGAAAATATCATGAGAGAATGCAGAATGCAAACTGTTAACAACCGTTCATTTTAAAAACCAAGGATATGATTTATTCATTGTGTAAATCTGGATTAGTGCGGATTGGCACTGCGAGTCAGAATTATGGAGTTGGAAGGGACCATGAAGATCTAGTCCAGCCCCCTGCAATGCAGGAGGCCCCGCGGAGTGTCCGTCCTGCCCCGGCTTGCTCCGCCCCACGGGCAGCTGCCCCCCTGCAGGTGGCTGGCCCCGCCCCTGGGCGCAGGGCACGTGAGCCGCCCGGGCGCCTGATCAGCTTGCTCCGCTGCTGGGCCAGGAAGGAAGGAAGGGGCCACACTGGCCTTCTTTGTGCTTGCTGTGTGCAAGGCCTGCTTGGGAGCTGAGTGCCTGGGACCAAAGGGGAGCCTTTTCGCCACACAGACCCAGCGGTGCCTGCTGCCGCCACTTCTCCCTCCCAAAGTGAGTATGGTACTGGTCTCCATTGGCCTCTGAGGCTTGGGACATCCTGTGAGGAGGCCCCTCTCTTTGGGTTGGGCAGAGGGTGGCGATGGAGAGGGGAGAGGAGAGGAGGCTGAGGGAACACCCCACAAGAAGTGAGGGGTTGCTTGTTCTGCAGGCAAGGGGGGACAGAACTGGGATCCTGAGGCTTGGAGCACGTTTCCCCACAGGGGAGCCACAGAAAGAATGTAGTTGGTCAAGGGAACAGTGGATTCAAAAAGTTTGAAAACCTCTGCTTTAAAATGTTCATTCAGTGTGCCTAATATGCATTTTTAAATATTAAAATGTATGTTGTGTTAATGGAAAAATCTAGTGAACCTTATTTAAAAATGAGTTTTAAACTTTTAAAATAATTTTTATTACATTTTCTGTTAGTATAAAATATAAACGCTAAAATTTTCTAAATACATGTGAAGGGTTTTTTAAAAAACAACAACAACAACAACAACAACAACAACAACAACAACAACAACAACAACAACAACAAAGAGGCTTGAAAAATACTTGTTAAGACAACCTTGCTATATACCTGCATTAAAATGGACAAGGACTAGAATGCAGAATAATGAAAGGGATTTTCTTAATTTGCTACTTCTTTCCTTTCAGACATGTTTCCTACAGTGCAGAACATACTGTTGGCAAAGGGGGATCATAAAATATTCCAGCTTGACAGGTTAAGACCTCATACCTCATGTTGCGTCTGCTTCAGTTTACCCCTTTTCAAGTTGTGCCCCACGGCAACCTGGAAGTACCAGAAGGGTTACTTCCGGGTTTCACCAGTCGCGCATGCACAGAAGCGCTAAATCGTGCGCAGACGTGGCGCTTCTGGATGCAAACGCTTCGAGTTGCGGACATGCCTCCAGGATGGATTATGTCCGCAACTCGAGGTTCCACTGTACTATAGAATCACAGACTTGTAGCACTGGAAGAGACAATGAGGGTTATATAATCCAACCCCCTGAAATACAGGAATCTTTCATCCAATGAGGGGCTTTAACTGATGACCCTGAGATTAAGAATTTCATGCCTGAGCTATCCCTCAGGTAAGAAATGTGACTGGTTCCATGTCTTGCAAATGTTGCTTATTACCCTCTTCCCTCTTTAGTACCTCTTATTGAGATAAAACTTTTGATCTCTTACTAGGAACAACAAATGTGTTTAATATTTCAAAGTAATACTATCACAAATTGTTTATAGCTCTTGTCTTTCAGTGGGTTCATTGTGGCTATGCTACTCCACTTACAAGAGAACTTGTGGAAAGAGTAGGGTCTTGTTTCTTAGGACATGCAATGTGTTGGGAAAGGACAGATGTGGAGAGGTAAAGTTTAAATCCTAAACTGAATCATGGTCTAATAAATTACTCTAAAAACATTCTGTTCATATTAGCATTTGTAGAATTGACATTCAGCACACCATAGCATATATTTTCAGCTAAGGTGCCATACTATTTAAATTTCTAAAATATTAGATATTCATGTTGAAATAGTAGCATAGGCGCCGACTCCATGGGGCCTGAGGGGGCCCGAACCCCCTCAAAAATTCGTTTGGGGGGGCTCTGTCCCCCCAATAATTTAACAAAATTATTAGTTATATTATGCTTTGTAAAATCACAAAATTATGTTGGTATTTTTTATTTTCCTTGTTTGACGATAGTTACCTTTTAAAATACATTCAGTAATGAGTTAAAACAAATAATTATTACGGTAGTAAGCCGCCGGCGGCGGCAGCAGCGTCTTCCCCCACCGCGGAGCGAACTCGGGCTCCCCTCGCGTTGCTGTGGAAGCTGCTCCTTCGGCGCCTGCCGACGTGGTGACCTACGCACCTCGCCCTGTCTCCGCCCGGAGAACCCGCCCCGGGCCGGCCCCCAGCGCCCCCCGCCGCTCGGAGGGGCGCGCAGGCGCTTCAGCCTAGGCCCAGGCCCGTCTACACGGGCACTTCGCTCCTCCACCGGCGCCTTGTCGGCGACCGCTGATGCTGAGGAACCAAAAGGAGGGATGAAGGGCACAGCAGCCATATATAGATATAGATATACCTTATACGTTTTATGTTCTCTCTCTCTCTCTCTCGGAGAGGGGCGAGCGGAAGATCCCTCGGCCAGGCGGAGCCGCGAGCAGGCAGGACAGAGGTGAGCCCGAGACGCGGCCTAGTCAGCCACGGAAAGAGGGAGGCGAGGAGGGCTGGGCAGAAGCATCTCTCCCCCCCCCATGGGAGAAAAGAGGGGCGCGAGCCCCCTCCACCTCGCCCTACCCTTAAGGGGTCTCCTGTCGCCCTCCACCCGTGGACTCTGGGGAAGGGGGGACAAGGCAGGAGGGAAATGGGGGGCACTGAATGACACCCCCAAGGGTGGCTTAGGAAGGGGAGCTCGTAACTGAATGTAGACAAATGACCAGAGGGAACCAGTTTTGAACAAGGACGCCCACAGACGCCGCCTCTTTTCCTCGGCTCCCCAAACTGCAGCTTTTCATCTAATTTTCATCTAAAATTTAGAAAACTTCCCGGGGCAGGACCCCGGTATGGGCCCCCCCAATATTTTTTATAAATCGGCGCCCCTGAATAGTAGGGGGAGAAATCCCCATATAGGAAGGAGGAAAATAATGTGCATTGAGTAATTTGGCCCTAAGCAAATAGAATACTTATTGCAGAATGCCATAAACCAGATGTGGCCAACTCTCAAGAGACTGCAATCTACTTTCAGAATTAAAAACTGGCAGTGATCTACCTGTTTTTTGGGGGTTCAGCTCAGTTTTTTTAGGGAGGAGGAAAGCCCCGTTTTTTGGGGGGGTTGGCTCAAAGTTGAAAGTTGCCATAGCAACGGTTAAACATTACAATATACACAGAAAAAAGGAAATTTAGTATAAAAGCACAGTTTTGAATCCTGAATCAACAGTCAGATAGTGGCCCTTATTCTGATTGCCCCTGCTAAGAACCTAGCAACCTTTGCTGTTATCTGCTCCGTTTGGTCTGACAGGAGAAAGGACACTGTGACAGTGGTTGTGCGCCCTGGGATGGTCAGTACGAGTGGGGTGATGATTTTCAAATAGTGGGTAGACATAGCAGACAACGCAGCGATTTCTCCAAAGCTGCTCTTTATTTGTAAGCTGGAGCAGAACTGAACATCAAACAGCTCAGCCGGCCTGCTTTTATAGGCAGCCGGCTGTCAACATTGTAGCAACAACAACCCAGGGTTTCCCGCCTAAAGTAACTGACGTGGACCTGAGTGAAAACTATATACACGATACTCCTGGTGGCCAGGGGGAGAACTTCAATACATAGCAATGATCTCGTTCCTCAGGTCTTTGTAGAGAGTGCAAGACAGGAGGACGTGAGCCACTGTTTCGGTGCTACCGTCTCCACAGGGGCAAAGGCGTTTCTCATGCGGGATCTTTTGGAATCGGCCCTCAAGTACAGCAAATGGCAAAACATTCAGTCTTGTGAGTGTGAAAGCACGTCTGTATTTTGTGATAGCTAGTTTGTGCAGGTATGGACCTAGAGAATCAAAATGGGAAGATGAAAATTGATCATACCATGGGCAGAATTTCCTTATAGTGGTCAGGTTGTGCTGATGCTCGGTATCTTTTGTTGTTGTTGTTGTTTAGTCGTTTAGTCGTGTCCGACTCTTCGTGACCCCATGGATCAGAGCACGCTAGGCACTTCTGTCTTCCACTGCCTCCCGCAGTTTGGTCAGACTCATGTCCCACCATCTCGTCCTCTGTCGTCCCCTTCTCCTTGTGCCCTCAATCTTTCCCAACATCAGGGTCTTTTCCAGGGAGTCTTCTCTTCTCATAAGGTGGCCAAAGTACTGGAGCCTCAGCTTCACGATCTGTCCTTCCAGTGAGCACTCAGGGCTGATTTCCTTAAGAATGGAGAGGTTTGATCTGCTTGCAGTCCATGGGACTCTCAAGAGTCTCCTCCAGCACCATAGTTCAAAAGCATCAATTCTTCGGTGATCAGCCTTCTTTATGGTCCAGCTCTCACTTCCATACATCGCTACTGGGAAAACCATAGCTTTAACTATACGGACCTTTGTTGGCAAGGTGATGTCTCTGCTTTTTAAGATGCTGTCTAGGTTTGCCATTGCCTTTCTCCCAAGGAGCAGGCGTCTTTTAATTTCGTGACTACTGTCACCATCTGCAGTGATCAGGGAGCCCAAGAAAGTAAAATCTCTCACTGCCTCCATTTCTTCCCCTTCTATTTGCCAGGAGGTGATGGGACCAGTGGCCATGATCTTCGTTTTTTTGATGTTGAGCTTCACAACATATTTTGCGCTCTCCTCTTTCACCCTCATTAAAAGGTTCTTTAATTCCTCCTCACTTTCTGCCATCAAGGTTGTGTCATCTGCATATCTGAGGTTGTTGATATTTCTTCCGGCGATCTTAATTCCGTCTTGGGATTCATCCAGCCCAGCCTTTCGCATGATGAATTCTGCATATAAGTTAAATAAGCAGGGAGACAATATACAGCCTTGCCTTACTCCTTTCCCAATTTTGAACCAGTTGTTCCATATCCAGTTCTAACTTTAGCTTCTTGTCCCACATAGAGATTTCTCAGGAGACAGATGAGGTGATCAGGCACTCCCATTTCTTTGAGAACTTGCCATAGTTTGCTGTGGTTGACACAGTCAAAGCCTTTTGCATAGTCAATGAAGCAGAAGTAGATGTCTTTCTGGAACTCTCTAGCTTTCTCCATAACCCAATGTCTTTCTGGAACTCTCTAGCTTTCTCCATAATCCAGCACATGTTTGCAATTTGGTCTCTGGTTCCTCTGCCTCTTCGAGATCCAGCTTGCACTTCTGGGAGTTCTCGGTCCACATACTGCTTGAGCCTTCCTTGTAGAATTTTAAGCATAACCTTGCTAGCGTGTGAAATGAGTGCAATTGTGCAGTTGTTGGAGCATTCTTTGGCACTGCCCTTCTTTGGGATTGGGATGTAGACTGATCTTCTCCAATCCTCTGGCCACTGCTGAGTTTTCCAAATTTGCTGGTATATTGGGTGTAGCACCTTAACAGCATCATCTTTTGAAATTTTAAATAGTTCAGCTGGAATATCATCACTTCCACTGGCCTTGTTATTTGCAGTGCTTTCTAAGGCCCATTGGACTTCACTCTCCAGGATGTCTGGCTCAACCACACTACCTGGTGTGTACGAGACATCCATTTCTTTCTGGTATAGTTCCTCTGTGTATTCTTGCCACCTCTTCTTGATGTCTTCTGCTTCTGTTAGGTCCTTACCACTTTTGTCTTTTATTATGGTAATCTTTGTATGAAATGTTCCTTTCATATCTCCAATTTTCTTGAACAGATCTCTGGTTTTTCCCATTCTATTGTTTTCCTCTGTTTCTTTGCATTGCTCGTTTAAGAAGGCCTTCTTATGTCTCCTTGCTATTTTTTGGAAATCTGCATTCAGTTTCCTGTATCTTTCACTATCTCCCTCGCATTTTGCTTGCCTTCTCTCCCCCGCTATTTGTAAGGCCTCGTTGGACAGCCACTTTGCTTTCTTGCATTTCCTTTTCATTGGGATGGTTTTCGTTGCTGCCTCCTGTATAATGTTGTGAGCCTCCATCCATAGTTCTTCAGGCACTCTGTCCACCAAATCTAAATCCTTAAACCTGTTCCTCACTTCCACTGTGTATTCATAAGGGATTTGACTTAGATTGTATCTTACCAGCCCAGTGGTTTTTCCTACTTTCTTCAGTTTAAGCTTGAATTTTGCTATAAGAAGCTGATGATCTGAGCCACAGTCAGCTCCAGGTCTTGTTTTTGCTGACTGTATAGAGCTTCTCCATCTTTGGCTGCAGAGAATATAATCAATCTGATTTCGATGCTGCCCATCTGGTGATGTCCATGTGTAGAGTCGTCTCTTGTGTTGTTGGAAAAGAGTGTTTGTGATGACCAGCTTGTTCTCTTGGCAGAACTCTTTGCCCTGCTTCCTTTTGAACTCCAAGGCCAAACTTGCCAGTTCTTACTTTTACCTCTTGACTCCCTACTTTAGCATTCCAATCCCCTATAATGAGAAGAACATCCTTCTTTGTTGTCATTTCTATAAGGTGTTGTAAGTCTTCATAGAACTGGTCAATTTCAGTTTCTTCAGCACCAGTGGTTGGTGCATAAACTTGGATTACTGTTATGTTAAAAGGTCTGCCTTGGATTCGTACTGAGATCATTCTATAATTTTTGAGATTGCATCCCAGTACAGCTTTCGACACTCTTTTGTTGACTATGAGGGCCACTCCATTTCTTTTACGGGTTTCTGGCCCACAGTAGAAGATATGATGGTCATCTGAACTGAATTCGCCCATTCCCGTCCATTTTAGTTCACTGATGCCCAGGATGTCAATATTTATTCTTGCCATCTCATTTTTGACCACATCCAACTTACCAAGGTTCATGGTTCTTACATTCCAGGTTCCTATGCAATATTTTTCTTTACAGCATTGGACTTTTCTTTCGCTTCCAGGCATATCCGCAACTGAGCGTCCTTTCGGCTTTGGCCCAGCCGCTTCATCAGCTCTGAATCTACTTGTACTTGTCCTCCGCTCTTCCTCAGTAGCATGTTGGATGCCTTCCGACCTGAGGGGCTCATCTTCCAGCATCATAACTTTTATATGCCTGTTGTCTTTGTCCATGGAGTTTTCTTGGCAGGGATACTGGAGTGGCTTGCTGGTTTCTGCTCCAGGTGGATCACGTTTGGTCAAAACTCTCCACTATGACCTGTTCATCTTGGGTGGCCCTGCACGGCATAGCTCATAGCTTCTCTGAGTTATTCAAGCCCCTTCTCCACCGCAAGGCAGTGATCCATGAAGGGGCGATATCTTTTAGACGTTGACAAATTAGACTGCTTGCTTTGGTAAGGCCCATAGTGAGTAGGTGTTGTGGGGATTGGCCGTAAGAGTAGAGTTTTTGGTAGATGGTTTTAAGCCAGGAACTTTTGTGGTAGTCTTGAAGTACTAGGGATAATATACCGGGGGATTTGAGTTTAGGCAGAGCCAGAAGTTTAAAGTTCTTTGCCAAATCCGTACTTCTACTGAGGGGAGACTTGCCTCCAGATGCAATGATGCGTTTGGGACGCAGGGCGGTACAGAAAAAATCTGCCTTAAGAACTTTGATTGAACAGCTTCCAAAGTGCCAAGGTGGTTACCAGTCCAAATCTGAGCCCCATTAAGCTGTGCTAGGGGTTTAGCTTGGAAGACTTCTAGGACTGAGGGTATGTGTTTGCCACCCTTTGTATGGAAAAAGGGTGTCAGAGTTTTGGCATTTTGGAATGTTTTTTCTTTTGCACATTTTTGGTGTGCTCCCCATGACCCCATGGACTGGAAGATAAGGCCCAAATATTTGAAGGCTTTGACCTGTTCGATTGGCTGGTTGTCCATATGCCAACTGTGGGGCTTATAGTTTCTTGAGAAAACCATAACTTTGGGTTTTTTTATAATTCTCTCTGGCAATGCACTGAATACAGTGGTGCCCCGGAAGATGAATGCCTCGCAAGACGGAAAACTCGCTAGACGAAAGAGTTTTCCGTTCTGGAGGTGCTTCGCAAAACCAATCTCCTATGGGCTTGCTTCGCAAGACGAAAATGTCTTGCGAGTTCCTGCGGGTTTTTCCCCCTTCCCCCCTTTTTCTAAGCCGCTAAGCCGCTTATCAGCTGATCCGATAAGCTGCTAAAACTGCTAATAGCGCTAATCCGCTAATCTGTCAATGGGCTTGCTTCGCAAGACGAAAAAACCGCTAGACGAAGAGAATCACAGAACGGATTCTTTTCGTCTTGGGAGGCACCACTGTATTCTCTTATCAGTCTTTTTAGGCCTACTTTTGTTGATAAGAGGACCATGTTGTCAGCATATAATAGTACAGAGATTGGTTTTGAGGCCAGCCTAGGGGCATGAAACTCTGGAGATGTTATTGAGCCAGTGTGGTGTAGTGGTTAAGAGCGGTAGTCTCGTAATCTGGAGAACCGGGTTCGCGTCTCCGCTCCTCCACATGCAGCTGCTGGGTGACCTTGGGCCAGTCACACTTCTCTGAAGTCTCTCAGCCCCACTCACCTCACAGAGTGTTTGTTGTGGGGGAGGAAGGGAAAGGAGAATGTTAGCCGCTTTGAGACTCCTTAAAGGGAGTGAAAGGCGGGATATCAAATCCAAACTCTTCTTCTTCAAACTCTTCTGAACAGTGCCGGGGCTAGAATGCATTCTTGCTTAACTCCCTTGTAGGGCTGAGCTTTTTTTAGGGAGGAGAAAAGCCCTGTTTTTTAGGGGTTAAAAAAGCTTGGGGGGGGAGTTCCATTGGGGGGGTTAAAGGCAAGGGACAAAGGAGTAAAGTCACTCACAAAAAGATTGCTATGGTTCAAAACAGCAGCACAGAGAAATCTCCGTCATCCCTTACAGAGATCATACAACAATGGAGGGCAGGGTGAGGGGGCATGGCAGGAGTCAGTATTAGTGATGCTAAGGAAAGGGAGCCAGAGATCGACCTCAATCTACCAAAACCTCATGGGGATCTACCAGCTATAAACCATGAGGTTGCAGGTCAAGTGACTTGGATCACTGAAGATAAGCCATAAAACGCCAAGAAATGTGCCTCTTGAGTTGCAGCCTCTATTTCTGCTGTTGTAATGTTTTGTGGTGCACTGTTTTCTCAAAAAACAGCAAGTTCCAGGGGACAACCTTTTATGTGTGGCCGGTTTACTTGCGGAAAGAAATATTGAAGACATGGTGTTCTTTGCAGTGTCTGTTTTCAAATTTATAAGTTAAGGAATAGGCAACCCCCAGAAAGGCAAACAGACAGGGCTACTCTTGCAAGCAGCACCAGTCAGGGAAGTAGCATGGGGTGGGCAGTGGGGCCATAGCCCCAAGTGCACAATTTTTAGGGGAAGAGGTAAACCAGACGCCCCCCCCCCCCAGGGATCTCCATCCCACCCTGCCTGCTGCTTGGGGTCTCAGGGCCCTGGAGCCCAGCCTTGCCTTGCCACTGCATCCCTCGTCCCTCACTGAATGGCCACCTGGCCAGTGTTGGGTGGGATGTGCCTGCCTAGGGCTGTGTCAGCTGGCTGGGCTTCCCCTTGTGCAGGCCCATGAACCCTCTGTGCCCATCCTCTGTGCCCACCCGGCGGCGAGGGCTGGGCTGATGTGGGGTTTGTTCACCCTCCGCATCCCCACCCCCGGTTCTGCCTGGAGCGCGCACACAAGCACACACATCCTGGGTGCCAATGAAGGATGCAACATTGCTGGCACCAGTTCTCACAAAAACAAACAGCATATGTGTCAGAGCTGCTTCCAGGTCCCAGCTCACAGAGGACCACGCTAGCCGGTATTACTGTACAAAAGTCTTTATTGAGTTACAAGTTCCATTTTCAAGCCGCAGCGTGCAGCTCTACGTCTTAGAAGCTAGACCGGCGAAGCTCCGTCTGAGTCTCCGCCTCCTGTACACCAACTTAATACTCTAGCCTTACTCCACCTCTTCCGTCTTTCCCTCCTCCTCTGGGTCCCTCTACCCCCCGTGGTCTCTTCCTTCCTGGACTCTTCTGACGCCGACCCCCCGGACTCTGCTCCCTCTTTGCGGCGGGCTTTAGGACCTGGCTCCCTATCCGGACTGCTTACTGTGCCGCCTTCCTGTGCATTTGAACTTGGCGCGCGCGCGCAGCCTTCGACCTTCCTCTTGACCGTTTCCTCGCTCCCCGATGGAGGTGTGGCCAATCCTAACTCCTGCCTTCCCGCTTGCGGCGAGCCGCCAGCTCCCGATGCCTGCGACCCCTCCCCCCTACTGTGCTCTGGTGGGGAAGCTGGTCCCGATTTCCAACTGCTGCTCTCTGAGTCTTCTCTGGTCCCTTCTTCCTGGTGTGTCCCCCTAGGCGCCCCCCTTGTTCTGACCACTGGCGCCCCTTTCTGTGAATCTTCCGATTCACTGGAAAGACTCGGAGATCTCGGGCCGCTGTCATCGCTCATATTTCCTTCGGATTCCTCCCCCTCTCTCTCTGTTTCCTCCCTTTCCTGTGCCTCTGCTCCTGAACCCCTGACAATATGGGTAATAGTTTGGGAGTGGAAGAGTAGGGTGTAGACTGTAAAGGTAAAGGTACCCCTGCCCGTACGGGCCAGTCGTGTCCGACTCTGGGGTTGTGCACCCATCTCACTTAAGAGGCCGGGGGCCAGCGCTGTCCGGAGACACTTCCGGGTCACGTGGCCAGCGTGACGAAGCTGCTCTGGCGAGCCAGCACCAGCACAGCACACGGAAACGGCGTTTACCTTTCCGCTTTTAAAGCGGTACCTATTTATCTACTTGCACTTAGGTGTGTTTTCGAACTGCTAGGTGGGCAGGAGCTGGGACCAAAAGACGGGAGCTCACCCCGCTGCGGGGATTCGAACCGCCGACCATGCAATCAGCAAGTCCTAGGCACTGAGGTTTTACCCACAGCGCCACCCGCGTCCCATGGGTGTAGACTGAGACCCTTCTAATTCCTGGATTCAACTGCTGGAACAGATTGGCCAGGCTGGTAATGGCCCACTAAGTATGGATTGTGACGGTGACAAAGGGAGTGGGTTTGTGCCCCCCCCAGCTTGTGGTTAGTTTGAAAGTCAAAAGGGGAGAGTGGAGTGAGGTGACCTAGAAGAAAAGCAGCAGGCTGGTTTGTTTATTAAGGGTGGGGGGATTGGAGGCAGTTGGCCACGTCTCTGCATTGGGGTTGCTACTCTTGAGGACTACCGGTACCCATATTTTTGGTTGTTATGAGGGGTGTGGGTGTGTGGGTGTAAAAGGAACCACAGCAAATGCTTTTAAAATGAGCTGCTCTTTGAAATGTAATATTTATTTATTTGTGAGTCTTGCTCAGGGGCAACCCAAAGCGACTTACAACCAGACAAAGAAACACCACATAGATACATTTAAACAAGAGGAAAACGAAATACATTAAAAACATCCTACCCACTTCTAAAAGGCGACAGATAGTTAAAGTGGAACTGGTGAAAAGTTGCTTTATTGTTATTGTTATTCCCTGCCCATCTGGCTGGGTTCCCCCAGCCACTCTGGGTGGCTTACAGCAGGATTTGAAATATGAGCAACAGTAGAAAGGCATAAAGGCGAATGATCTAGGATGTATATATGGAGTGTTATAATTTAAAAAGTGCAGCATTAAAGGACAAACATAGAACACCATGGGGGGATGGGAAAGCAATGGATAAATTAAATGTATTGTTGATGGTAAAGTATGTACATTTTTGAAAACTATTTTTTTTAACTCTGCACTGAGCTCTTGGGAATTAGGTTTGGGAGAGAGAAAGGACCAGGTGACTGAAAGGACCAGGGACAAATTTTAACATAATTTCTAGATTCCCTTGCTCTGCTCCTTCCTCCAAGCTCTCCCCAAAAGATAAGGCAGCCTACTGACAAGTCTTGGCTGAGGGGGCACCCAAAATAGTAGAGCCAAACCTGTTGAAGCCAAGATTATTTTGCACCTAAGATTGATTGGAAAATGGTAGCCTGAATGGAGGACACTTTCAGACCATGTGATTGCTGAATGTATACTTTCAATCGACATCTAGGCATGATAAGAATTTAGATATCTTGTTACAGAAAACCAATTCAACACTGAGAAGGGCGAAAACGTGCAGTGACACCACACTGGTTTTGAATTCAGCTCACAGATTTGGGTTGGTTGTGCTGTTTTCTGTTGATTGTCACACATATATAGTTGCTATAAATGATAGCCTCCTGTTCCGTAACTCAGGATTGCACAAGAATCAGCAGTGAGAAGAATATGAAGCACTGCATTAAGGATGGTCAGTGAATATTTATGATAGACCTAGGGAATCAGTAATCAAAAAAATGAAACCAGCATGCTGCCCCTACATACCAATCTTTGATCTTGCTCTAAAGAGAAATAGTATAGGGCCTTCTTCTAATGGGATGTTTAGTTTGTGCTGGCTACAGCAATGGGAATAGTTAAGCTTTTGCCACTTTTAACATGAGTCACCATAGCTGGAGATTTCCAGCTCAGTAGTAGCTTTGAGGCTTCAGGTTAACACAGTGCTCCTCAGTTCCTTTTACTATTACAGTGGTGCCTCGCAAGACGAAATTAATCCATTCCTTGAGTCTCTTCGTCTAGCAGTTTTTTCGTCTTGCGAAGCAACCCTATTAGCGGCTTAGCGGATTAGCGCTATTAGCGGTTTAGCGGCTATTAAAGGCTTAGCGGCTATTAAAGGCTTAGCAGATTAGTGGCTAAAAGGCTATTAGCGGCTTAGCGGCTTAGAAAAAGGGGGGGAGTGAAAAAAAATCGGAACACTTGCAAGACGTTTTCGTCTTGCAAAGCAAGCCCATAGGGAAAATCGTCTTGCAAAGCAGCTCAAAAAACGGAAAACCCTTTTGTCTAGCGGGTTTTCCGTCTTGTGAGGCATTCGTTTTGCGGGGCACCACTGTATTCAATACAGCAAAGATGGAGAGCTTGTGGGCCTCCAAATGTTGCTGGACTTGAGCTGCCAGCCGCTCCAGGCAGCATGACCAATAGCAGCATCTCAACAGCCACAGGTTTTCGATCCCTGCAATAAGTTTATTAAGGCTGCAATGCTAAGCACCTTTAACAAAGGAGCAGGTCCTATTTTTATCAGTGGGATTTGCTTCTGAGTAAACTTGTTTTGGCTTCGGCTGTGCATGGTCTCTCCTGCTTTTCATATATGCACAAGTTGTGTAAGGACTCTTCATGAACAAAAGCCTAAGGTATCTCTAGCCATAAAGTTATCTCTCTTTATGTCGTCTCAGAACAGGTGGTGTTTTATTTGATAAAATCAAAGTTGTTTTTTGTTAATTGCTGCTTGTTATTACACAGGAGCGTCAACAAACTGTGGCTGGTTTTATTTGCTAAGAAACGCCAGTTTCAAACTTGTTTTAACAAACCATAGTTAAAATTAATCACTGTTCTGTGTTCAAAGTTAACATGAACTGCAGTTAATAAAAAACAGAAGTGAAAGCTACCCATCATGTCACAGCCATGCTTGGGATTGCTGTGGCTACTTCTGTAAGCCATCATTTATCCTTATGTCTGAAAACTGTGTGTGGCTTCACCCTGTTGTCCCTATTCCACATTGAAATGAAACTGAAGCACATGTAACTAAACTTACTCATATTCCTACTTTGGTTAATTGTGCTTTTCCTTTTCATCCATTTGCCTTGCCCTCTGCAGAAATTTAGATTGAAAGCTGAGAAGATCTATTTTTGTTATGTCATTCTGTTAACACACCATGAACACCGTGACAAAGTGATAAAGAAATAATGTTAGCACACCAATATATTACTAACTTCTTTTAAAGTATAGATCTAGATGGATCTATTCTAAAAGCAAGAATTGTGTACTACTACTACTACTACTAATAATTTATTATTTATACCCTGCCCATCTGGCTGGGCTTCCCCAGCCACTCTGGGCGGCTTCCAAAAGAATATTAAAATACTATAATACATCAAACATTAAAAGCTTCCCGAAACAGGGCTGCCTTCAGATTTCTTCTAAAAGCCTGGTAGTTGTTGTTCTCTTTGACATCTGGTGGGAGGGCGTTCCACAGGGAGGGTGCCACTACCGAGAAGGCCCTCTGCCTGGTTCCCTGTAACTTGGCTTCTCGCAGTGAGGGAACCGCCAGAAGGCCCTCGGTGCTGGACCTCAGTGTCCAGGTAGAACGATGGGGGTGGAGACGCTCCTTCAGATGCTACTTCCCCCCCCTTTTACTCTCTCTCCTCCTGGATTAATTCTGATTCCATCACAAAGGGAAGGCAGTTGTGTGTGGCTTGATGTTTTCTTTTGAACAAGGCAAATTTCCAATGGCCACAGTTGCACATAAGTTTAGCATCATGATAGTGATCAATGTGCATTGGAACTGGGGCCTGCCCATATGCCAGCTGTGACTCTCAAATCCAGTCATTGTTGATGTTGTTTCTGTTGGCACCTCTGAGGGAATACTAAAATTTAAAATGCTGTTCTATTAATTTAAGCAGGTGTCCTTCCTTTGAAATTCACTGTCTTTTGCAGGAATGTTAAAAGAATACTAAGTGTTTTCAGGGAATAAAAATCCAATAGCACAATGGTTTTTAAAGCTTGCGTGACGGAGACCTGGGTACGGGAAGGTGAAGTAGTCTCCCTACATGAGATAACACCCCCAGGTTTCTCTGTCCTCCATCAATCATGGACTGTGGGTCGGGGGGGGGAGTAGTGTTGTTAATCCGGGAGGATTACTCTTTCAGAGATCTACCATCACTGGCGATCTCCGGCATTGAATGTGTTGGTCTCATGTGGGGCACCAAGGAGAGCTTGGCTGTCTGGCTGGTGTACCGACCACCCAGCACATCTGCAGCCACGCTGTCAGACCTGCTGGAGGTGGTGGCGGGCTGGGCCTTGGAGTTCCCAAACCTACTGGTTTTGGGAGACTTCAATGTCCATGCCGATGCCGCTCCCTCCTCACAGGCTCTGGACCTAGTGACTTCCATGGCAACACTAGGGCTCTCCCAATTTGTTTTGGGCCCCACTCATCAAGCAGGCCACACGCTGGATCTGATCTTTGGGGCTGGCATAGATGTGATCATGCTCCCCCCTGTGGAAGTGCCATGGTCTGATCACTACGCTCTGAAAGCCAAGATTGACGTCCCGCTCCTCCCCGGCTCGGGTGACGACCTATTTGGGCTCGTCCGCGAAAACTGATTTGCTGCAGAATGCTGCAGCGAGGCTCCTCACGGGGTCTCTGCCATGGGAGCAGATTCACCCAGTGCTTTTCCAGCTGCACTGGCTCCCGGTGGAGTACAGGGTCAGATTTAAGGCGCTGCTTTTGACCTTTAAAGCCCTTCACGGCCTAGGACCCTCGTACCTACGGGACCGCCTCTCCCGGTCTGCCCCACGGAGAGCCTCAAGGTCCATAAATAGCAACACCCTAGTGGTCCCAGGCCCTAAGGAAGTTAGATTGGCTTCAACCAGAGCCAGGGCCTTTTCAACTCTGGCTCTGGTCTGGTGGAACGCTCTGCCTCATGAGACCAGGGCCCTGCGGGATCTGATCTCTTTCTGCAGGGCCTGTAAGACAGAGTTGTTCCACCTGGCCTTTGGCTTGGAGCCAATTTGATTGCCTCCCTCCCTCTCTTTCTTTTTTCTTTTTCTTTTCCTTCTCCTTTCTTTTTTCTTTTCCTTCTCCTGTGATGAGGCTACATTTTAATATTTTAATGTTCCATTATTTTAATGTTGTATTTTATTTTTGTTTTTAAGTTGTAATCATTCATCTTGTTTTTATTATTGCTTGTAAGCCACTCTGAGCCCGGCCTTGGCTGGGGAGGGCGGGGTATAAATAAAACATTATTAATATTATTATTATATCTTGTGTTTTCTCTGAAAGATGCATCTTGCAGTCCTAGGAAACATTGTAGATGAAGATCCATAGAGAGATGATGCTGGAACTAAAATTTTCCAAATGTATTTTGTAGAGAGGGAAAGTAATCTGTAAGAGGCACTGCAGTGTCTGCTGTCATCTTTTCAATGTAGTAATAATAATGGCTTGTGGCAGGTTTGAGATCAGTGAATACAGCCTTGCTCTGTAATCAATGAAGTAAGATCAATGGGTACAGAGTGGGTCCTATTTGAAAGTAACACCTGCACTTGTTTCTTCATGAGAACTGCCAGATCATCTGTTCTTTCTGGTATCACATTAAGATGTTTGTAATTCAGAGAGCTTTTAACTACCGAGGTGGAATTTTGGATTGAACTTTCCCTCAGAAATGTGGAAAATGATCATACCCCATCATCTCCACTAAGTACCTCTTTTGAGAGCAATCCCATCTGAAAAAGGTCCCAAAAGAGATAATCCTATGAGGGGGGAAATGTGTTTCATTCTTTTTTCTTTACTCAAATCAATATTTTTACTTCATGCCAGTTTACCTCTTTCCTCCTTGTTTCCATTCACTGGTCCTGCCCCATCTTTATTCATCTGGTAGAAATGAGGTTAATTACTGCACTCTGAAAAGAGAGCACAAGAAACCAAGCAATGCTATACCTTGATTCTGACGTTTCAGAGGTCAGCTTGCACAAAAGTGCTAATCAGCATATTATTTATGGGAGCAGATTGCCTTTGTGGGAGCTGTGACATCTTGAGACTTACTTGATGTTTTTCAGTTCATGGAAGGGAGCAGACAAGTTAAAACAAAGTTGTGCTTTTGCTCAACCACTGTGTTGTTTAGATTAGTATACTGCTCACGTATATGGACTCTAAGATGTGGGACAAAGAATGAGCTTCGTGCAAAAATGTGCCATGTTGAGATACATATAGCTCAAATGTATTATAGTACTGAGCTTTGAGATTTTTGTACACTATTTTGATACACTAACATCTGGAGCTTCTTCTTTTTTTGCCCTAAAAATTTCCATTGGATGCTGCAGTAAGAATCTCTCAGCACCATTCAAGAAGTGAGTCATCTTGGCATTTTTACCAGAAAGCAAAATAGAAAAACAGTGATGTTTTCCCCCTTCCAAGTTTGGAAGAGTGTTTGAGGAGAATTGAAAGTAAAATTTATTCAAAATCAGTGCTCCATTGAGGCTTCATGTCATTTTAAAATGAGTCTTGATTCAAACGGTTGTGCTGTATGTTTGGCTTAAGCAGGAGAACAGAATGGTCAGAGGCAGCTGGCCACATTGTAAAGAAGGCTCTCTACTGACATGTGGGAGGACCTCTTTTCCTTGCCAGAGTAATGCAGAGCCAGTTCATCTGGGCTGTGTTCCTGCCGTCCTCAGAAAGCAGCTCCCCTATCTACCAACAGTAACAGAATTCAACCAACTACGATGGGGACAGGGACAAAAATATTTGAGGGTCCAACCCCCCCGCAACATTGAAAGACTCACTCTTGGGCATATTCTGTATTAAATTGTGACAGCCATTCTACTCTTCTCCCACATTCTGCCACTGTTCCGTGTAACAAAACTTCCTGAGTTTGTTCTCTAATCAGAATTGCCAACTCAGTTACAGTTGATCTAGCTCCGTACAACTTTTGAAGTATATCTAAATTCTGGTTATGACATTTCCCCCTTGTCTATTTCATTTTCACTAAGGTTCTCTAAACTATTAAGCAAGGATCCACAAATGCCCCATCATGGTCACTAGGGAAATATCCTGCTCCATGTGTCTTGATTTCTGTGTGGTTAATCTTAACATTGATTTATTAACAACCCAGTTTCATAGACCAAGATTTGAAGTTGGCTTGTTTCAATAAACAGTAGTTAAAACTAAGGCTCTATCGTAGGAGCCGAGGGGAGCAGGAGCCCTTGCACCTGAGGGTCACCCAAGCTCATTCACATAATTATAAAGTATAATGACATCTGAATTAGGCCTGGGCGATGTGGAGGCAAACCACAAAGGCAGCTTCACTCCGTGGTATATCTCTGATGAAACCATCACTGCTCTTGAGTGCCTCCATCAGCCAGTGTGCTGAGGGAGAAACAAGCTAGCCAGGAGCTGGAGGCAGAGGAACTCAAGCGCAGCAGTTTCACCAGCCATTGCGCTCTGCCCCAACAGAGGGAGAATCAAGCTGAATCTCCAGGTGCCGATACAGCTTGGCTGAGGAGCGCGCTGCTGACCTCTCCCCACACGAACCAGCAGTGGGATGGGGGCTACGTTAAAGTGCCCCCCCTCCCCAGCTGAGAGAGCCCTGCCCCTGCTCTTGCTTGCACACAAGTAGAAGAGGGATTGGGGCTGCTCAGCTGGGGAGCACGAAGCCTGCCCTTCCCAACCGAGAGAGGCCACCTTGCCTGGCTGCCTTCTCTGGGAAGGCAGGGGCTCTTTGACGTTGCTGGCGGGTCCAGCCCTTGCCAGCAGCCTCCAGCAGCCCCCCTCTCCTTTGTACCCCATGCCTTGAAGACTTTGCCCAGGATGGGGGGCAAGGTAGCTCGTTCACCCCCCATGCCAGCAAAGGCAGAGAGACAAATGCTGGCTCCCACAGCCTCATAGTCACCTTCGACTCAGTGGCGGAGAGCAGGCAGGGCGGGGCTGGCATGCGTCTTGGGGGCAGGGGGCACATTCTAGGGGTGGGGTGCCCAGTGGGGGGGCAGCCACGATGGAACCCCACCGGGATCATGCTGCCGGGGGCAGTGCGCTCCCCCCGCCCCCTCTTCTTCTGCCAGTGCTTTGACTGGACTTAACCATCCAGGGGTACTTTACCTTTTTTTTTACCTTACTTTTTGAGTAATTTAATGAGCTGGAGATTTGGAAGGTTTTTTCCCCTTTCTCTTTTGTGAAAGCCCCCCCCCCCAACCCACATGATTGGCCATGTGAAGGCTGTGTGTGCAGATTGAAGCAGCAGGGCATGATTGGAGAAGACACCAGCTGCCAAGTTGATGAGGCGGCAGAGAGTGGAGCACTCACAGCCAACTACAGCCTGTGATTATGTAACGCCTGCAAGTGTCTGGCACGGTGCTCTGTTGGAGACGCACCACGTGTCATGCAATGCTCTCGGCTCTAAAATTCAATTAGGCAGCTTTCTGAACGATCTGTGAGTCTGCATGAGATAAGCTTCCCACTGTTGTATGCTAGAAAGCAAATGGCTTGATTAGCTGCTGCACAGGAACTGATAAATTGCTTCTTGTAATTCTAGCCAGGATATTTTTGCATTGCTTATACATCATTGTGGCGCCACCGGGAAGGTTTAAATTTAAAGCATTATGCAACCAGGCTGCAAAACAAGAAAAGAGAAATGATTTCATCTACCCTTTTCCTTCTCCCTCCCTTTTCTCCACCTTTCCCATACCAAATAAAGACTGAATAAAATGTTTTGTGCCAGGGCACACCCTCAAAGGAATTTAGCCCTTGCACATTATGCCATTGAATTTATCCACCTGCTTCACTGGCTCTGGACTGTTTCTCTACAGGGCTTGGTGGATGATGGATGGTTTGGTGCTTGGTAGGTGGTCTGTTTGGCAAGGGACATTTGTTTGCAGGTGTTGACACTTGTGAATACAGGTGATGCGCTAGTAGTTTTCTTTTTTCTTTTTTTAATATATGAGAATCCCGCATGGCCCAACAGAGTTATTTCTATCACCTCTCCAGTATTTCTGGAAACAGCCCTTCATGAGTCATTCTAGAAGAAGGTTTTTATTTTTCACAGTCATTGTGGCAGTCAGGCAGTTTCTAGAGCATACACTGTTTCATTCTATGTCCTCTCAGGGTTCCAAACAGTGTATCTCACACCCACACTGGCAGTGGGCCCTGCTTCCAACTGCCACTAAGGCAGGATAGGGTTCAATTCAGCTTATGCAATTCAAGTTGATGGGGGTGTGTGTCTTGTGCAACAAACCCACTCCTTCCCCCCCAACCTGGACTTTCTGTGACAAGGAACGTGATGGTGAAATGGACTGGAAAGGATGAAATAACATTTGCTTGATGAATCCGAATGACTGCTCAATATATAGCTGACATTGCCTAATATCCTCATGATTAAATCAGGAAGTGACCAGAAGATCAGAAAGAAGAAGACATTATATAAAATTCTACTTTTTAAAAAATAAAATAAAAAAGAGAATATACCATGTAAGGACAATCTTTTTGCAACTGTTTGTATTTCTTTCCAATGTGACACAGAAAGAAATCCTAATCCATGCACAAATAAAGCCCTGCTAATTTTGTTTTAAAAGAAAAGAAAATGTCATATGTCACATTTCTGCTAACTGGGAAGGATTAAATTTAACTCCAGCCTTTAAATCTCTGGCTAATGAGTAGATGTGCTAGTTTGATTTAATGAGTTGGTGATGCAGTCAGTTCAGTGACTGCTCATTATCATCAGGGAATTAAACTTACTGCAGCAACTCTGACAATAAATAGCTGTAGCTGTAGATTGGACTACACCATAATTGAGTGCAGGACCCCCCCCCCGTCTCTTTCACCCTCCCTCACCCTCCCCTTCCCTCTCTCCCTCTCTCTCCCTCCCTGCCCCCCCCAACTATAACTAACCAACCATGTCTTTTGGGTTGGTCTTAAGTCACAAGGCTGCAGTGCTGAATGGACTTTATTCAAAAAAGGGCTAATAAGATAAGAGTAGCATTTCCATGAAATGGCAACATTAGTATCTGGGCCTCTTCATCCTGGAGAAGAGTGACTAGTGGGGTGCCACAGGGTTCTGTCTTGGGCCCGGTCTGATTCAACATCTTTATCAACGACTTGGATGATGGACTCAAGGGCATCCTGATCAAATTTGCAGATGACACCAAACTGGGAGGGGTGGCTAACACCCCAGAGGACAGGATCACACTTCAAAATGATCTTGACAGATTAGAGAACTGGGCCAAAACAAACAAGATGAAGTTTAACAGGGAGAAATGTAAAGTATTGCACTTGGGCAAAAAAAATGAGAGGCACAAATACAAGATGGGTGACACCTGGCTTGAGAGCAGTACATGTGAAAAGGATCTAGGAGTCTTGGTTGACCACAAACTTGACATGAGCCAACAGTGTGACGCGGCAGCTAAAAAAGCCAATGCAATTCTGGGCTGCATCAATAGGAGTATAGCATCTAGATCAAGGGAAGTAATAGTGGCACTGTATTCTGCTCTGGTCAGACCTCACCTGGAGTACTGTGTCCAGTTCTGGGCACCACAGTTCAAGAAGGACACTGACAAACTGGAACGTGTCCAGAGGAGGGCAACCAAAATGGTCAAAGGCCTGGAAACGATGCCTTATGAGGAACGGCTAAGGGAGCTGGGCATGTTTAGCCTGGAGAAGAGGAGGTTAAGGGGTGATATGATAGCCATGTTCAAATATATAAAAGGATGTCATATAGAGGAGGGAGAAAGGTTGTTTTCTGCTGCTCCAGAGAAGCGGACATGGAGCAATGGATCCAAACTACAAGAAAGAAGATTCCACCTAAACTTTAGGAAGAACTTCCTGACAGTAAGAGCTGTTTGACAGTGGAATTTGCTGCCAAGGAGTGTGGTGGAGTCTCCTACTTTGGAGGTCTTTAAGCAGAGGCTTGACAACCATATGTCAGGAGTGCTCTGATGGTGTTTCCTGCTTGGCAGGAATTTCTAAGTCTTTTTCACTTCAGATTTCTAAGTCTTTTTTCACTTCAGTCCAACGTTTTTCATAATTATCTTTAAATAGATTCCCATTTTTAGCTGTCATGTTAATCCCCAGGTATTTCACTTTCTTAACCACTGTTAAACCTGTCTCATTCTGAAACCTCTCTCTCTCCATTGCAGTTAAATTTTTCTCTAAGACCTTTGTTTTTAACTTATTCAGTTTAAATCCTGCAACCTGACGAAATTCTTGAATCAGTTCCAAAACCCTGTTAGTACTAGATTCTGGCTCCTGTAACGTCAATACTAAGTCATCTGCAAATGCTCTCAACTTGTACTGTTTAGCTCCGACTTGTATACCTTTAACCAACTGGTCCCTTCTAATCATATTTAGCAGAACCTCCAGGACCGATATAAAAAGCAATGGGGAGATTGGGCAACCTTGCCGTGTCCCTTTTTCTATCTTAAATTCTTCCGTCACCACGTTATTTACAATTAATTTAGCCTTTTGTTCTGAATCAATTGCACTTATACCGTTTTCAAAACCTTGGCCTACCCCCATCCCCTGTAGGTTCTTCTTCATAAAACTCCAAGAAATGTTGTCAAAAGCTTTCTCCGCGTCCACAAATATCAAAACTGCCTTAGCATTTATGTTCACTTGCAATTTTTCTAAAATATTGATTATGTTTCTCGACCCATAAATCCAGCTCGTGACGATAGAAGCGTGAAGCCTGGTCTGGGACATAATCAAATATGTTTTGGTTATGTGGTCCCGGTTGGTCCTTCGTCAGATTTATCAGACAAGAACGAAGGTTATTCAGTCTATGAAGTATTTTGTTCTGGGTTTCTTGGGGGAGAGCGCAGTAGGAGAGAACTAAGTTATTTTCAAAGCTTTCGAGCCCGTTACCTTGGCTCTCCTCATACGAAGTCCTGGGAGAGTCTGGTCTTTGAAGGTCATTAGTGAGTAACTCTGAAAGGTGATTAGGCGAGTCCTCAGTGGATTTTAAATCAATTAAAGTGTGGCATTCAGCCTTTTGATGACGTGCTGCAGTCGAGGTTGCAGAACTGGGGAGTAGTGGGATAGGGGAGGTCTCATTTTTAAAGATCCTTGATATTTTTACACCACTTGTCTTTAGGTGTTCTCTATGTTTATATATCAGTTTTGCCAATCTCCGATCATGGAATGTAACCACCGCCCTGGCAAGCAAGCCATCAAAATATAGATATTCCACTAGGTCCAACTCCGAGGAATTACTCAAAATACCTGGCATGTATGCTTTAAGGAAGTTCAGTAGATGGACTTTGCGGTCCTCTTGAGATAAAAGTCCTGGAGCCTTAGGATAGCTTGAAAAAACAAGCTTGTTTTGAAGCAACACCAGCTTCCAGTTCTTATTAGTTGGAATGCTCTCCTTATTGGATTTGGAGTTGTCTATGGTTAAAACGTAGGACCATGGATCTTGGGATAATAAATCTTGCTTAGAGCTTGGTGGTGGAGCAAGCGCTGAAGGTTTTAGACAATCCAGGGCTTTTTATCAGCACAGACGTTTGGGGGCAAATCCTGTTTAACTGTCTTCTTGGCTAAAGACTTCACCAGGTTCCCTCTAGTCCCAGAGGCTGATATGCGCTCGAGTAGGTTAAAAAGCTTTTTGAAAACCATTTTTTAATAATGCACTGTCTTAAGATTTTTTATGTTTTTACTTTTTTTTAACATTTTTAACAACTCTGGATCTCCTTTTACAAGCATTAGCTCTGCGGGCTTTCTTACCCTTCCTTAATGGGCCACTTCTGCAGAGGGTGGAGGCGAGGCCATGATTATTTTCCGATTCTGCAGGTATTCCGACGGGTTTCCTCCAGAGAGTTTTACAGGAGTCAGCCGTAATGGTAAGAATTTTTGTGCAAATGTCCAAGTAGGACTTTATGGATTCAATGTCCTCAGTGAGAAGCACTAGCCACTTGATGATTGAGAGACCCTCATCATTTGGCTCGTGGGAATGAGGATAAGAGTCTTTCGAAAGTTTAATATTTCCCGAGGCCAATTCCGAAATTTGTTTTAACATTAGTTCCTCCATTTTTTTGTCTAGCGATGGTTCGGGGGGAGCTTGGGGTTTGGCTTTCAATTTCGGGGATGCTTCATCGGCTGTATCGAGGATATTTTGTGCTTCCAATATATTTAGGCTTTTATCGCTGCTTTTAGTACACTCCTTTCTTTGCATAACCAGTCCTTCATTATGGCTGTAAGAGAGATTGGTAGGAGAGAGTAGGATTTCTCTTCCCTTCTTGTTCTTACTCTCATTGATTTCAGTCATTTCCTCATTTGTCCCACATTTTGCTTTGTTCATGTAAAAGCGAGTTATTTTTGTTTGTGCTTTCTTTAGAGTGGCTCTTTTAAAGGTGGGTCTTACAGCCTTCAGAGAGAAGCCTGAGGTTTTGCAGCCGCTCCTGGTCGTCACCATTGTTTCCTTAAAGTTGTAAATTTATAAATTATTCCTTTATTGTTGTGATAAACACGCTACAGTGTGTTGACTGAGATAGTAGACAGGAGGTATTTGCAAAAGAGAAGAAAGACAACGTGGTGGGGAGGCAGGGGTGAGTTTACTTCTTCAATTGCTGCAAAGTGATTACCGCAGAGGCTCTGGAACTCCCCCGGTAATAATCAAGATGCTTAAAAAGGATTTTAAAATATACATTTCAGGGTCTCAGTACCTTAAAACTTTGAGTTAAAAACTTAATTAAACTAAACTAGGATCATTAGCTCCGTCGCAGGGCTCTCCGCAAGTCAGTTTTGGGTAAATGGGAGAGGCCCTTATCAGGTAAGCAGTTTTTCTTTCCTCCCAAGGATTTCACTCTATTCACGTACTTTTCCTTTAGGGAGTTATACTCACTCGGCTACGGTAAGAGTTCACAGAATTCACAGCAGGTTTTCTTCAGCTATTAATCTTCCTTCTTGTACAGAAATCCTCCTGGCAAGCTTTGTTGTTCCTCCCCTGCACCCAGGTTTCCTTCAGTTTCAGCCGCTCCTTGTTTCTCGGTGTCTTTTCTCAGGTTGAGCAGTAAAACAATAAAACAATGAACTAAAAACAAGGCGAGGTGATGAGGCAGCCAGTGAAACGTTAAAAATATAAAATTAGAATTAGGAAGTGACTAAAAACTAACGAAAGACAGGAGCTCTAACTAGGCTGCTGTCTCAGTCGCCCAGTCGCTCAGTCGATTCTGGAACAGATTGGTTTCCGAAAGTCAGCGTCAACCATGGACCACTGTCTAACTCTCTATCACCTTGCCAGTAAATACACTGCTCCAAGGCAAGGCCACCTATTTGCCGCTTTCATGGACCTGGAGGCCGCCTTTGATTCCATTCTTAGGCAGAGATTATGGTCCAAACTTGCCCATCTGGGAATTGATTCGCACCTCCTCTCCCTAATTATTTCCCTTTATTCAAACACCACAGCTCGCGTCCGAAGTGGTCCAAACGGCTCCCTCACTACTCCATTTCCAACGGCCAAGGGCGTCCGACAAGGTTGTCTCTTGGCCCCTTTATTGTTTAATCTCTATCTTCACGATGCAATTTCCACTTTGAAGCTAGCATCGAAGTACCCTCCTCACTTAGCAGGCCACCCCGTTGTTTCCCTTTTCTATGCTGATGATGCTGTCATCTTATCCAGAACAGCTGCGGATCTAGCAAACGCAGTTAACGCATTTATCGCCTATTGTAAGGCGGAAGCTCTTAATATTAATTATAAAAAAATCGAAAGTCCTCCACTTCACTCGTTCCCGCAAACTCAAATTGGAGCCGCTTAAGATCACAGGTGGCTACTTAGAAAAGGTAAAAGCCTTTAAATATCTAGGCGTAATATTCACTTATAATCTCTCCTGGACCACGAATCTACAATCTGCTTTTCTTGCTGCAACCACGACCTCTAACACCATTGTCCAATTTTACCACCAGAAGGGCGGCAAACACCTTCCAGCAGCAATTCAAATATTTAATGCCAAAGTTGTCCCAAAATTATTATATGGATGCGAAGTATGGACTACAGCAATATCAGGTAACTTGGATCGCCCACTTCATATGTTTCTGAGATCTCTTTCCGGCGTCCCGAGATGTGTCTCAGGTGCAGCCCTACGACTCGAGTTCGCCCAGTCCTCAATTGTTAAACGAGCATGGAGCCGAGCCATTTCCTACAGCTTCCACCTACTAACATTGGATGCTCGAATTAGAGGTGGTTTTTCCAATCTGATCCTAAGAGATATTCATAATTCTCCTTGGAAAACTACAATTAACCTCAAATTCCGCTCTCTTCTCAATTTGAACTGTAAAACTGTCCTTAACTTAGAGTGTATCAGCCCGGCGGCCCTACCTCTAATTAAAAAGAAACTACAGCAACTTGATTTTTCTAACACAACTTCCTATGCAAGAGGACCGTGTTCAGGCCTAGCCCTAGCTATTCCACCCCCTGAAGGGATCCCTCTATACTGCTTCACAATTTCTTCGGAGGCTAAGCGTAGGGCCTTTACCTGTGCCCGTCTCAACTGTTTTCCTACAGCAGTTCTGTCGGGTCGTTATTCCAGAGTTCCCATTGCAAATAGAACATGCTCTTGTAATGACACGGCCCTGGAGACTATGGACCATGTAATGCTCTTCTGTCCCAACTGGACAGATGAAAGATCTCGGTTTTTAACCCCCCTAGTGAATAAGCTTCATCTCCCAATCCAGCCTTGGATAGTGTCCCTCTTTCTGCAGGATTCTGATTGTTGGATTACCGAGATGACAGCTGTCAGGGGTTCAGGAGCAGAGGCAAGGGCAAGGGAGGAAACAGAGAGCGAGGGGGAGGAGGCAGAAGAAAAGATGAGTGATGACGACGACCCGAGATCTCCGAGTCTTTCCAGTGAATCAGAAGATTCACAGAAAGGAGCACCAGTGGTCAGGGCAAGGGGGGAGCCTAGGGGGACACCCCAGGAAGATAGGGCCAGAGGGGACTCCGAGGAGAGCAGTTGGAAATCGGGACCAGCGTCACAGCCAGAGAGCAGGGAAGAGGAAGAGCGCCAGAGATCAAGCGCTGGCAGCTCGCAACAGGGGGGAAGGGCACGAGTCAGGAGTGGCCACACCTCCATCGGGGAGCGAAGAAACGGTCAGACGGAAAGTGGAAGGTTGGGCGCGCGCGCCAAGTTCAAATGCACAGGAAAGTGACGCAGTAGGCAGCCAGGAAAGGGAGCCAGGTCCTAAAGCCCGGCGCAAGGAGACAGGGAGTTCCGGGGGGTCGGCGTCAGAAGAATCCCGGAAGGAAGAGACCCCGGGGGGCAGAGGGACCCAGAGGAGAGCAGTCAGGCGGAAAAGGTGGAGCAGGGCTAGGATATTAAGTTGGTGCACAAGGGGCGGAGACTCAGACGGAGCTTCGCCAATCTAGCCATTAGACGTAGAGTTGCACGCAGCAGCTTGGGAATGGAAACTGTAACTCAATAAAGACTTTTACTTAATGACCGCTGGCTAGCGTGATCCTCTGTGAGCTAGGATCTTGAAGCAGCTCTGACAGTAAGCTCCGTCTCTTAATTGTGGGCATCTACAGCCTCGAGGAGAGGAGAGAAGCAGGTGCCCACTAGCTAGCTCACGAACGGCAGACAACATGACGGCTGAGCAGCAGATAGAGGAACTCAGAAAAGCAGTGTCACAACTGAATGCCGAGGCTCTCGCATCCAGGAAGAGAGAGGAGGAGGCAGCTGCCGCCTGCAGGGATCTCCAGGTCAGGTTGGACATGCTTACGAAGCACGGGCAACTGACACCCAAACAGGAGGGAATTGGGTTGGCGAGACGAACAGGCGGTCTGGTCTCTCACTTCGATGGGAACCTGCAACAGTACCCCAACTTTAGAGCAGATGTAATGTGCGCACTGGAACTGCTGAAAAAAGACTTTAGAGATGAGCAAGAGAAGGTGGGGTTCATCATGTCCCATTTGCATGGGGAAGCTAAAGCATGGCTGCGCAATTTGTGGAGGGATAAGGATCCGGCGCTCCAAAATGCGGATGCCTTTATTAAAGCGATGGATGGGTGTTTCTTATCAAACATTGACGTGGATCTTGCTCGGCAGCAGATACATGGACTGAAACAAGGGAGGGCCAGCGTAAGGCAGTATCATGCCCGCTTTTTCGCTTTGGTCAGTGCTCTGGAATGGGACAGGGATTCGGCTCCTGTAAGAGACCTGTTTTGGGAGGGATTGCACGGCTCTGTTAAAGATGAAATTGCGAGGGGGGAAAGACCCCGGACCACGCAGGAGATCGTTCAGAGGGCGCTAGCCGTGGGGGTGCGGCTGGAAGAACGTCCGTGGAGCAGGGACGAAGGGCGTGGAGGGCGCGAACCAGCCAGGGGCTCCTCCTTCCTTCCCAGAGAAGCAGCGCGTGCGCAATCCACGCCTCCACAAGGAGGAGGGGTGGAACCTATGGAGGTTGGAAGTGCAAGGGCTCAATCAGCAGCCAGAGCCCTAGCACCGACAACAGTGAAAGCGAAGCCTCCTAGAGGGAACAGGAAGTGTTACATCTGCGAGGATCCAGGGCATATGGCGAAAGAGTGTCCCCGGAGGCTCCACAAGCACACTGCAGCCTCAGCAATGGTAACTGCAGCAACGCAACAAGGAGGACCACAGCAGGGAAACGACGATGTCTGGCTGGAGGAAGAGGCAATGGGGCCCAGCCAGACGTGTCAGTGAAGAAGTCCCCGGAAATTTCACAGCCCATGGACCCCCTCCCGCCCAAACCAGTAGTGAGGCTCACCGCATCGCTCCAGCTGCCCAATGGAATCACCATGGACATGCCGCTCACCATTGACTCGGGAAGCAATGCGGACTTTATAGGGCAGGACTTTGTAGACCGGCACGCTATACAGTTGCTGCCGGCCACGCTGCCCCTGCAGGTGGTCACGGTGGATGGCAGGGAGCTGCTAGGGGGGCAAGTGGTGAAGCAAACGCCACCAATGGTGATGCGCCTTGGGAATCACAAGGAAATCATCAGCTTCAACGTCACTCAACTATCGGACACGCCCATTGTATTGGGCATGAGTTGGCTGGACAAGCACAGCCCAACGCTGGCTTGGTACCAGAGGCAGCTGACCTTCGGCTCTTCCTTTTGTGCTGAACACTGCATCGTTCCCCGGCAGGAAGGAGAGGAAGAGGAGTCACAGCTGCTGCTAGGCACGCTGCAAGCGATTCCCCACAAGTACGCAGAATTTTTGGAGGTTTTCTGCGAGAAGGAGGCAGACAGGCTACCCCCCCACAGACCATATGACTGCAAAATTGACCTGCTGCCGGGGGCGGCGCTGCCTAAAGGGAAGCTGTATTCCATGTCTGAGGACGAACTGCAGGAACTCAAAGAGTTCATAGATCATAATTTGGAGCGCGGTTTCATCCGGGAGTCCAAGGCAGCGGGGGGCAGTCCTGTATTCTTTGTTAAGAAGCGGGACACGCCCCAAAAAAGACTTGTGGTGGACTATCGCATCTTAAACAGTGTGACCAAGCCATCGGACTTCCCCATGCCCCGAATCGACGACCTCCTCGCAAAGGTACGGAAGGGCAGCGTGTTCACCAAGTTAGACCTGCGAGGGGCGTACAACCTCATTCGCATGCGGGAAGGGGATGAGTGGAAGACGGCCATGTTCACGCCTCTGGGCACCTACGAATATAGAGTTATGCCTTTTGGATTGCAAAATGGCTCCCACGTTTTTCAAGCGTTCATGCATCACGTGTTAGCAGGGCTCCTCTACAAGACGTGCGTCTGTTTCTTAGATGACATCCTGATCTTTTCGGAATCGCAGCAGGAGCATGACAGACACGTCAAAGAAGTGCTAAGCAGGCTACAGCAGCATAGGCTCTACGCCAAGCTGGAGAAGTGCCAATTCGACGTGACGGAGGTGGATTTTCTGGGCTACAAGTTGTCTGACAAGGGGCTCGCCATGGACAGCGCCAAGGTTCGAGCGGTGTTGGACTGGAAGAGCCCACACAACCGGAAGGAGGTCCAACGGTTTGTCGGCTTCGCGAACTTCTATCGCAAGTTTATCAAAGGCTTCGCTATGCAGACAGCGGCCATCACGGACACGCTTAGCTCCAAGAAAAAGAAGTTCATCTGGACAGAGCAGGCGGAGCAGTCCTTTCAGGCACTCAAGCGTCTCTTCGCGTCGGAAGAGCAGCTGCTCCATGTCGACCCCAGCAGGCCGATGAGGGTGGAGACAGACGCCTCGGACAGAGCCGTGGGAGCAGTCCTGCTGCAGAAAGACCCGCAGGGGGTTTGGCGGCCGGGAGCGTTTTACTCCAGGAAGCTCAGCAAGTCCGAACAGAACTACACCATCTGGGACAGGGAGTTGCTGGCCATTCATGCAGCATTCAAAGCATGGAGACACTTCCTGATCGGCGCCAAGCACACGGTGCAGGTCTGCACGGACCACAAGAATCTGGAGCACTGGAGCACGGCACAGTTCCTGAACCAAAGGCAGATACGTTGGGCTGAGTTCTTTGCGAACTTCAACTTCCGAATAGAGTATGTCCCGGGGGACACCAACATCATGGCGGACGCTCTCTCTCGTAAGCCACAATATCTGGAGGACGCCAAGCCAGCGGCCGCCATGCACATCTTCGCACCAACAGTGTGGGCGTGCGCTGCGGCAACAGTGGACCTGGAGGCGGTGCGGTGAGCGTTGCAGGATGACTCCTTCGTGCAAGCGAAGATGGCAGTGGTGCACAGGGGCACGGCAGCGACCGACGAGTTCCAGCTGAGAGATGGATTGCTCATTCGTAAAGGGGCCATCTACGTGCCGGGAGACGAACTTCGCGCCAAGGTACTGCAGCAGCTGCACGACGCGCCCACTGCCGGGCACTTTGGCAAGGAGAAGACGGTGGAATTAGTCGCCAGGGACTTCTGGTGGCCCGGAATGAGAGGGGAGGTCGCGGACTACGTGGCGAGGTGTGACACCTGCCAGAGGGCCAAACCGGTGCACAAACCGCCGGCCGGACTGTTGGAACCGCTGCAGACTCCGGTCGAACCATGGGAGAGAGTGGCCCTGGACTTTGTCACGGATCTGCCCAGCTCGAGGGGCAAGACGGCTGTGCTGGTGGTGGTGGACTTGTTCTCCAAGATGGCACATTTCATTCCGTGTGCCAAGGTGGCCACGGCGGAGCAAACCGCCAAACTGTTCATAGACCACGTGTTCAAGGTTCACGGTCTGCCACGGTCTATTCTGTCCGACCGGGGGCGACAGTTCATCTCGAATTTCTGGCAGAAGCTGATGGGCTTCCTGAACGTCAAGATCAACCTGGCGTCGGCGAGACACCCACAGACCAACGGGCAGGCGGAGCGGGTCAATGCCATCATGCAGCAGTAGCTGAGATGTTATGCGAATCAACAGCCTGCGACGTGGGTGGATTACCTGCCGCTCACCGAGTTTGCCTACAACAACACGAAGCACGTGTCCACGGGGGTCACGCCGTTCTTCGCTAACAACGGGAGGCACCCCAGAACCTTCCCGGGACTGGAAAGGATGGGGGAGGGGGAGCCGCAGACAGCAGATGCGTTCGCGTCGGAGTTGCAGGAGGTCCACGATCAGCTGCGGCGACACCTGGAGCTGGCCAAACATGCATACAAGGTGCAAGCGGACAAACACAGAAGGGTTGGCGAAGAGATCCATGTGGGAGACTGGGTCTGGTTAGCAGCCCACGCAGTGCCGGCCAGGTCGTTGGCCAAGAAGAAGCTGGGGCATAAGCAACTGGGGCCCTACCAAGTCGAAGAGCAGGTCAACCCGGTGGCTTTCAGGCTGGCGCTTCCGGAGGGTTCCAGAATGCATCCGGTGTTCCACAGATCGGTGCTCACTCCCTACAAGGCACCGCACAGGTTTCAGGAACCTGGAACGGCACCGAGTCCGCTCAGAGAAGGAACCGGGCACGCGGGAGTGGCACAGAAGGAACGCATCAACGAAGTCACGGAGATTTTGGACTCCAGATGGGGGGAAGAAGGGGTAGAATACCTTCTCGCCAAGGAGGGCACCCCGGCCAGTGCGAACAGCTGGGTGCCGGGCTACGCCTTGGACGAACCTCTGCTCAAAGACGAGTTTCATGCCCTCTTCCCACATAGACCAATGCCAGCAGACTTTTTCGACGACTGGCTTTTCACGCCAACGCTTTCTGCCAGCACGTTCCGGGGGTTCGACTCGGACGAGGACCCGATACGAGACGCCCGTTCCCCGGAGGGGTCACCCTCGGGATCTGCCTCAGAACCCTTGTATTGGTGGGACGATAGACCAGAGGAGCAGTGGCGCAAGAAGTGGCTGGAAGGTCCAGGACGAGCAACACCGCCAGGAGGAAGTGAGGGAGAGACGGACATGGACGTTTTCGGGGATGACCCTGGTTTCGAGCACGGCGGCACAGAGATGGAAGCGGAGGTGACCGTCGTCGACGAGAGCAGGGAGGCAGAACCGGGAGACTTCAGATGGAGGCCCGCCACGGGAAGCGAACTGTATCCGACGTTCGTCCCTCTGACACAGCAGCACCCAGTTCCCGCACCGGAAGGAGGGGAGGGGGGAACGGGGGGCTTCGAGGGGGGGATGGATGTCAGGGGTTCAGGAGCAGAGGCAAGGGCAAGGGAGGAAACAGAGAGCGAGGGGGAGGAGGCAGAAGAAAAGATGAGTGATGACGACGACCCGAGATCTCCGAGTCTTTCCAGTGAATCAGAAGATTCACAGAAAGGAGCACCAGTGGTCAGGGCAAGGGGGGAGCCTAGGGGGACACCCCAGGAAGATAGGGCCAGAGGGGACTCCGAGGAGAGCAGTTGGAAATCGGGACCAGCGTCACAGCCAGAGAGCAGGGAAGAGGAAGAGCGCCAGAGATCAAGCGCTGGCAGCTCGCAACAGGGGGGAGGGCACGAGTCAGGAGTGGCCACACCTCCATCGGGGAGCGAAGAAACGGTCAGACGGAAAGTGGAAGGTTGGGCGCGCGCGCCAAGTTCAAATGCACAGGAAAGTGACGCAGTAGGCAGCCAGGAAAGGGAGCCAGGTCCTAAAGCCCGGCGCAAGGAGACAGGGAGTTCCGGGGGGTCGGCGTCAGAAGAATCCCGGAAGGAAGAGACCCCGGGGGGCAGAGGGACCCAGAGGAGAGCAGTCAGGCGGAAAAGGTGGAGCAGGGCTAGGATATTAAGTTGGTGCACAAGGGGCGGAGACTCAGACGGAGCTTCGCCAATCTAGCCATTAGACGTAGAGTTGCACGCAGCAGCTTGGGAATGGAAACTGTAACTCAATAAAGACTTTTACTTAATGACCGCTGGCTCCCCCCCCCGCCAGCCTTCTAACCAAGTCGGGGGACAGCGGGAAGGGCTCACTGCGCCTCTCCCGCTGTCCCCCAAGCTTGTGGGGATGGCGGTGGGGCTCTCCTGAAGCCTGGAGAGCGAGAGGGGTCGGTGCGCACCGACCCCTCTCGCTCTCCAGGCTTCAGCGAAAGCCTGCATTCGCACCATAGGACGCACACACATTTCCCCTTCGTTTTTGGAGGGGAAAAAGTGCGTCCTATAGTGCGAAAAATACGGTACTAGTAGATTATGTTTCTCACATTATCAGAGAGATGTCTACCCGGGAGAAAGCCTGCTTGGTCTTTATGTATCTCTTCCACTAGCACTCTTTTTAGTCTTTTAGCCAAAATGTCTGCAAAGATTTTGTAATCCACATTGAGCAATGATATATATATATATATATATATATATATATATATATATATATATATATATATATAAATATTTATTAAGATTTTACAAATTATAACAAACAACACCACACACACACAAACAAAGATAACATAAAAAAGAACAAGTATAATTTCAATACCTTATTTTCTTAAAACTTATTTCACCGACCTCCTCATACCTCCCCTTTCTGCGTTCCCATTTCAAAAATTTAATTCAGCAAATCCTCACCCTTAATTTTATCTAATTATCATCCTTACTTCCCTTTCACTTAATCTTTACAGCTGTACTCCATTTAGTTTTAAAAGCCACATTGTCAGAGCTGCTTCAAGATCCTAGCTCACAGAGGATCACGCTAGCCAGCGGTCATTAAGTAAAAGTCTTTATTGAGTTACAGTTTCCATTCCCAAGCTGCTGCGTGCAACTCTACGTCTAATGGCTAGATTGGCGAAGCTCCGTCTGAGTCTCCGCCCCTTGTGCACCAACTTAATATCCTAGCCCTGCTCCACCTTTTCCGCCTGACTGCTCTCCTCTGGGTCCCTCTGTCCCCCGGGGTCTCTTCCTTCCGGGATTCTTCTGACGCCGACCCCCCGGAACTCCCTGTCTCCTTGCGCCGGGCTTTAGGACCTGGCTCCCTTTCCTGGCTGCCTACTGCGTCACTTTCCTGTGCATTTGAACTTGGCGCGCGCGCCCAACCTTCCACTTTCCGTCTGACCGTTTCTTCGCTCCCCGATGGAGGTGTGGCCACTCCTGACTCGTGCCCTCCCCCCTGTTGCGAGCTGCCAGCGCTTGATCTCTGGCGCTCTTCCTCTTCCCTGCTCTCTGGCTGTGACGCTGGTCCCGATTTCCAACTGCTCTCCTCGGAGTCCCCTCTGGCCCTATCTTCCTGGGGTGTCCCCCTAGGCTCCCCCCTTGCCCTGACCACTGGTGCTCCTTTCTGTGAATCTTCTGATTCACTGGAAAGACTCGGAGATCTCGGGTCGTCGTCATCACTCATCTTTTCTTCTGCCTCCTCCCCCTCGCTCTCTGTTTCCTCCCTTGCCCTTGCCTCTGCTCCTGAACCCCTGACATCCATCCCCCCCTCGAAGCCCCCCGTTCCCCCCTCCCCTCCTTCCGGTGCGGGAACTGGGTGCTGCTGTGTCAGAGGGACGAACGTCGGATACAGTTCGCTTCCCGTGGCGGGCCTCCATGGCGAGCCTGCTCTCGTCGACGACGGTCACCTCCGCTTCCATCTCTGTGCCGCCGTGCTCGAAACCAGGGTCGTCCCCGAAAACGTCCATGTCCGTCTCTCCCTCACTTCCTCCTGGCGGTGTTGCTCGTCCTGGACCTTCCAGCCACTTCTTGCGCCACTGCTCCTCTGGTCTATCGTCCCACCAATACGAGGGTTCTGAGGCAGATCCCGAGGGTGACCCCTCCGGGGAACGGGCGTCTCGTATCGGGTCCTCGTCCGAGTCGAACCCCCGGAACGTGCTGGCAGAAAGCGTTGGTGTGAAAAGCCAGTCGTCGAAAAAGTCTGCTGGCATTGGTCTATGTGGGAAGAGGGCATGAAACTCGTCTTTGAGCAGAGGTTCGTCCAAGGCGTAGCCCGGCACCCAGCTGTTCGCACTGGCCGGGGTGCCCTCCTTGGCGAGAAGGTATTCTACCCCTTCTTCCCCCCATCTGGAGTCCAAAATCTCCGTGACTTCGTTGATGCGTTCCTTCTGTGCCACTCCCGCGTGCCCGGTTCCTTCTCTGAGCGGACTCGGTGCCGTTCCAGGTTCCTGAAACCTGTGCGGTGCCTTGTAGGGAGTAAGCACCGATCTGTGGAACACCGGATGCATTCTGGAACCCTCCGGAAGCGCCAGCCTGAAAGCCACCGGGTTGACCTGCTCTTCGACTTGGTAGGGCCCCAGTTGCTTATGCCCCAGCTTCTTCTTGGCCAACGACCTGGCCGGCACTGCGTGGGCTGCTAACCAGACCCAGTCTCCCACATGGATCTCTTCGCCAACCCTTCTGTGTTTGTCCGCTTGCACCTTGTATGCATGTTTGGCCAGCTCCAGGTGTCGCCGCAGCTGATCGTGGACCTCCTGCAACTCCGACGCGAACGCATCTGCTGTCTGCGGCTCCCCCTCCCCCATCCTTTCCAGTCCCGGGAAGGTTCTGGGGTGCCTCCCGTTGTTAGCGAAGAACGGCGTGACCCCCGTGGACACGTGCTTCGTGTTGTTGTAGGCAAACTCGGCGAGCGGCAGGTAATCCACCCACGTCGCAGGCTGTTGATTCGCATAACATCTCAGGTACTGCTGCATGATGGCATTGACCCACTCCGCCTGCCCGTTGGTCTGTGGGTGTCTCGCCGACGCCAGGTTGATCTTGACGTTCAGGAAGCCCATCAGCTTCTGCCAGAAATTCGAGATGAACTGTCACCCCCGGTCGGACAGAATAGACCGTGGCAGACCGTGAACCTTGAACACGTGGTCTATGAACAGTTTGGCGGTTTGCTCCGCCGTGGCCACCTTGGCACACGGAATGAAATGTGCCATCTTGGAGAACAAGTCCACCGCCACCAGCACGGCCGTCTTGCCCCTCGAGCTGGGCAGATCCGTGACAAAGTCCAGGGCCACTCTCTCCCATGGTTCGACCGGAGTTTGCAGCGGTTCCAACAGTCCGGCCGGCGGTTTGTGCACCGGTTTGGCCCTCTGGCAGGTGTCACACCTCGCCACGTAGTCCGCGACCTCCCCTCTCATTCCGGGCCACCAGAAGTCCCTGGCGACTAATTCCACCGTCTTCTCCTTGCCAAAGTGCCCGGCAGTGGGCGCGTCGTGCAGCTGCTGCAGTACCTTGGCGCGAAGTTCGTCTCCCGGCACGTAGATGGCCCCTTTACGAATGAGCAATCCATCTCTCAGCTGGAACTCGTCGGTCGCTGCCGTGCCCCTGTGCACCTCTGCCATCTTCGCTTGCACGAAGGAGTCATCCTGCAACGCTCGCCGCACCGCCTCCAGGTCCACTGTTGCCGCAGCGCACGCCCACACTGTTGGTGCGAAGATGTGCATGGCGGCCGCTGGCTTGGCGTCCTCCAGATATTGTGGCTTACGAGAGAGAGCGTCTGCCATGATGTTGGTGTCCCCCGGGACATACTCTATTCGGAAGTTGAAGTTCGCAAAGAACTCAGCCCAACGTATCTGCCTTTGGTTCAGGAACTGTGCCGTGCGCCAGTGCTCCAGATTCTTGTGGTCCGTGCAGACCTGCACCGTGTGCTTGGCGCCGATCAGGAAGTGTCTCCATGCTTTGAATGCTGCATGAATGGCCAGCAACTCCCTGTCCCAGATGGTGTAGTTCTGTTCGGACTTGCTGAGCTTCCTGGAGTAAAACGCTCCCGGCCGCCAAACCCCCTGCGGGTCTTTCTGCAGCAGGACTGCTCCCACGGCTCTGTCCGAGGCGTCTGTCTCCACCCTCATCGGCCTGCTGGGGTCGACATGGAGCAGCTGCTCTTCCGACGCGAAGAGACGCTTGAGTGCCTGAAAGGACTGCTCCGCCTGCTCTGTCCAGATGAACTTCTTTTTCTTGGAGCTAAGCGTGTCCGTGATGGCCGCTGTCTGCATAGCGAAGCCTTTGATAAACTTGCGATAGAAGTTCGCGAAGCCGACAAACCGTTGGACCTCCTTCCGGTTGCGTGGGCTCTTCCAGTCCAACACCGCTCGAACCTTGGCGCTGTCCATGGCGAGCCCCTTGTCAGACAATTTGTAGCCCAGAAAATCCACCTCCGTCACGTCGAATTGGCACTTCTCCAGCTTGGCGTAGAGCCTATGCTGCTGTAGCCTGCTTAGCACTTCTTTGACGTGTCTGTCATGCTCCTGCTGCGATTCCGAAAAGATCAGGATGTCATCTAAGAAACAGACGCACGTCTTGTAGAGGAGCCCTGCTAACACGTGATGCATGAACGCTTGAAAAACGTGGGAGCCATTTTGCAATCCAAAAGGCATAACTCTATATTCGTAGGTGCCCAGAGGCGTGAACATGGCCGTCTTCCACTCATCCCCTTCCCGCATGCGAATGAGGTTGTACGCCCCTCGCAGGTCTAACTTGGTGAACACGCTGCCCTTCCGTACCTTTGCGAGGAGGTCGTCGATTCGGGGCATGGGGAAGTCCGATGGCTTGGTCACACTGTTTAAGATGCGATAGTCCACCACAAGTCTTTTTTGGGGCGTGTCCCGCTTCTTAACAAAGAATACAGGACTGCCCCCCGCTGCCTTGGACTCCCGGATGAAACCGCGCTCCAAATTATGATCTATGAACCCTTCGAGTTCCTGCAGTTCGTCCTCAGACATGGAATACAGCTTCCCTTTAGGCAGCGCCGCCCCCGGCAGCAGGTCAATTTTGCAGTCATATGGTCTGTGGGGGGGTAGCCTGTCTGCCTCCTTCTCGCAGAAAACCTCCAAAAATTCTGCGTACTTGTGGGGAATCGCTTGCAGCGTGCCTAGCAGCAGCTGTGACTCCTCTTCCTCTCCTTCCTGCCGGGGAACGATGCAGTGTTCAGCACAAAAGGAAGAGCCGAAGGTCAGCTGCCTCTGGTACCAAGCCAGCGTTGGGCTGTGCTTGTCCAGCCAACTCATGCCCAATACAATGGGCGTGTCCGATAGTTGAGTGACGTTGAAGCTGATGATTTCCTTGTGATTCCCAAGGCGCATCACCATTGGTGGCGTTTGCTTCACCACTTGCCCCCCTAGCAGCTCCCTGCCATCCACCGTGACCACCTGCAGGGGCAGCGTGGCCGGCAGCAACTGTATAGCGTGCCGGTCTACAAAGTCCTGCCCTATAAAGTCCGCATTGCTTCCCGAGTCAATGGTGAGCGGCACGTCCATGGTGATTCCATTGGGCAGCTGGAGCGATGCGGTGAGCCTCACTACTGGTTTGGGCGGGAGGGGGTCCATGGGCTGTGAAATTTCCGGGGACTTCTTCACTGACACGTCTGGCTGGGCCCCATTGCCTCTTCCTCCAGCCAGACATCGTCGTTTCCCTGCTGTGGTCCTCCTTGTTGCGTTGCTGCAGTTACCATTGCTGAGGCTGCAGTGTGCTTGTGGAGCCTCCGGGGACACTCTTTCGCCATATGCCCTGGATCCTCGCAGATGTAACACTTCCTGTTCCCTCTAGGAGGCTTCGCTTTCACTGTTGTCGGTGCTAGGGCTCTGGCTGCTGATTGAGCCCTTGCACTTCCAACCTCCATAGGTTCCACCCCTCCTCCTTGTGGAGGCGTGGATTGCGCACGCGCTGCTTCTCTGGGAAGGAAGGAGGAGCCCCTGGCTGGTTCGCGCCCTCCACGCCCTTCGTCCCTGCTCCACGGACGTTCTTCCAGCCGCACCCCCACGGCTAGCGCCCTCTGAACGATCTCCTGCGTGGTCCAGGGTCTCTCCCCCCTCGCAATTTCATCTTTAACAGAGCCGTGCAATCCCTCCCAAAACAGGTCTCTTACAGGAGCCGAATCCCTGTCCCATTCCAGAGCACTGACCAAAGCGAAAAAGCGGGCATGATACTGCCTTACGCTGGCCCTCCCTTGTTTCAGTCCATGTATCTGCTGCCGAGCAAGATCCACGTCAATGCTTGATAAGAAACACCCATCCATCGCTTTAATAAAGGCATCCGCATTTTGGAGCGCCGGATCCTTATCCCTCCACAAATTGCGCAGCCATGCTTTAGCTTCCCCATGCAAATGGGACATGATGAACCCCACCTTCTCTTGCTCATCTCTAAAGTCTTTTTTCAGCAGTTCCAGTGCGCACATTACATCTGCTCTAAAGTTGGGGTACTGCTGCAGGTTCCCATCGAAGTGAGAGACCAGACCGCCTGTTCGTCTCGCCAACCCAATTCCCTCCTGTTTGGGTGTCAGTTGCCCGTGCTTCGTAAGCATGTCCAACCTGACCTGGAGATCCCTGCAGGCGGCAGCTGCCTCCTCCTCTCTCTTCCTGGATGCGAGAGCCTCGGCATTCAGTTGTGACACTGCTTTTCTGAGTTCCTCTATCTGCTGCTCAGCCGTCATGTTGTCTGCCGTTCGTGAGCTAGCTAGTGGGCACCTGCTTCTCTCCTCTCCTCGAGGCTGTAGATGCCCACAATTAAGAGACGGAGCTTACTGTCAGAGCTGCTTCAAGATCCTAGCTCACAGAGGATCACGCTAGCCAGCGGTCATTAAGTAAAAGTCTTTATTGAGTTACAGTTTCCATTCCCAAGCTGCTGCGTGCAACTCTACGTCTAATGGCTAGATCGGCGAAGCTCCGTCTGAGTCTCCGCCCCTTGTGCACCAACTTAATATCCTAGCCCTGCTCCACCTTTTCCGCCTGACTGCTCTCCTCTGGGTCCCTCTGCCCCCCGGGGTCTCTTCCTTCCGGGATTCTTCTGACGCCGACCCCCCGGAACTCCCTGTCTCCTTGCGCCGGGCTTTAGGACCTGGCTCCCTTTCCTGGCTGCCTACTGCGTCACTTTCCTGTGCATTTGAACTTGGCGCGCGCACCCAACCTTCCACTTTCCGTCTGACCGTTTCTTCGCTCCCCGATGGAGGTGTGGCCACTCCTGACTCGTGCCCTCCCCCCTGTTGCGAGCTGCCAGCGCTTGATCTCTGGCGCTCTTCCTCTTCCCTGCTCTCTGGCTGTGACGCTGGTCCCGATTTCCAACTGCTCTCCTCGGAGTCCCCTCTGGCCCTATCTTCCTGGGGTGTCCCCCTAGGCTCCCCCCTTGCCCTGACCACTGGTGCTCCTTTCTGTGAATCTTCTGATTCACTGGAAAGACTCGGAGATCTCGTGTCGTCGTCATCACTCATCTTTTCTTCTGCCTCCTCCCCCTCGCTCTCTGTTTCCTCCCTTGCCCTTGCCTCTGCTCCTGAACCCCTGACACACATTATTCTAAAATTCATAAATTTTACAATATTTCTTAAGGTAGTTCTTAAATTTATTCCAATCTTCTTCCGCCGTCTCTTTTCCCCGGTCTCGGATTCTGCCAGTCATTTCTGCTAGTCCCATATAGTCTATCACCTTCATCTGCCATTCTTCCAAGATGGGTAGATCCTGTGTCTTCCAATACTTTGTGATGAGTATTCTTGCCGCTGTTGTAGCATACATAAAAAAAGTTCTGTCTTTCTTTTGCACCGACTGGCCGACAATGCCCAGGAGAAAGGCCTCTGGTTTCTTAGGGAAGGTATATTTAAATACCTTTTTCATTTCATTATATATCATTTCCCAGAAAGCCTTAATCCACCAAAGGTGAAAAAAAGTACCTTCAATTTCTTTACATTTCCAACATTTGTTATCAGACAAGTGGTAAATTTTTGCAAGCTTGACTGGGGTCATGTACCACCTATAAATCATTTTCATAATATTTTCCTTTAGGGCATTACATGCCGTAAACTTCATACCAGTGGTCCATAGCTGTTCCCAGTCAGCAAACATAATGTTATGACCAATATCTTGTGCCCACTTTATCATAGCTGATTTCACAGTTTCATCTTGTGTATTCCATTTCAACAGCAAGTTATACATTCTTGACAAATTCTTAGTATTGGGTTCTATCAGTTCCGTTTCTAATTTTGATTTTTCCACCTGGAAGCCAATTTTCCTGTCCAACTTGAAAACCTCCATTATTTGATAATAGTGGAGCCAATCTCGCACTTTGTCCTTTAACTTTTCAAAACTCTGCAATTTCATTTTATCCCCCTCTTGTTCCAAAATTTCCCAATATTTCGGCCATTTGGCCTCCATATTGAGTTTTCTCACAGCTTTAGCTTCCATTGACGACAACCACCTTGGGGTCTTATTTTCCAACAAATCTTTATATCTAATCCAGACATTATCTAATGCTTTCCTGACAATATGATTTTTAAAGGCTTTATGTGCTTTGACCTTGTCATACCATAAATATGCATGCCACCCAAAAACATTGTTGAAGCCTTCCAAATCCAAAATGTCTGTGTTCTCAAGAAGCAGCCAGTCTTTCAACCAGTAGAAAGCTGCTGATTCATAGTAAAGTTTAAAGTCTGGCAGGGCAAATCCCCCTCTTTCTTTTGCATCAGTTAAAATCTTAAATTTTATTCTGGGTTTCTTGCCCTGCCAGACAAATTTCGAAATATCTTTCTGCCACTTCTTGAAGCAATCCATCTTGTCCACAATTTGCAATGTTTGAAACAAAAACAACATTCTAGGCAATACATTCATTTTTATCACAGCAATACGGCCAAACAGTGAAAGCTTCAAATTTGACCATATTTCTAAATCCTTTTTTACTTCCGTCCAGCATTTCTCATAATTGTCTTTAAATAAGTTCACATTTTTAGCTGTCATATTAATCCCCAAGTATTTCACCTTCTTAACCACAGTTAAACCCGTTTCATTCTGGAACCTCTCCCTTTCAGTAGCTGTTAAGTTTTTCTCTAATACCTTAGTCTTTAATTTGTTCAATTTAAATCCTGCCACTTGACCAAACTCTTGAATTAGTTCTAAAACTCTTTTAGTACTAGTGTCTGGCTCTTGTAATGTAAGTACCAAGTCATCTGCAAATGCTCTAAGTTTGTACGGTTTAACTCCGACCTGTACCCCTTTAACCAGCTGGTCCTTTCTAATCATGTTCAGCAAAACCTCCAGGACCGATATAAAAAGCAAAGGGGAGATTGGGCACCCCTGTCGTGTCCCTTTTTCTATTTTAAATTCTTCTGTAACCATATTATTTACAATTAGCTTTGCCTTTTGTTCAGAATATATTGCACCCATACCATTCTCAAATCCTTGGCCTACCCCCATCCCATGTAGATTCTTCTTCATAAAACTCCAAGAAATGTTGTCAAAAGCTTTCTCCGCATCCACAAATATCAATACTGCTTTAGTGTTTATATTCACTTCTAATATTTCCAAAATGTCTATTATATTCCTCACATTGTCTGACAGATGTCTTCCAGGGAGAAAGCCTGCTTGGTCCTTATGAATCTCTTCCATCAATACTTTCTTCAACCTTTTAGCCAAAATGTCAGCAAAGATTTTGTAATCCACATTAAGTAACGATATAGGGCGGTAGTTCTTAAGCTGAGTCTTTTCAGTCTCTGTTTTTGGTATCAGTGTAATATAAGCTTCTTTCCACGATTCTGGTGCCTTTTTCCCCTCAAGAATTTCATTACAGACTTCCTTCAAAGGTTGTAGTAGCCACTCCTTCAAAGCCTTGTAGTCACATTGAGCAATGATATGGGGCGGTAGTTCTTAAGCTGCGTCTTTTCAGTCTCTGTTTTCGGTACAAGTGTAATATACGCTTCTTTCCACGACTCTGGTGCCCTTTTCCCTCCCATTATTTCATTACAGACTTCTTTTAAAGGTTGTACTAGCCATTCTTTTAAAGATCTGTAATATCTAGAAGTCAATCCATCCGGTCCTGGAGATTTACCTAGTTGCATATTCTGAATGGCACCTTCTACCTCCTGTTCAGTTATTTTATAGTTCAACATCAATTTATTTTCATGAGAAATTTTTTGTAATCCATTTGTTTTCAAAAATCGGTCTACGTCAATCTCTTTCTATGGCCCTTGTGTATATAATTGTTTAAAGTACCTCTGGAAACAGTTTCTAATCTCATCTGGGTTCTGTATATTCCTCCCTTCCACTTCTAAGTTTATAACAGTATTTAATTTTTGTCTTTTTTTCATTTGCCAAGCTAATAATTTCCCACATTTATTAGCCGACTCAAATGTCTTTTGTCTCATTTGTTTAATTTTCTTAATGCTGTTAAGATGGAAATGAAACTAACACCAACCAGTTCCTTCAGATGGAGGATGAATGACACCTTATTTAGAGATGAAGAAGTGATTAAGAAGGCCCAAAAAACCTTGAGAGACTATTTTGAGATAAATATGAACACCAATGTTGAAAAAAGAGTAATCTGGGATGCAAGCAAAGCTGTTATGAAAGGATTCTTGATACAACAGAATGCATTAAAGAAGAGAATCCAAAACGAAAAGAAGGATAAAATATTGGAGAAAATAAAGGAAAGTGAAAAGAAATTGAGAGCAAAACCAAAGTCGCAAGAGATATTGAGAGAAATAAAATTATATCAAGTACAATATATGAAAATGATAAATCAGGAGATAGAATCAACATCAACTTTTTTGATAGCCATATTGCGTTGATTCGTCCCCCAGATTTTTTCGCCTCCGAGTAGTGGGTTATGTCTTTAGCACTTGGATTTTTTGTTCTCCAGGGATCATATAAATTAAAATTCTCAATTAAGTGGAAAAAGGAGAGTGGTAATCTACCTGAACTCAACATTTTGTCTCTGCGTTCTGTCCATTTCTATCGATGTCACCCCATTTAAATCTCCCATATTTACTATATTGTCGTCCACATAATCCCATAATCTCTCTTCCAATTTTCTAAAAAAAATCATCTTTTTACTATTCGGAGCATATATTCCCACCACTATGATTTTCCCTTCTTTTGTTTGTACTTCTACGCCAAGTACTCTACCTTCATCATCTTGGAATAACATTTGAGATTTCAACATTGTATTTACATAGAAGACCACTCCCCTCTTTCTTTCCGTTCCAGATGCTATATATTCCTGTATTTTGTATTTTGTATTTTTTAATACCCTTACATGAGTTTTGGATATATATGTTTCTTGAATACATATGACATCCCATTTTTTCTTCTTCTATAATTTCCACAATTTTTCATAGTTATCTTGAAATATGTTAATATTCCTGGCTGTCAACCATATTCCCAAATATTTAACTTTTTTATATAAACGTTTCTCTGTCTTCTGCTGTATCGCCTTTTTATCTTGCTCTGAAATATTCTTCTCTAAAAGCTGTCTTATTTTTATTCAATTTAAAACCTGATACTTGTCCAAATTCCTGTATTTTTTCTAATACTTTCAGTAATGTGTTTATAGGGTCTTCAACTGTTATCACAAGGTCATCCGCGAATGGTTTCAATTTATATGCTTTATTTCCTACTTTTATTCCTCTGATGGTTTCTTCTGTTCTTATATTTCTCACCAGAACCTCTAATACTAAAATAAACAATAATGGTGGCAAGGGGCATCCTTGTATTGTCCCTTTGACATTTTAAATGTCAATTGCTTAATTCAGTTGTTGCTCCTCAAATGTTGCAGGTTTATAGACTATTTAGTAAATGCTCAGCTTATTTCCAGTTATTTCACTTCAGTTCCTTAACTTAGTTGTTACAGTTTATTATTTGGTTCCTAACCAAGGTGTGGTACATTCTGTCAGTTTCCCAACTGTCTATCCATCACACTCCTGAGGTACTTCTAGCAGCATCACAGTAAAACTTACGGTACATTCACTAGTACCCTTAACAAACTACAATTCCCAGGATTTTTTGTAGAAAGGCGAGGCGGTTAAAGTAGTATAAATGTATGCCATGCATGTGACCTTGGCATTGTTCTTGCCCAGCACACATTCCTGACACATGCTGTAGCTTTCAGTATAGGGGGGAAAACCCACCAGCTTTACTGGAAATTTATGTATGATCCGGAGACTCACAGGAGGGTAAAAATTAGTGTTAGAATGTTTACAGAGCAGACTTATTCCTGATGTAAGACTAAACATTGTGGTAGCCAGATGGACCTTCACAGTATTCATTATCAAAATACACAATTGTTGAATGTGTTCATTTGTTTTAGTGTGTAGAATATGTTGTGTAGGGAGGCTTGGCTGTTTAGGCAGAAGAATAAAGTTCACATAGGTGTAGCCAGGATTTTTGTTGGGGGGGGGACAGGCTTTTGTTAAGGTGGGGAAGAACCTCAGGTGTGTATTGATTTGTATTATTTGGGGGGGCAGCTGCCCCCATTGGCTGTGCCCATGAAAGTCCAAGTTACTTCACCTCATCGTTCACTCCAGGTACTACCCACTTGAATCACCACTTCACACAAACCTGTTGGCTCATTCGGAATGTGAATTTGTGGAATCTGCACAAGGTTAAGAAGGTGTCCCTCTTAATGTTTCTTCCCACACTGGAGTCACAACAAAGACTACCCAAACTGGATAAACTTGCAAGCTGGTGAAACACATGACTATTATACTATTCTAGGCAAATTTTCTTAATCCACAGTCTTACTGCTAAACTAAAGGTTTCTTTCCTGTTTCTCCAAGCTGATTTGCAAAAAGTTTAGAGGAAGCAACCACTGTATGCTCCATCTTCCCAGCCACCCTGGGTGCAACCTGAAACCTGCAGAGCGCCTAACAGGGTCTCATTTGAATGTCTGCTGCGTCTTTTCACATTTCCATTTTAAGATTGCAGCTTATTGCAGACTCCATGGTTTCACTATGAAGACAAATTTCCTCTGGCCAGATAAAACTACTCTGTGCTTCACATCTGAAACTCAGCACACTGCAATCCATTATCAGTTTCTTTTACAAATTTGTTTTTCTGCTGAAAGTCTAAAATAAACCAAAATGGCTGGTTTTTTGCCTGCTCTCAAGTGAATTAGCCTTTTCTTTATAGCAGAGCATTTTCTTTCGCTACTATAAGCTTCTAATTTTGTCCAGCTCCTTTGGAGGAGTGCCTGAATTATTTTGCTGCTTCTAATAACAGAGAGGGGCAATGAGCAATCCAGGGTAATCCAGTTTTTTTACCACTGAAAATCTTACTGAAACTCTCTCTGGCTTTTGTGATTTCAACAAATCACAGTCCAGTATAAATACAAATTTTTGTGGTAATAAAAGCTAGAAAAACAAAGCACTATCCAGCTGAAGTTTCCTTCCTGTTTATTTCAGTTACTGATGTTTTATATGTGTTTTGTTATCTCCCACTGAAATAAATAGGAATTGTGGAATATACCCAGCATGCAGATGTATAAGGGAGGAAATAAGGATAACAGAGAGAGAACAGACAGAAAGACATATGTTGCCCTCCATTGTGATGCTGCAAGCAGGGAGTCAACCAATAAAAGTGATTGGCAGTATCATAGACAACAGTAGTTAGGCTATCCCTATCCAGATATGGGCATAGCTGGGCCACCAGCTGAAGCTGATGGAAGGCACTTCCGGGCCACTGAGGCCAGCTGAGCCTCAAGTAACAGCAAAGGATCCAGGAGGACCCCCAAGCTACAAACATGCTCCTTCAGAGGAACTGTAACACAATTAAGAGCAGGTCATCTGGTCTAGGGAACAACCCACTAATTAGGCAAACAAGTTGGGCCCAACATTGGGGGGGCAGTCACGTGTGCATGATGTGTCACATGTGCGACACCCCCTCCATTCGGCCACGCCTGCCAGGACGCACCAGCCAAGTAGAGGGGTGGCAACGCTGCCACAGTTCTTCTGCTTATCTCCGCCTCCTGGGTCAGACCCAACCCAGGAGCGGAGCTGCAGCTAGGTGCCAGGGGGCTGGCAGGCAGAGAAATGGCCTTCCCCGGCCCTCCTGCTCAGCTTCACAAGTTTGCTGAAGCATATTTCACACAAAGCAGTTTGTGTCTCTCAGTGAAGCAGCAGCAACAGGGGAAGATCCTCCAGTTGAAAGCCTCCCATTTCTCCCTCAGTCCTTCTCTCCCGAGAAACTACTTTTCCTTTCCCCACCACTTGTTGACAGTGAAGGGGGTGACAGTCCCACCCGCTGGCTGAGCCCTCAGCGCAAGTGCCCCTCCGGAGGCATTCCAACTGGGATAGAGAGAGCATCATTGCTCACAAAGAGAACTTGTCCCCTTCCCCTCATGAGACCTGCAGCCCCGTCCCCTTTAATGAAGGAGGCCTTTCAGCCATGCTCGCTCAGCCACAACTTTCCTCTAATCACCTTGTCTGTGTCAGTGGAGGTGGGGAGGAAAGCGAGAAATCTGGATCAGGAAGTTGCTGGCGAAGGCAGGGTGGGAACCACAATGGCGAGGAGAACCAGTGGGAAGGTGGCTCAGATCTGTTTGATTGGGCCAGTTACTGCTCCTTTTGGTGCACCTTCCCAAGGCTGGAGCCCCAGTGTTTGTCACAAACTGAAGGACATGTTCTAAAAGTTGTCAAGGGGTTCAGGCTTCCATCCTACACTTTCTGGGAGGGAGTAAGCCCCTACCTCCCAGGACACTCTGCAATTTACGTTTGTGTAAATGTTCAGAGGGCTAGAGTTTCCTACTGTCCCCCCCTCCAAAAATTATCACATGGTACATATTTCGAGGAATAGGTATATTTTAGCTGTTGCCAGGAGATCCCCCTCTCGGCGTGGCTGATGTGGTCCAAAGGAAAGCGGAGCAATATGTTTGGCACCAGCTTGGCTGCAGGAGTTGCCGGAAGAAGGTGTACAAGGTGTACAATCCAACCAGTTTAGGGACTTCACTTTGGATTTGTGTAGGCTTTACTCCTTAGTTCTTTCCTCTCCCGAAGATTTCTGGCAAGACAGTGGGTAAGGTTTACCAGGACTACAGAAATATGTGAGCTTCTAGAGGGATGCTTGCAGCTACTCCCCCCCCCCTCTTTGTCCTTTTTACAGCTTCACCACATTGAGCTAAGCTGAGCATGGTGTCTGATCACAGACTCATGGTTAAGCTCTCTCCTCACTAACCATGAGCTGTAGCCAGTGCTATTTTTCTAGAAAAAGAGGTACCAGAACTCATCATGAACACCTCCTTTGTTCTCTTATAACGGCAATGGTGTCCACCTGAGAGGTGCTGGAACTGAGTTGCAGCTGTAAAAAAAAGCCTTGGCCGTAGCCAGGAGCAAGAGGAATTCAGCTTCCATTTTCAGAGTTAGCATAATGCTAAATGCCAGCTGCTGAAGACTTGGAGATAGTCATGCTTGGAGGTAGCCATTGCTCCCAGACTCCATGTGTGGATTTTCTGGAGGCAAGCTATGCTGTGATTGAGCAGGGCTCTTCTTATGTTCCTATGCAGTGTACCAGTGTACATGTTATATAGAAATAATATGCACTGTATTATTATTATTTTTAAAATAATATTTGGCTACTTGTGCTTCTGTAACATAAAATGAAAGAAAAATGATTTTGTTTAAATGTTTGTTTATTTTTTAAAGAAGTTAACAGTTAAGAAGTGGAGAAAAAAGGAAAGATCTGTTTGGACCTAGTGATTTTCCTATACATCCTCCACAAACCTAGGCATGTCATGTTGGAAATATAAGTAGGAATAGTGTCATTACTTGTGGGGAGTTGAAACATCTGTATGTTTGCAGTTTGAGATGCAGCTGAGCTGCGTCAGTGGCCCCTTTCTCTGTAAGAAGCTGCTGGAAAATCTGGTACATGTTTTTGGGCTTTTATGCTGCAACTACAAGGACACATTGACCTGTGGGATGGCTGTTGAGGCAGAAACCTGTACTGATTTAAATAGAGGCAGGATGGATGCAAAGTCAGTGTTGTTAAATTTGTGACCTTGTCCCAGCTTGGAATTATATGGGAAAAGGAAGGAAGGAAGGAAGGAAGGAAGGAAGGAAGGAAGGAAGGAAGGAAGGAAGGAAGGAAGGAAGGGGTCATACCGTGCAACTGACCCATTTTAACAGAGACATTCTGGATGGAAAGAAACCACCCTAGCTTCTGATCCCAGTCCTGGATATCTCAGAGCACAGGACCAAAGGACGGGTGTTTCTTCATTCCACCCTGTGACATGAGTTAGTTGACCTACACCAGAGCATGGGGGGGGGGCAATATCTCCCTTGGCCCTGAGTCTTCTTCCTCCTTCCATTGCGGCACTTCTGTGTCTGTCCCGCCATCGGAGGAGGAGGCTGCACTGACTGATGCAACGTCTCCCTAGGCTGCACCAGCCAGGGCAGCTTTGGCTGAGGTCCTGCTGGCACAAGTGCATACACACACACACAAAGGGGGGGGGGAATTACTGGACCCGATATCTTTTGCCCCTTCCAAGCCTTTGCTGTACAAAAAAAAAAAAAGATCCTAGGACTCCTGGGCTACTCCCTACAATGCAGAGGTCCCTGCCCCATGTTGCATACAATCAGTGTTTCAGCATTTGGGCAAGACAACAGAGGAATGGAAAAAAATGAGTGGCAGGGCTTGACAATGGGTGTCTGTATCCACAATGCTTTTGCACAGGTCCTTCAATCAAATTGTCAACATTTAGAGAAAACAGAGGAAGCAAAGGTTTTGACAATGGGTGTCTGTCTTCAGATCTAGGCAGGGGGACATAAAGAAACTAGATCTAGATGTAGGAGGAAGCTGGAACCATAAGCACAGCAGGGTCTGTTCTAGTGAACAGGCAAGGGCAGAAAGCGCTTATTTATACCAGGAAGTTGTATACTTCCTGCCATTAATAGCCTTGAAAATGTTTGAGCATACACTCTTTGACGTAACTCACCAAAACAGGCCCTAGATTCCGATCATTTTTTTCAAGCTGCCAAGAAAATACAAGTATGCAGTGAGGTATAAGGTACACAACAGCATTTAAACATGTTTGATTTCAATTGTGAGAGAGGATACACTTCCTTTTGTATATTGTAGCTCACAGAGAATATCTAACAAACTCAAATATGTGTCTATATAGCCAGGGTGACTTGATATATATCCCCTTCGGGGGGAATCTTACAAAATCAAGAGGGTAGTCCCCTCCTTGAAACAACTAGAATATAATAAAACTGAATGCAGGGGTCAACATTTTTATTTCCTCTTCTTGACTTACGCTGAAACATTATTTTCCTCCTAGAAATGATCTCCTAGAAAATTTGTCCCTTGCTGTCAATGTGCTTGTTTCTTAGAACTCTTTAAAACCACATATAAATTACTGTTGCTTCCCTGAGCCTTTGTTTATATCCCTCGCAACTATTGTCAGAGACAAAAGAATGGTATTAATGGGTAACAATAAGACTCTTATGCCGTCTCTTCAAAGCTATACTATGTCTCCTACTGTTGTTACATAAGAACTTCGAGTCAGCTGAGTGCTATTTACATTCCACACACATATAATGCTAAGCGTTATAGACGTCATTCTAGTCACTGTGACCAGCAGATGGGGAGAACTTGTGTTCCTAAATGTGAATAAAAGCATTGAGATGAACATGATGTAAGTTTGCTTTCTCATTGTCATTGTTATTAATTTGCTTAGCTACTGTTGCAACCCACCTTGGATCAGGCCATGGCTCATCAGTTGAAGACCACTGTTATTGGGCACAGCAGAGGTTTTGGCCTCTTTGAGTCCATGGCTCCCTAAGCCAACTCATTCTTTCTGTGGCTCCCCTGTGGGGCTCAGGAGCCCAGTCATGTCACCCCTTGCCTGCAGAGCTGGCAGCCTCTCACCTTTCCCAAACACCCTCCCTTGCAGAGTGTTCCCTCAGCCTCCTCTCTCCTCCCCTGCTGCTGCCACCCCTGGCCTGTGAGCTACCCCTTCCCTCTGCCCCAAAGAAAGGTGCCTCCCAGTGGAGCTTATTACCAGGGCTGCTGCAATAAACAGCTGTGCCAGCCTCTGGGAAGCAGAGACATGAGAGGGCATCAGAGGAGGGAGGGAAGGAAAGAGGGACAGAGGTTGGTGTTACCTGCGGTACCCTGACCATCATTCAAGGCACCACAGGGTTGAAAACCACTAGGGGGCAGTCTTTGATCATGCAGAGACATGTGGGATGTATAGGTCTCCAAGTCCTACTCAGAGTATCATTGAATCATAGAACGTCACACAAGACATTCACCACCTTCACTGGTTCCAGTTTAAAGGAGAGGTAGAGCTGAGTATAATCCGCATACTAGTGAACACCCAGCCCAAACCTCCTGATGATCTCTCCCAGCAGCTTCATTTAGATGTTAAAAAGCTTGCGGGAGAGGGCAGAGCGCTGAGGCACTCCACAAGTGAGTGTCCAGGGGTTCAGACACTCATCTCCCAACTCCACTTTCTGGACACAGCCCAGGAGGAAGGCATGGAGCCACTGCATAACAACGCCCACACCTCCCAACTCTTCTAGACAGTCCAGAAGGATACCATAGTTTGATACCATGGTATCAAAAGTCACTGAGAGATCCAGCAGAACCAAGAAACAGCTTTCACCTCTGTTCCTAGCCTGCCGGAGATCATTGAGGGCCGTACAAAGTGGGAGGCGGAATGCCCCAGGTGCCGCTCTGGGGTGTGTGTGACAAGATGGCCCCTGCCTCCCTCCAGCTATAGAGCAGCCAAGGGCGTGCACAGTCCGTACAGGCTGCTGCTCTTGCACGCCGTCCATATGGGCATCTGTACAGGCTGCCTCTCGCATGGAGACTGTATGGGATGCCGCGCGTGCGCAGTCCGTATGGGCTGCCACACCCCGGGTGCCGGAGAGGGTTCCTCCGCTACTGAGATCATCAACCAACGATACCAAGGTGGTTTCAGTCCCATGATGGGGTCTGAATCCTGATTGGGAGGGATCCAAATGGCCCGCATCCTCCAGACATGCCTGGAGTTGTTCAGTGATCACACACTCAATCAACTTGCCCAGGAATGGAAGATTTGAGACTGGGCAATATTTGGCTATAGTGCCTGGCCCAAAGATATTTTTTTAATAACCTCTTCTTTAAGTGGGCCTGGATGGGCAAGGGTCGATTTTATGAGCCAGGATGGGCAAGGATCAAAAAGGCAGGTGATTGGTTTCACTTGTCCAAGCAGCACATCCTCAGAGGTAACAGATTGAATTTGATCCCATACAACTTGACTAGACAGAGCTCTGGCATTCTCCCTCCACAGCCTTGCACCATGGTGGAGTCTACCCTTTTCTGAATCTGAGCAAAATCACTGTAGTGAGGGCCCCAAGATCTCCTGCAATGATTTTGTAAAGTTTTTTCTGCAGATAAAGTTATCTCAGAGAATGTGGATAGGCTGCTTGGATGAGTGAAACCAATCACCTGTCTTCTTGATCCTTGCCAATCCTACCCAGACAGTCATTAGCTCTGGTTAACTCCGCATTCCAGCATACTACCAGGGAATCAGCCGAGAGGCCATCAGCACGGGATAATACATCCCCTACCACTCTCTGAAAATCATTTGGATCCACTAAGTGGTGAGAGCAGACCATTCAAATCGGTCCCACCTCCCTTCATCGGGGAAGGTCACTGAGAAGTCTAGTTGCACCAGGAAGTGATCTAACCATGACACTTCTTTTGTTCCACTTAATTGAACAAACTCATGCCCAAAGCGCTAAACACCAGATCTAAGGCATGTCTGCGGCTAAGAGTAAGGCCAGATTTATTCAGGAGCAGCCCCATGGAGGCTATGCTTTCCATGAAGTCTTGAGCAGCCCCTTGTAGGGTCATGTTGATATGGTTGTTAAAATCCCCAGGGACCACCAGACTAGGTGTCTCCAGAAGAACATCTGCCACAACCTGAAGCAGCTCCTCTCCCCTCCCTCTTTCATAGCTCATATATGCACCTCCTGGCTGTATGTGACTAGGTGCATATGAATGGGAGGAATTAGATCTTCCTGTGGATTCTGAGCATGAAAAGAGCATAGGGGGCTGCCTTATCTTGAGTCACATTTTTTGGTCCATCTAGCTCCGTATTGTCTATGCTGACAGGCAGTAGCTCTCCAGAGTTTCAGACAGACATTCCAGGCCCTGCCTGGAGATGCTGGGATGGGGATGGGGTCCTTCTGCATGCAAAGCAGATGTTCTACTGCTGAGCTATAGGCCACTGGTAACAAAAGAGCCAAGACTATGAAACTACTTACTGGTGTGTTCACCAAAAGCTGTGACTTTTCCTACTGTTTTTATCTTCTTAAAGGGTAGCAACCTGAGGAAAATACTTCTCAATCGCTATTTTAAAAGTGACTATGGAATCAGTGTCAACAGTCCTCTGTCCAGCAACTACAGCAAAGCAATGCAAGGAGGAGGTACGGTAAATAATTATAATTAACAAATCAGTTGTTGAACATCTACAATAAGAAACTATTTCTGTTCAAAATGGAATATGTCTCAAGCAAGGAAAAATGCAATTTGAAAAATCAAGCATACACACCCTTTGATTTCCATGAGAGAAAGTAACTCTCCTATTGAAACCAAGGGGGACTGTGGCTTGATTCAGTGCAGGAAACCAAATATGTTCTGTGAAATCTTGTACATGTCTGCTTAGTTTTGACCCCCATTGACTTCAATGGGATTTAGTCCCTGGAGTGTGAAGGGTTGCACACACAGTGTGGAACTTACTTTCAGATAAGTAAGGTATCAGATTACAGGGTTAAAGTGCTTAGCTTTGACCTGACCTGGCCTGACCTGACCTGAAAGCCTTACACAGAATTTAGTGCATTCAGCACTAAGATTAATTTTAAAATCAATGTCACCCTCCAACAGAGAGTGCAGCATACTTAAGTCCATTGATTTCAGCAGGCTTAAGCACCCTCAGTGCCACACTGGATTTTGGCCTAAATGTACTTATTATTATTTATTGAATTTATATACCAGGAGGTCTCAGGGCAGGTCACAGACTAAAATCAAATATAAAACCACAAAAGACATAATCAAAATAAAAACAACACCCCCCCCTCCCCATTTTAAAAGGACATAGAATGTCAATCAAGTTTGTTTGACCAACCAAAGGCCTGGTTAAGAAGTAACATTTTTGCCTGGAGAAAGGCAACAGGCAAACTTCCCTGGGGAGAGCATCCATAGATGGGGAGCCACTGCAGAGAAGGCCCGTTCTTGTGTTGCCACCCTCTGCACCTCTCGAGAAAGAGGCATATGAAGAAGGGCCTCAGATCATTTTCAGGGACTGGGTAGTTTCATATGGAAAGAAGTATTGCAGTCCTGATCTGTTTAAGGCTTTATAGGTCAAAACCAGCACTTTGAATTGGGCTCAGAAACGAATTGATAACTTGTGCAGTCGAACCAGGATTGGTGTAATATGCTCAAGCCATCTTGCTCCAGTGAGCAACCTTGCCACTGAATTCTGCGGTACCTGAAGTTTCTGAACCATCTTCAGAGGCAGCCCTGTGTATATCACATTGCAGTAATCTAACCTTGAGGTTACCAGAGCATAGACAACAGTACCTTCCTGTAGCACCTTAAAGACCAACTAAGTTAGTTCTTGGTATAAGCTTTCGTGTGCATGCACACTTCTTCAGAAAGCTTATACCAAGAACTAACTTAGTTGGTCTTTAAGGTGCTACAGGAAGGAATTTTTTTATTTTGACTATGGCAGACCAACACGGCTACCTATCTGTAAATAGGCAACAGTAGTTAGGCTATCCCAGATAGGGTGAGCCACTAGCCGAAGCTGATGGAAGGCACTCCGGGTCACTGAGGCCACCTGAGCCTCGAGTGGGAGCAAAGGATCCAGGAGGACCCTCAAGCTGTGTACCCGCTCCTTCAGAGGGAGGGTAACCCCATCAAGAGCAGGTGACCTCCCCCCCATCTGGTGCAGGGAACCCCTCGCTAACAGTGCCTCCTCAGTCTTATCTGGATTGAGCTTCTGTTTGTTGGCTCTCATCCAGTCCATCACCAAGGCAGGAACAAATTTATAAACAAACTTAACTGTATTGATACAAAAATTGCACTAATTTTGCAAGAAGGCAAAACTAAAATTTGTGACCTCTGTAAACTAAACATGTTAAGCCAATTTCGATGTTTTAATTATTTTGCTTAATTCATATTTATGTTATTTCCCAGTAAAGTGGGGGGAACTATTTGGTGGCCATTGAAGCCCCCTGCTTCCTGAACACGGAAAATCTTTATGACATTTTTCATATACTTTCAGGCCTCTCTGCAAAGCCATGAAGGCTAGAAACTTGGAGCACAGTGCAGCAGCAATTAGTCACAACTAGCATAAATCTTATTGATTTAAGTGAGACTAATGACTACTTTTAGCTAATTTATGTACATTTTAAAAAATAAAATAAAATAAAAGCTGAAATCCCCGGGAAGTTGAATTCTGCATCCAGCATGCTTTGGTTTTGTACAGTGGCAGAATGCACACAGCCTTGACCTTGCCATTAACATTAGATTTACAGGACATCGGGCAGTTAAAGTAGAGCCAGGTTAGGTCAAAAGTTTACAACAATCTCTTGGAGGAGCATAGACCTATTTCTGAAGGATCCCATAGCAGCACCTGTGCTGGTAGCTGATCTTCTAACAAAGAAAGCCAGTTGAGGTAGACATTTCCTTGATCTTGCAAAGCCCCTCTTACGTTCTAAAGGAAAAGTGGGGCACAGGAAGCTACAAGTCAGACTGTTTGTCCACCTCTGCTCCAGAGTGCATGCTTTGCAAATAATGTCACAGAGCTATGGTCTGCCCCCACTCCACCCCAGAAAAGATGGATACTTACAGTTACTCAATCCAGTTTAGTTGTGCCTTCAACTGTTAAGATTTCTTGAACATGCATTCTTCATTAGTAAATCTAAAGCATATTTGTGGACCACAGGGATTTAGAATTTTAAATAAAAAAACAAGGACACTCAAGTCAGCATATCTCCTGGGGTAGGGCACTTTATACATGCTGAGAATGGCTCTCATTTTCATTTCCCTCCTGTGTTTTAGAGCTTAGCCCTGATTCATATTAGAATCTGTTGATTATTTGATTACTTTTATTTTAAAAAGTGGCACTCTCTTATGTTAGTATGTTAGTATAATAGTGTGTCCACAAGTGTTATAGCCAGATATTGAATACAAGAAAATTAGGCAATTACACTTACCTAGGAATGATTTGATTTCAGAATGAATGTATCTGAATCTTGGCTTTTATTTTATTTTACTTATCTTATCTTATTCCAGGTAGCTTTTCAGGACAAGATTCAGATAAGTCTGGTGTTTCAATGCAAGATATTCAGTGCCTTCTGGATAAAGAAGGCGCATCAGAACTTGTCACGGATGTCATAGTTAGTACCAAAAATGACAGGATATTCTCTGAAGCCATCCTGCTTGGGATTGCATTGCTTGAAGGTGGAAACACACAGATCCAGGTACTTACTTGGTATTGCTTTGTTCTTTCTGTCTATATTGAAAACCTGTTCAAATATGAAAGCAACTTAAGGGTGCACACAGAGAAATGCGCAAGCAGGAGTCAGTGCATTTCAAGGTGAGCTTCTCTTCCCTTTGCCTTCACTCCTGAGACATGCATTGCCTGCCACTCTAGGGCTTTTACTCTTCCAAGGGCATCAAGTTGCCCCCCCCCCACATTGTGGGGGCATGTCATGTGATAAGTCACGTTGCATGTCATGTGACACGTCCCGCCCCCCACCGAGCACTCACTCGCCAGACACACAGGTATCTTGCCGCTGCAATGATGGCGTTCGCACGGACCTGGTGAGAAATGGGCTCCACGCTCAGCCTGCTCCTCCCCGCGTGAGGAGGAGGCAGAGTGGGGCCGCTGGGCTATGGGCTCTGGCTTCTCCTCCCCGTGCAATATTGGCAGGGAGGCAGAGCGGGCCACAGGATTTTGGAGGAGCCCAGCCCCCTCCTTGAAAAATTTGGGGGTCCTGAAGACCTCTCAGCCCCTACCATTCAGCATGTCTGTACTCTTCCCCTCATGCTTTAGCAGACCGCCTGCTCTTTCCCCTCTAATGCTCTTCCAAATATCACACTTGCATGGCAGATCTGTTGTTGCTTTTTATCAGTTTTTTGCTCTTTTGACTGAGGAAGGGGAGGTGGCTTAGTGATGGCATATGGTCCAGCCAATTAAATGCTGACCATGATCAGCACCTGCTGAACGTTGACAGAATTGGTTTCCTCTGAGCTTGATGCTGCAGGGAAGATGGTATGTCTAACCAAAATAGGTTAGTGTAATTCCAAAGGGGCTTGATTTCTCTGATTATGTATATATGCACATGTCCTCAGAGTGCCTTGTATCTTCTTCCAGTGCTATGGGTTGGTGAGGGTCTGGTGCCAGACCTGCTTGTTAATCAATTAATTTAAAGAAAGGCTTCAGTCTGAATAATGTGATCTGAGCCAGGTATGCGCACCAGGAAAAAACCTCATTGTGATTATGATGGAAAACTCATTGAAACACTGACTCAGTGTGCAGAGGTGGTGATGACGTAAAACCTAGTGTTGGATTTATTAGGAAAAGGACTTAAAAGTATTATAAATATGGTGTGGCCATATTTAGAATACTGTGGGCTGTATCCAATGTGCCCATTGAAATCAATGGACATATCCAATTTAGACCTGGGAAAGGGGATTACACAAATTCATGGAGAGCGAGTCTATAAATTGCTGTTAGCAATCATATCCAGAACCATATCCAGAACCAGAACCTCCACATTCAGAGGCAGCTGCTAGGGACCAGCAACAAGTAAGGGCCATTATCTTCACACTCTGGTTGTGAGCATCCAGGGGTATCTGTAGGACAACCTTCTTCAACCTTGGGTCCCCAGATGTTCTTTGACCATCTCTGGCAAAGCTCATTGGCAAAGCTGTCACAGAATTATGGGAGTTGTGCTCTAACAACATCTAGTGACCCAAAACTGAAGGGCTCTACTGTAGGATTCAGAATGAAGGATTAGGTGGACCTTGATCTGACAAAACAAAGGAATTCCTTGTGTTCTGAGTGACATTGCCAATATTTATTTGGCACCATTAGAAATAACCTATTAGCCTTGCATTTTGCTAGTGCTCACTAGTAGTAACAATTTCATCCTGATGACTCTGTTATGCAGATCTGGAAATAAAGCACATTTCTAAAGGTATGTGGGCTTTCTTTTTCTCTGGCATAAGACATTATTAACTACCACCTATAGTCTTTGTTTGCCAAGCTGTAATATGTTATTTGTATGTCCAGTACTATGATAGCAAATATTTTCCCATTATTAATCTGCTGATATCTAAAAGGTTACTTTCCCCCTTCAGTATTCCTTTTACCAGCAACTGAATGAGCAGAAAAAATCGGAAAAGTTTTTCAAAGTTCTGTATGATAGAATGAAAATGGCCCAGCAGGAAATCCGATCAACTGTAACAGTGAACACAATTGATTTGAGCAGCAAAAAGAAAGATGATGACAACAATGACCTGACCGTATCAGTTTCAAAAAAGAGAGGTAAAGAAAACTGGGGCTGTATTTCATCACCAACATTCATTTCACTGCAGACTCAGAACAGTCCAAACAACTACAGCTTTTTGCAGGAAACAGGATAAAGGCAACTTTTGCATTTGGTGGGGCAGTGTGATGAATGACCCACTTCAAAAAGTGTAGTCAAGATTGGAGGGTTCAGAAACTCAAGCAAGAACAAGTTCCATAAAAACATACAAGAAACCTTATTAAAACAAACTCTGAAAAAGGAAAAGCTTCAAGTGATTATACAAATTAAGACTGCTCAGAGGCTAAAAAATAACAAAAACAATCTTCTCTAGCTAGCTGACTGAAACACTTGCGCATAAATCTTAGCAGGCTGAGCGAGAAAGCAAAATACCTTCCTAGGTCCGAACAGGTGCTGACCGTCCATGCTGAGAGCTCCCTATGCTCGCCACAGCCCAGGTTTTTAAGGAAATGCTGATTATGAGCATTCACCCCTTCCGCCCAACGAAATCAGCACCTGCTCCCATTACATGTCTTTGATTACTGTTTGACACTGACCTTGATGAGATGTAATGATCTCTGGCAGGCAACCAAGCCCCAATAAGAAGTAATGACTCTTATGTATGTTTGTTTACAACAAAACACATTCAGACTTCTCACCTGCTTGTGTTGACGATAGTTGGTCAGTCTGAGTCTTTGCCCCTTCCGCAGCAGGAAGGACATCAAACTCCCGCCTTTCCCATTGTGTCCTCTAATCTTATCCAATCTCCTAGAACAGGGACTGAGAGGCTGGCCTTTGCTCTCCCCACTTTCACTTGACACAGTCTCAGACCTCTGCTTTTCTGCTGATTGCCTAGTAGTGCTCTGGCTGCCTTCCAACTCTCCCGCTTCTTGAGAGCTAACAGAGTCTTCCTCAAGAAGGGGGGTCGAACTACGCTTTATTGACTCTGTCAGCCAGCTCTCATCTGCAGAGTAGGTCCCTCTTTCACTTAGCTTAATTTCTGTGTCTGATTCTTCCCCTACCCTTTGGTGAGCCATGTTCCTGACATGAGAGGCATCTGTGTTTAGGCTCATTATTCCAGGAATCCTAACAAATGCCCATGCAACCCGCAAGCTAATCTTAAAAGGACTATATCACGACAGGCCGCTTTAATATTCACTACTGACACATTCAACATTTGTTCAAAATATTTACATGCCACATGCCACATCATAATAAAACTTCACCACAAACCTCCAGTGCAAAATCAGTCACTACCAATTCAAAAAACAGAAGTAAAATAAACTAAATTAGTACCATATGTAAAAGAAAGCAAAAATGTAATAATAGAATTGTAGGATTGGAAGGGGCCCAAAGTGATCTCACCTGCTAATGCTTGGGAGAAACAAACCAAAGTTCCTGGGTTAGCATTACGTATTGTCAGGGGTTCAGGGACAGAGGCACAGGTGAGGGGGGAGACGGAGAGCGATGGGGAAGAATCCCAGGACTGTGAGGAAGAGGAGGACAATGACTTGAGGTCTTCCATGAGTCTCTCAAGTGAATTGGAGGATTCCCAGAAGGGGGCGCCCCTAGTCAGGCTAAGGGGGTGCACAGGGGGGACATGCCAGGGGCAGGGAAGCAGCAGGGAAACCCCGAGTGGGAGTGGGAGATCGGGGCCGGCTTCCCAGCAGGAACGAAGTGAAGAGAGTGGAGTTCCCAGTGTGACACACGGAGCAGAGCAGGAAAGAGACAGGGGAAGGAGATCGGGGCAGAACGTCCTGCCGGAAGAGGCGGAGAGTAGGACAGGGGGTAGTGTAAGTGTCAAGAGGAAGGTCAGGGGTAGCGAACGCGCGCCAAGTTCAAATGTGGAGGCGCGCGGAAATGGAGAGAGCCCGGAGGAGGAGCCTGGCCCCAAAGCACGAAGGAGGGGGGGACAGGCATCTGAGGAATCCGCTTCAGGAGAGAGCAGGAGGGAAGGGACCCAGGGGGGCAGAAAGACCCTGCGGAAAAGGAAAGACAGGAAGAGGTGGACTAGCACAAGCCTCTTAAGCTGGTGTAGGGGCGGGACCGATTCAGAGGGGACTTAAAACGTCTAGGCTAAGAGACGCGGGGCTGCGCACCTCGGTTGTGAAAGCAATAATGAACTGCAATAAACATCCTTGTATATAAGAAGAACCTGGCGTTGGTCTTTTGTGAGCTGAGACCTGAGGCAGCCCTGACACGTATGATCATGGTTCGTTTTGTTCTGAACGAACCATAATTTGTAGCCACAGTTGTTTTTAGCCTTCTGCTTGTGGTTTGTTGGAGCAGAACAAACTATGATCCCCAGTTCTTACTTAACACTAAACCAGAGATTATGGGTTGCTTCTCTGTACACTACTGGAGGGACAAAGTAGGCAAGGTCAGTGTGTTCATTGTAAACTAGTAACTGTGGTTAACACTGATGTCACAAAAGAGGCCAAAGACTAGGCTGGAAGCCTCCTTAACATTAAGTTTTATATGTGCAAGGAGTTTCTTGCAATTTCTACATGTGGTACAATCTAGGAATAATTTTATCATATGGTAAGTAGTTTATCTGGATCAGACCCCTAAAGTGATGTTTAAGAACTGTGGCACAGATATCCAAAATATATGTGCTGTAGCTGACCTGAATTATCACACAGCTCAATGTTGGCTGGGTTCTCAATGTGATTGGGTTCTCAATGTGTTCCTTACCAAAATCTTGACTCGTATTCATGCCTGCCACCATGTGCTGGGAAGATTTTGCTATAATATAGGTCGTTAGTCTACCACCTTTTTATTGATACACCAACAAGCCGAAAGCATCATAGAAGAGACTAAAGGATCACTTCAAATTCTAATGATGTATTTCTGTATCAAAATGCTTTACAGGTTTTTTTTATTCTCACAAGAACTTGAGTGTAGCTGATATTTTTATATTTTATGATAATCATACATTTGTTATCCTATGTATAGTAAGAGATTCAAATCTGCATCTGAAAGAAGGAATGAAGGGGCAATTAACAGAAGCCTCGATGGCGACATCTAAAGCTTATTGCGTATACCGCCGAGAAATGGACCCAGAAATAGATCTCATGAGTGCTGGAACAGATGCCGGGAATGTAGATGAAAAATCTTCAGAAGAAATGACAATGAGTCCTGCTATTGTGATTATGCAACCAATACTAAGGTTTCTTCAGTTATTATGTGAGAATCACAATCAAGAACTTCAGGTATGCTCTTGACTTTTTATCCCTAACCTTGCAAAAGGTGTAGCCGCCACAGAAGTATGAAAGTAATACAAGTGGAGGAAGCTCATTGTATGAGCAGGCCTTAAAACATCTGATAGAGATTTGAAGCTATTTTGTATGATATTTTGCAGCCCATGCTTTCTACCCTACATCTCACTGAAATGTAAATAGTTTAAAACAACCTACCATATATTTTAGGGACGCGGGTGGCGCTGTGGGTAAAACCTCAGTGCCTAGGACTTGCTGATCGTAAGGTCGGTGGTTCGAATCCCTGCGGTGGGGTGAGCTCCCGTCGTTCGGTCCCAGCTCCTGCCCACCTAGCAGTTCAAAAGCACCTTCGGGTGCAAGTAGATAAATAGGGACCGCTTTATAGCGGGAAGGTAAACGGCGTTTCCGTGTGCTGCGCTGGTGCTGGCTCGCCAGATGCAGCTTTGTCACGCTGGCCACGTGACTCGGAAGTGTCTTCGGACGGCGCCGGCTCCCGGCCTCTTAAGCGAGATGAGCATGCAACCCTAGAGTCGGACACGACTGGCCCGTACGGGCAGGGGTACCTTTACCTTTTTCCATATATTTTGCAAAGTTGTTTGTCTGTGCTCTATGCATTTGGACACCTCTTAAGAGAGTGTATCCAAATTTTGCATGATGGCTTCTGAGAGACTTCATTCTGGGAGTTCCAGAATGACTACTACCACACGCCATACCAAGTGCCCTGCACCTCACTCTGTACCTCAGTAAACACCAGCAACCTGCTATCTGGGAAGCCAGGAGATTACCGGTGGCCACTGCTGAACATGACTAACTTTGGTCCATTGTTTTCAATAAATCCACTCTGACTAAAACTTTGTTGTCTACAAGTGATGATAAGGAAGCATATTTATCTTAAAAACTGAAATAAACTTGTCAATATGATTTATGCAGCCAGTGTACTAACATGTTTTAATCTTTAAAGCTTTTTTAAAAATTCAGTGCTACTCCCTAGAGATAGGACTACTTGATTTGAATGACATTAGTATTTTTATTTTCAACCCTGGAAATTAATTTGGAGGAGTTATGATAATGCAAAATTTGCTAATTTGTGACAGTTTGTTCCTTATATTTGTTTTCAGTATTGGCTCAGTTCAGACCATAATTTGCACTAACCATGGGTTTGAACTTTAGAGCAAGCTTTGTAATTTAGAACATGGTTTGGAGCTGGTTTCTATCTGCTCAACCCCCAATCCAAAAAACCCCAAATTCACTCCTGCTTCTGTGATAGCACAGCTTCTAGCTGTGGAGTGACGGTCCTTTTGCATCCAGGTTCAGTTCCCATTATCTCCAGTTCAGACTAGGAGAGACCCTTTCCTTGCCTGAAACATTGGAGAGCCACTGTCAGTCATTGTTGACAATAGTGAGTCTTGAGATTCGGAGAATCTCTTCACAGTATATAGATATACTTTTTATTCTCTGTTTGTATTTTGTATTTGTAAAACCAATAAAAAAGATTTTTTAAAAAAGATAAATAGTTTGACTCACTGTAAGGGAGCTTCTTCGGTTCGTAACTATGGTTTGTCAATTCAATAATGCAATAATGCAAAATTATACTAAGTGCAGACCAGTTTACAAAACCTATTCAGACTGTGGTTTCTAATTTTTGTTTATCAGTTGGTGGCAAAGCAGTGAATATCACTTCAGACATCACATGAAACTGCAATAATTAAGCTACTTTAACAATGGTTTGGGATAATGCCTGACTGAACTGAACCAGCGTGTTTAATATGTCTGCATATGCATAAGGGTTTTTCCTCCTATTTTCAGAACTTTTTAAGAAATCAGAACAACAAGACCAACTACAACCTAGTATGTGAGACACTTCAGTTTTTAGATTGCATTTGTGGAAGTACAACAGGTGGACTAGGACTTTTGGGCTTGTACATCAATGAGAAGAATGTAGCTCTGGTGAACCAAACACTTGAAAGCTTGACTGAATATTGTCAAGGTCCATGCCATGAAAACCAGGTAACTTAAAAACTTCCATTGAAGAATCTTCACTGAATTCCGATCTGCATCCAAAAAGTGTCATCACCTAATTAATAGCATGATAATATCTGATGCTTTATGCTTCATTTCTTTACGCTGCTAGAAATGCCATTGGAAATTCAGGTCTGAAAGAAACCTAGAATTTTTTTTCAAACTAGACCAGGCTTTTTTTGGCGTATTTTTTCAGCTGCATGTTTATTTATTTTATTTATTTTATAAAGTGGGTAGACTTGTTTAAACAAGTGAAGACGCCTGCATGAGCTCAGTATGCAGGGAGTTCCAAAGTGTAGATGCTGCCACACTAAATGATTGAGTCCTTTGAAATGCATAACAGATATTATGTGGCACCTGTAGCAGTGCTAATTCCACAAAATTAAGTGGTTGAGTGAACACATGTAAGGTAAGTTTTCTGGTTATGTTATCAGTTAATATTGGTATTTGTAGGGTTGCTAGTTTGCAACCTAGTGAACCTGATTTTACATTTCATGCTAAAGATTGAGTGAGAGGTTTTGTAGCAGTTCTGTCTTGCTTCCATTCATCATCCTTCCATGCTTGCTGTGGAGTGATGCTATAGTCTTGATCACTAAAGCAAGCAAAGGAGAGAGAGAGTGGATGGACCAGAGAAGTATCATATAGCAGGCATAGCATCTGCACTGTATTGTCATAGGTCAGGCATGTCCAACTCCCAAGAGACTGTGATCTACTCCTACTATAAAAAATGGCAGTGATCAACCCACTGAATTTAGATTGTTGAGCTTTTCTTAGGAAGCCAAAGTTGTTGACCACAGCTCAGGGGCAACCGCAATCAACCAGTAGATTGCGACCGACCTGTTTTTCCTGATGACAACCTGGCAGCCTTGGAGTAGCAGGGGTTCCCACTCCGAGTATTTAACCACACCATCTTTGTTCCTGCCCTAAAGTACATATATGAATGTATGTGCATATGTAAAATGGGCACTATCATAACTAACATGGTGACAACAATAGCAATATTTTTTTCTTACAGAAAGCATGTTTATGCACATGCTTTCACATTAGTATATAAGCAAAGATGTGTGTGGCAACAGAATGCACAGGTGGTCTTTGCAGAAACACAAGAAAACTAATTAACTACCCCCAGGGGCATAGGAAGGGGGGCGGGGGTGGGTCTCCCCGGGTGCCATCATGGAGGGGGGTGACAAATTATCAAGGAACAATTACTGCCCTACTAGGATGGTTCATAAAAAAACTTTTTTAAAAAATGCCTGCTCCAAAGGTCTTATCTTAGTACACTAGGGATTATATAGCTATATATGAAATTTCATGCATATCAGTTAATATCTTGACCCTCCTCCATGAAAATAGCTGTTTACTTGGCCATTTTCCTATGTCGTGAAGGCTGAAATTTCTATTCAGTGGAGCAGGGTCAAGATATTAACTGATATGCATGAAATTATATAGCTATATACTCCCTAGTTTAGTAAAAATAAGACCTTTGGAGCAGGCATTTTTTAAAAAAAGTTTTTACTGCCCCACCCTCCGCTTGGCTTCCCAGGTCCTGGAAAGTGGGCCTAGGGGAAGAAAATGAGACGCCACCGAGTAGACTAGGCCTTGCCTTGCCTTCGCCCCGCCCCCTGCGCACAGCCGATTGGCCAGCTGGGTTGGGGGCGGGGCGAAGGCAAGGCAAGGCCTAGTCTACTCGGCCTCCTTTTCTTCTCCTAGGCCGACTGCTGAGGAGGCCTGCCAAGGCCGCGGCCTGTCCTGCGCACCCCCTCCGGGCCCAAACCCCCCTCCGGAAAACCTTTGCTGCCCCCCAAAGTGGCGCGTGCGGGACAATGGCAGCGCTGCCGCCCCGTTTTGCCCGCCTGTGGCGCCGGGAGGAGCAGCTCAGCCTCCCCTGCGTGAAGCCAGGACCCCCCAAAGCAGTTGTGCAATTAAAAGAAGATGAGAAAAGGCAGCAAAGCTATTCTGTGGCTAATGGACCAGTTAGGGTCTAGAAGCAGCCTGATGCTTTTGCAGAAAAGCTTTTCTTTCTAATAATTCTTCAGCAGATGTCTTGGCTATGCTGTAAAGGTTCTAGCGGTTTATTATTCTGAGAATTCTCAGGCTTTATAAATGTTGAAGGTTTGGACTGGGATTTGAGTGTTTAGCACAAAACCTATCACTGGGCAATGCGGGAACAGTTTTAATTTGTAAAATGCCTTTACAAATGCTCTTGTGTTTGGATGTGGTTCAAAAGATTTAATGTCACAACTTGTAAAGCTGCAAAACAATTTTTACAATAACAATTCTTGGGTACCAAAGTAATAAATATTAATCTTAATGTTCTGTATTATGGCAATGATCTAACCAAAGCTAAGCATGTTAAATCCCATTCATTTCACATGTTTAACTCTCCCCCATTGGAAATAAACATGTCTCCAAATTAGTTGCTGAAACAGTTAATTATTGCTCTTTTGTTTTTAGAAGCTTAATTTTGGGTAGATTATTCCCATAATACAATATTATTGATTGACTGCCACATATGATCTAAAACCCTTGAATACCTTTCACAAGTGATTTATTGATAATGAAATCTACATAATCAAGCACCATTAGATTATGTAGCTTACTACTTTCTGCTCTGACTGCCAGGGTTTCCCAGACCTGCCTGGTGTTGTCAGAAATTGAACCTGGGGTTTTCTGCCATTGAAGCATATGCTCTATCACTGAGCCATGGCACTACCTAGGGCCAGGAACAAGACATTCTGCTGGTTGAGGCACAGTTGTTGCTGCACTGTACATGCTCTGACCTTCCTCCTCCTCCTCTTCCTCCTCTTTTTGCTACTGTATCAGGCTCTCCAGAGCCCCTCAGGACAATGGCTTGTAATTCAGTTTTACTAGCAAACCAGAGGTTAAACTAACCCCTTTCCAGCCCCATGAGGAGCGCAGGGAGCATTCGCGTGACACACCTACACACTGCAGCCAACATGCTAAAGTGTCGCGACACACAGCTCTGTTCTAGAGTGAGGGGTTGTAGGAGGGGGGTCCTGTAGAGTCTATGCTACTCTGCCATAGTGGCACAAAATACTAGTTAAAGTTTGAGAATAGTAAAGTGTTGCACTGCAAAGCAGCAGTAGCACAGTCTCTGGGGTCACCTGACCCAAAAGGTTGTGGGTGACTTGGGACCACCTGTAAGTACACTTTGCTGCAATGGGAAAATGGGGGCAATGCTCTGAGCATGCTAAATGGAGGTGGGTAGGTGGTGAGTTGAGGGAAAACATGCCAGCTGCCACCTTTCTGTATCCCACCTTTCTGCCTGAGGCAAAGGTCTTAGTTTGACTAAGATCCAGCCGTGGACCTTGTATGATACATAGCATTTCTGTAGTGCTTTAGAGTACAGTGGTACCTCCAGTTACAGACGCTTCAGGTTACAGACTCTGCTAGCCCAGAAATAGTACCTTGGGTTAAGAACTTTGCTTCAGGATGAGAACAAAAATCGCACAGCGGCAGTGGGAGGCCCCATTAGCTAAAGTGGTGCTTCAGGTTAAGAACAGTTTCAGGTTAAGAATGGACCTCCAGAATGAATTAAATTCTTAACCCGAGGTACCGCTGTATTTACAAAATTCGTGAAATATTGTTTCAGGATTCTGGAGTGGGGCAGTATCAGTGTAGGACACTGTGCTGCTCCGTGCTACAGAGTTATCGATCAAGCTCTTAGATTACATTTGCTACTGCTGCTATGGAATAAGTATAATTCAGGCTGTTATAACACATAAACTTTGAAAAAGGGGGGGGGCTTGATTTGTTTTTGGGTGTTTTGTGGTGGGTTTGCACATGTTTGTTGCTTGTTCAGACTGCAGCTCTGTATCCTTCTCCCCTCCAAAAAAGTATATTAAATTCATATATACTGCATCACTAATAGGCACAGTTTGCATGTCCATTCAGCATCTGAAAAATGAACTAAAAAGTTCGTTTAATATCAACTTGATGCTAAAAAGAAAAATGGTTTGGATTTCAATAATAATAATAATAATAATAATAATAATAATAATAATTTCCTATTTGTGGTTTTGCAACAGGGGTCAATCAAGATTTCTCCTCAGTGTCTAGGGGTAGTATTCAACTAGTTTTTTACTCAGAGTAGACCCATTGAAATTAATTGATGTAACTCTTGTTCATTTATTCCAATGAGTCTGCTGTGAGTAAAATTTAGTTACCCTAGACTCTGATTCAAAACACTAACTGTGTCACCTAAGGCCCCAAGGAATTATTGTATATCTGAAAATTTGCAATATGTACACTGCTGTCCTTATAATTATTTTTATGTTCTAGTCCTGCATAGCGACACATGAATCTAATGGCATAGACATTATCATTGCCTTGATCCTGAATGATATCAATCCTCTTGGAAAATACCGTATGGACCTAGTGCTTCAGTTGAAGGTACAGTGTTTACAGGGCTATTCTATACAGATTTTCTCAGAAATAAGTTCCACTGGGTTCAGTGGGACTCACTTCTAGGTATGCATATATAGGATTTCAGCCTTTATCACCTATACTCATCCCATGGCTCAAACTCACAAGCCACTGTACTTGCACAGCAGCTCATAGAACTGGACTTAAGATTTACATTGGTGCAGTAGCGGTTGGTAGGGTTGGGTGCCAGCATGTGCCTGACCTCCCACCACTAGTATCATGGCAGCTTTCTGGAAGGGGCAAGGCAGCCACAAGTTTGGTATAGTGTAAATGTACCAGCAGGAGCACTGGATTTGCCCCGCAGTTGCACTTTCACCATGCTGCCACCTTGCCGGAGTAATCCACAATTATGCTGGTAGCAGGAGGTCAGCTTGCATGATATTGCATGATGCATTTCTTTAAAAAACATCCTCTGCAGTAAATTCTTTGAACTAAGGAGCATTCCCTTCCTGGGCAAAACACACTCCTAATGGGATATGCACTCGGGGGTTTGTGTTGTTTGCCAAAAAGCATAAGCTAAAGCTTTGCACTTTCTGTACATGAGAGTTTAATTTTTTAACAACAACAACAACAACAACAACAACAACAACAACAATAATAATTTTTATTTATACCCCGCCCTCCCCAGCCAAGGCCGGGCTCAGAGCTGCTTACAAGCAATAATAAAAACAAGTTGAATGATTACAACTTAAAAACAAAATTAAAATACAACATTAAAATATTGAGACATTAAAATATTGCCTCATCGCAGGAGGAGAAAGGAAAAGAAAAAAGAAAGAGAGGGAGGGAATCAAATTGGCTCCAAGCCAAAGGCCAGGCGGAACAACTCTGTCTTACAGGCCCTGCAAAAAGAAATCAGATCCCGCAGGGCCCTGGTCTCATGAGACAGAGCGTTCCACCAGGCTGGAGCCAGTGTTGAAAAGGCCCTGGCTCTGGTTGAAGCTAATCTAACTTCCTTAGGGCCCTGGACCACTAGGGTGTTGCTATTTATGGACCTTGAGGCTCTCCGTGGGTCATAGCGGGAGAGGCGGTCCCGTAGGTACGAGGGTCCTAGGCCATGAAGGGCTTTAAAGGTCAAAAGCAGCACCTTAAATCTGACCCTGTACTCCACCGGGAGCCAGTGCAGCTTGAAAAGCACTGGGTGAATATGCTCCCATGGCAGAGACCCCGTGAGGAGCCTCGCTGCAGCATTCTGCACCCGCTGGAGTTTCTGGGAGAGCTTCAAGGGCAGCCCCGCGTAGAGCGAATTACAGTAGTCAAGCCTGGAGATGACTGTCGCATGGATCACTGTGGCCAGGTCGGGGCGGGAAAGGTAAGGGACCAACTGCTTGATGCGGCGAAGGTGGAAAAATGTCGCCTTGGCTGTTGCTGTAACTTGCGCCTCCATGGTAAGGGAGGCGTCAAGGATTACACCCAAACTCTTAACGGAAGGCAATGGCACTAATTGGGCCCCCACAAGAGAAGGGAGTTGGCCCCTCCTCCCCATGCCATCCCGACCCAGCCATAGGACCTCTTAACCCAAATATTTCCAAATCCTTAATATGACATTTGTGCACACATTCACAAAAGTGTGTGTAGCAAACACAGCATGAGCTAGAGTGCTTGCATGTGTGCTCATGCCCTGGCAGCTGTTCCATGTACACAATATGGGTTGCATGTTTGGGGCCAATGTATTTATGTATGTATATATCTACGCTTCACTGTACATACTGCACTGTACTGCACTGTACACTACATTGTACATGGGCTGGCAGGTGGTGCACAGTGAGTGCCCTGTCAGCCTGCCATATATTGAGCATACATTTCAACGAAAGGTGGTAGGGCCAGTGGGGGTGTAGCATGTTTCATCTCCACAAAGTTGAATGCAACTACAACAGCCATGCTAATATTAAACGGTATGACAGAGGGCGATCAGCCCAGGGAATATACCCACTTTGCAAAGCATGGGGGCTGTGTGATAAATTATATTGCGATCTTGCAATTTGCATATAGGTTTGTCATGGAGTTTGAGGTGGGCCATAATATTGAAAGTGATAATTTACCTCTAACAATGGTACTAGTAGGCCCAGTATTTAACAATTCTTTCCCCAAAACTCAATTTATCTCTAATGCAAACTTAGGTGTGACTGCAGGCCATAGAATTAAGTGGTCCCCACTAGTACTCAATCTAGCTCTGACTCATCTTCATACAGATGACTTAAGGGCTATTCATATTGCTATCATCTCAGCTACCTCTGCTGCTGAGGCTATGACTTTATTTAAGATCTTGACTGATAAGTTGCAAGACCACTCGAGAATTGAGATCATAACAGTGGCTCAATAAGATCAATGGGATCTTCCAGCTGGTTCAACAAAGAGTGGAAACAGGCTAAAAGCCAGCTGAAGAGAGTTTACCGCAAATATAGGAACTAAAATTTACCCCTCTTAATTAATGAATATGTTCCCATCATATAGAAGTATAAACTTCTGCTAAGATGGAAAAAATCAGAAAGCAGAAAAACATGCTTGGCATATCATAATAAAGGCCTCTCACAATAAGGACATCTCCCTCTTCTGGTGTAGAATATCAGGCCTGCTGGAGAATGCTTGAAATGTTTCAATGCGTACTATCAGGCCCAATGAAGGGATGCAGTATCATCATTCACTCCATTATGGGCAAGATGAAGAGGTCAACCAAATAACAGAATCTTTGTAAAACTTTCCAGACTGGCCTCCAGTATCTACAACTGAGGTCAAGAACCTTATTTCACAGTTAAATAATAATAAAGCACCAGGCATAGACTATTTGCCCCCAGAGCTGTTGAAGTCTAACACCAACTGGTGGGTCTCCCTGCTGGCAGTAATTATCTCATTTATCAATTCATCCAGGTTATTTGGGCTACAGCGGTAGTTATCCCCATATTCAAAAAAGGCCTAACATCCGTTCTGGCTAGTTATAGACCAGTTAGTTTGCTACCTGTAATTAGCAAATTATATGCAAAGCATCTTTAACATAAGCTAGCTGATTGGATACAGTGGTGCCCCGCAAGACGAATGCCTCGCAAGACGGAAAACCCGCTAGACGAAAGGGTTTTCCGTTTTGGAGGTGCTTCGCAAAACAAATTTCCTATGGGCTTACTTCGCAAGACGACAATGCCTTGCGAGTTCCTGCTGGCTTTTTTTCCTCCCCCCCTTTTTCTAAGCCGCTAAGCCGCTTATCAGCTGATCCGATCAGCAGATAAGCCGCTAAAAGCCGCTAATAGCGCTAATCCGCTAATCCGTCAATGGGCTTGCTTCGCAAGACGAAAAAACCGCTAGACGAAGAGAATCACAGAACGGATTCTTTTCGTCTTGTGAGGCACCACTGTAACTGATTAAACTATTCTTGCCAAAGAGCAAGCAGGATTTAGACAAGGCAGATCCACCATTGCTTTGTACTAGCCCATTTTATAGATAAGTATATATATATTTAAAAAATAAAAAAAATGTCCAGTAGCACCTTAGAGACCAACTAAGTTTGTTCTTGGTATGAGCTTTCGTTTTTTTGTTTTTTAAATATATTTCTACTGCGTCAGACCAACATGGCTACCTACCTGAATATAGATAAGTATGTTAAGTAACCAGGTGGTGTGCTATATGTAGCTTTCATTGATCCAAAAGCTGCATTCGATTCAATCTCTCAAGTAAGACTGTCGGATTAGCTGAACTCTTCCAAGTATAGATAAAAGATTATTGTTCTTGACTAAATGTCTATATAAAAACGCTGTGGTGAATGTGCGTTGCTCTACAAATGGGCAGCTCACAGAATCTGTACCAGCCACAGATGGAGTTAAGCAAGGTTATATTCTAGCTCCCGCAGTGTTTAATTTATATATAAATGATATTGTCCAGAGTTTAACATCCCCAGAGTATCATGCCCCTAAATTGGCCAAAAAAACCCATCTCTATATTATTATATGCAGATGATGCAGTACTTCTATCTCAAACAAAAATGGACCTAAAAAGATAGTTGAGGGAATTCACAGGATACTGCCAAAGGGAACAGCTGGCTGTGAATTACAAGAAAACGAAAGTCATTGTGTTTTCAAGAAACTATAGGGCCCATAGATAGTCTTTAAATACCTCGGCCTTATTTTTCAGTGTTATGGGAAGCACATCAGAAATACTGTATGCAAAGGCAAAAGCATCTCAAAGCACCAAAACATCTGACACGCTTTATCCGTACAAAAGGTGGCAATCACGTACTATCAGCACTTGAAGTGTTTATTAAGCTAAATCCCCAGCACAGTTATTGTATGGAGCTGAGATTTGGACCTTGGATCTACTGAAGCTGTTCAATCTTAAGTTCCTATGGCAATTTTTTTCTGTTCCATCCGGTATTCCAAATGCTTCATTGTGTTTAGAGGCTAACCTCCCCACCCACACAGAGGATGCCTGTTTTTAATCTGCTTGTGAAGATTATCAGAGATCGCAAAGAAAGGAATATACGATAACAACAAGAAGATGAAGAAAGTAATAAAGGACTATCTGGATTGAACTGGATAGAATTGTTTAATTAAAGCAGCAATATAAGTGATGTTTGGACTCGTTCGGAGGTTGATGTATGGGTACCCCCAACAAAATTTAAAATTTGGCCCTATAATTTGGAACTAATGTGATTTGGATAATGTGATGTGATTGGCCTGTTAATAAAAACCATTTTTTTAAAAAAAGAGGCTAACCTCCCCTATGTTGAATTACAAATTTGGCGTAGGATATTTACTTATTGGCTTCGCCTAAATTTAATCCCCACTGGTCTATTACCCTTGGTATCGCAAGGTTGTCATGAGAGCACTTGGACTAAAATTGTCAAGAAAAAGCTTTACTTTTCTGGTTTGTCACTGCAAAAGTTTATTAACACTGGGTTTCGTAAAGCAAATAATTTAATTAGATAGCGCCTATATGATACTGAGAGACAGAATAATTTGGCCACAATAAGGAAATTTTGTCCATGGTATGATTATTTCCCAGCTAGTCATTTTGACATGTTGGCACCCTACCTGCAAAATTTAACAATTCCAAAATACAGAAACACTTTCACTTTTGCATTTTTGCACTTTCACCTTCGGCTGTACTTGAGGGTCGATTTCAAAAAATTCGGCTGGAAAAACGGTCATGTTCATGTGGAGATGGCAGTATTGAGTCAGTGGTTCATGTGCTTCTGGCTTGCACTCTTTCTAAAGATTTGAGGAGTGAGGTTATTGCCCCTCTATTATTGTCCATGCCAGGCAGCTCAACGATTGCTACTGTGTCCTTTCTTCTAGCAGATCAAGATGATCAGGCGACAGAAAAAAGTGCAAGGTTTTTAGGTGGGGGCAATTAGAATAAGATCTATTATTTGATTATTGATGTAAACCTCCAAAATGCATTTTGTATAGTTAAGTTTTACCTCTATCTTCAGTATATTTTATTTTATTGCTATAGATAGCGGCTGATGCATTTAAAGATTCTTCTGATCTGATCTATCTGATCACACTTGCAAAGAAATAATTAATTAGCTTTACACTGCACTAATGTTATGTCTTTCAAAAACAAATGCAAGCAGTTTAAAATCTTATCTAATAAAGAAAGCAGCCCTAGCAATATCAATTAAAGCAAATACAGGGATCATTAATTCATGAAATAAATTTTAACTGCATCAATTCAATTCTGTGCCCTCAGAATAATGCCTCCAAGCTTTTGTTGGCTATTATGGAAAGCAGGCACGACAGTGAAAATGCTGAAAGAATCCTTTTCAACATGAGACCAAGAGAGCTGGTAAGTAAATATTTGTATATTCTTTATCTTTTTAATTGAAAATGTCACCATCATTTTGTAAAATAAATTATTTGATAGCGCTTAATAGTTTCTGCACCCAGACAGTGACTGGATGTCACATCAGGATGGGAGCCGCAAGTCACAAATAGTTCTTTAAACAGGTCAAGCATTTAAGCAGGTCTGTCTTTATGACTTCATTACTGTTATTCATTCTAAGCATTATTTTCTATAATTGTTTTCTTAACTAAATTATCATACTTCAGTAAGTTCTCTTGGGAGAACATTACAAGCTGAAGAACCTAAGTTAACCATAAAAACCTGTATTATAAAATAAAATAGGCTTAAATTCAATAAAACATTTTTGCTGTATCTCTCCCCCACCCTTCCTGCAAATAGAGGCTGTGCTGTCCCAAGGGCCCAACATAGGTTATAGCCATTTTGTCAATTATTTTCCAATATAAACCCAATTACACAAATTAGTTCCAAATTAATACAATTTTGTTAAGAGGCCTCCCACGCATCATTCTTGATGGATCTTTATGATCTAATATTACTGCATTTCATATTCTTATTTATTTCTATTACTTTCCATTTTTTAAAATTATCACATAATTAACAGCTGCACTTTTAATCATTTCTATTCATGTTATTATATTATTTTAACTTCCAAAAAAAGCTTCAAGTGAGGAACCATAGCTTTTTCCTTTTCATTCTGCAAATGCCACATCCAAAAGTCAGTTGTTAGTCTCTTAACCTTATATGTCTCTATGATGTTTTCCTTTTTCCTGCAGCATTTGGGAGTATCTCCTTACTCCCACTATTGTTGTTGTATTCCAGCCTGGTTGTGGTGAAGCGGAAACTTCAAGGTTAAAGCCTCTTTTTTCTCTGACTCAGCTCCTTCCTATAATACTCAAGCAGTTCCAAATTGACAAGAGCAGATCCCTCCCTTCCACTGGCACCAAGAATCAACAAGTTCCAGAGATTCCCCATTTCTTCCTCTGGCTGGGAAGGGAAGGAAAAGTCGGTGCCATTCCTCTTCCAACATACAAAAAGCCCTCATGCCACTTTTCTTCTGCCGCTACCATAGCATTTTGCTTTTTTAAAAAATTGGTTATATCCAGTGCTTTTTTTCTAAAAACATGTTTAGGGGTTATCCTACTCATTATCCTACTCATACGGAAATACTGCCCCTCAATGGGACCAAACTTAGATTCACAAAATGTTTAGGGGTATGCATACCCCCCAGAAAAAAACACTGGTTATATCTCAACTTCTCCATGATCTCTTAGTCTTTAAGTCTTTTTTAGGGCGGGGGGGGGGGGGTAGGCTCTAACTCCCAGCGATATCTTTCCAAACAAAACAAGCAGGCTCTCCTCCCGCCTTTACTCCTTTCAAGCCACACACAGCTTTACATCTTCTTTTAAATATCTCTTCATCAAGCCATCCTCACTTGTATAGTTTAAAATCCAATATTAGGAGAGGGTTGCCGGATCAAAAATGTAAAAATTTCTATAAAATATAGCAAAGAGCCCTCCTCTCCTCCATCTACCTCCAGCACAAGATAGAATCTTCTCCCAATTTCAAACCTCTGTTCCATGCAGCTGATTGTTCACAGTTATAATGTCCATCTCGTCTGTTGTGCGCCAGTTCTTAATGCCAATTAAAACCCAATTATAAGGAGAACCTCTGCATCCAATGGCAATTTGGGGGGTGGGGTTTGCATCAGGAGAATTGCATAGCACCCAGTGCTTCCGCCTATCCCCACACTGATCTGTGCCAGGGCGAGCCATTGAGGCGACGGTGGGCTGCCAGTACCTCCCGTAACCCCAAGAGGTTTATAGGGAATTGTTTAACCCTTCCAACCCCTTTTTCAGCCTGTGCCTCTCTGATGTTGAGAGAGCCATCACCATGGCACGGGACAGGAACTGGAAGCACTATAGCCATTTTGTATAGGGCAGGTCTCAGTCCTTTTTCCTTTGATTTGCAGCCCACATACCAGTGGTGGGCAGGACTGGAGGCAAAAGTGAGCAGGGCTACACTCTCTTTCTATCTTCCTTATTCACCCCCCCCCCCACTCTCTCTCTCTCTCCACCAACAAACTTGCAGTTTACACTGGGGGAATCCACTCCAATAACACTCCTCCCATGCAAATTGCAGCTACAGAGGATCCAGTCCAGACTGGGATCTTGGCATGGGGGTAGTGGGATTTTAATCTTGCTGAAGTCTTAATCCAGATCACTCTCCCACACCTGAAATTACACTTGGGGGGGCCTCCCATGTAGTAATTCCAGATGAGAGACTGGGAAAGAGTGGCTTGCCTGAGGCCATATAGTGAGTTAATGGCAGAAGTGACATTTAAACTAGAGTTTTCCTGGCTGACATCTCCTTTTCTGAGCTACCATACTACCCTTTGGTCATGTGGCTGGAACACCATTTAAATATTGCAGCCATGCGGGCAGGACCTAATTTCATTGGATCATTTAGACATTGTGCAAGCCACATGGAGGATTCTTACAAAAACAAAAACAAAAAATTAATGGTCTGAGGCAGCCTAACCAAACTGGTGCCCTCCAAATGTTCTGAAAGGGTTGATGGAAGTCATAGGAGGGCATCAGGTTGGTGAAGGCTAGTAGAAAAACATCTCAAATGCTCCCTTTAGGGTCATTCTTCTTCAGGTGAAGACGGGCAGCTCCCCAAATGTGTAATAAAATTCCCACTAGCCCTGGCCACTGGCCACGCTGATTACTGATTACATCTGGAGGCAGCCACGTTGGCTACCTCTTCCCTAAAACGTTGACATTAGCTGTGTACACTGGGGGTTCATGTAATGTTCCTACTTGTAGTCTCAGGCACACATGCAGTCAATAAAAGGCTGTGATTGCTTGTGTGTTAGGAAAACCCACTGTGTGAAGCAGCTTTGCATATCCAAGCTCTATCAGTAATCCAAGGGATCGCACGCCATCTTCAACAACACAACATTTGTAGTTTGGGGATACTTTTGGAACCATCATTGCCACGAGATGCACAAATAATTGGTGGCTATCCCTTTCAGCAGTTGTGGCTTGTGCACCAACTCCACCCTTACCTAGACCACAATAGTCTAAATCTCTGCAACTCAGGCACTGATCACCTCAAGTCTGGATTACTGTAATCCAATATATGGGACTGCATTTGGGATGGATGTACAAACTGGAGCTGGTGCTGAATGCTGCCGCAAGGTAGAGTATTCAGTTGTGCACACGGTAAAGGTAAAGGGACCTCTGACCATTAGGTCCAATCGTGACCGACTCTGGGGTTGCGGGGCATATCTCGCTTTACTGGCCGAGGGAGCCGGCGTACAGCTTCCGGGTCATGTGGCCAGCATGACTAAGGCGCTTCTGGCAAACCAGAGCAGCGCACGGAAACGCTGTTTACCTTCCCGCCTGAGCGGTACCTATTTATCTACTTGCACTTTTGACGTGCTTTCGAACTGCTAGATCGGCAAGTCCTAGGCTCTGTGGTTTAACCCACAGCGCCACCTGCGTCCCTCACGTTACACCTGCGTGCACACGTTACACCTGTGCTAAAAGCACTGGCTGCCTGTTAGCCACCAAGCCATTTTCAAGGCTTTGTTGCTGACATATTAAGCCAACAGCTCAGGACCAGAATACCTAAAAGATAGCCTTCCCCTGTGTAGGTCTTTGGCAGGATGTTAAGATAATCAGAGGAGGATTTCTTAGTGGTGACATTTTTTTACCATATGTTATTTGCAGGTCTTCTCTGTAGCGGTGCAACTCTTTGAAACATATTCCCTCACCCCACTCCCGCACCCACAGCAGGCTGCAGCCAAAGATTGCTGAAAACACATTTGTTTGCTCAATAACCCAACTAGGTTATTGGCTCATTTTTGGCATTGTGTATATTGCTGACCATGATTATTGTTTGTTGTTGATTTTATTTAGATTTTTAATGTATATTTGAATACTTCTTTGATTTTACATGTTTTTAATATTTTAGTGTTGGGATTTCATTTTGTAAATCATTTTGGGATCCTTGAATGGTAAGAGATTTTGATATGGATAAAATGATTTTGATAAATAGATAAGATGAGCCAGCAAATTATGCATTACTTTGCATTTTATTGATTGAATGTTGGTATTTGAGGATTTCTCCAACATTCCTCTAACCTCAGCTTCCACCCACCCACCTTTGTATTGTTCAGATCAGCTGCTTTTTCTTGTACAATTCAAGATGCAGGGAAAGGTTCTTTCACCCAGTCTTTCCCAGTATGAACTGCAAGAGGGCTTTGACAACTCCATCCCCATTCTCTGCAGCTCTCCTCCAGCATACAATTACAGACTTCTCTCTCTCTCTCTCTCCCTCCCTCTCTCTCTCTCTCTCTCTCTCTCACACACACACACACACACACACAGAGAGAGTCTCCGTCAGACTTCTAGCCCGGATCTCCACTGCTGACTCCCAGCCAGTGTCAATACTGAGTGGATATGAATAAGGGAAGCAAAAGATGAAGGCTATAGACCCCACGTCTGAGAATCATGGAAAAGTGGGTGCAGTCAATGTTGCAGGCCTTTCATCCCCTCCTCCATTTCAAAAATTAGTTATTGGCCAAGGATATAACAGCTCAAACAACTCTTATTCACAGTTTCTCACCAGAGAAAAATCTGGTCAACATTTTTGTCATACAGACTAGTTTTCCTGTAATACTTTGGTTCCGCAACTTCTTAAAATTTCCATTGTCTGATTTATTTCCAAGGAAAAAAAAACCCGTCTTTGTGATGTTTCCTGATGAAAGAAAGATTATCTGACCTTTACACATTATTTATTTCTCTGAAAGCAAGCAGCTGGATACCCCTATTGATCGGCAACTTGGAAATGAGAAACTCTGGTGTCCACTTAGTTTTCCTTTTAATGGGCACCATTATCCTTAATAAAAATAACTCCATCTCCCCCACTAAAATTTCTTTATACAGTGGTACCTCCGGTTACGAACATAATTCGTTCCAGAGGTCCATTCTTAACCCAAAACCATTCTTAACCTGAGGCGTGTTTCACTAATGGGGCGCTGCGCTGCTGCTACGCAACTTCCACTCGCAAAGTTCACTACCAGGAGACATACTTCTGGGTTAGCGGAGGTCGTTACCTGAAGCGTTCATAAGGAGGATGGTACGTAACCCAAGCTTTCACTGTATTCAGGAGAACTAGATCCCCCGCCCCTGCCACATACTCCAATGAACTTTTGCACATTTCCTCTTCATTTGAAAAAAATATGTAATGGTATGTCCTCTCTGAAATGAACTGTTGAAATTAATCCAAATTTGATTTGTTACTTTGAAACTAGTGTCAGTATATTTCATGTCAACTGCATTTCAATTTGTTTTGAAGGTGGATGTAATGAAGAATGCGTACAGTCAAGGTCTGGAGAGTGAACATGATGAGGAAAATGGGGGTGACGGTATTTCGCCAAAAGATGTTGGACATAATATCTATATATTAGCTCATCAGGTATTGCATTGCGTTGCCCTGTGAATGCTTTAATTCTGTACCCATCTACTGAAAAGTAAATCCCACTGAGTTCAGTGTGGCTTAGTCCCGGGTGAGTAGGGAAGGGATTGAAGTTAGTTAATACCTTACCATTGGAAATTGTTACAAAAATATTTCTCTATGTGTCTGTGAAATTTTGGCCTGTTGCAGTGCATTCCCAAGCAGTGTGCCAGTACTTCCCACACCCATGCAGCAAGCCCCATTGGAGGCACCCTAGGAAATGAGAAAGACTCAAAGGGCAGAGACCTACTAGGTGGCAAAGGAGGCAGGGACCTCCTTCCACTGCTGCCCACCACCAGATAAGGGAGGGGAGAATCCTATCTCCATTGGAGTAGCAGCAGCGTTCAACAGGAGTCCTGGGATTTGGATCCATTGCACTCCTGAGACGTGGTATTTTCTGACTTCATAGGAAAATAGCTTGGTTAGCTGAGTCCTGTATACCAATCAAGCTTTGCCCATCTCTCCTGAAAAAGCAGACCTGTCAGCTGGAAAAATGCATTTGATAGGAAGCCTGTATGCATATCATCCTTGGCCACACAGCTGTTATTTCAAGGTGGGGAAGGGGGCAGGGGAAGCTTGGGTGCAGCAATATGCAACACTGCAGCTCCACTGGTGCAACAGCATTCTGCATGCACAATGGAAATTCCTCTTCCTCTCCTGTCCCCTCTAGTCTTCCATTGCCCCTCAAAATCACCTCCAGACACTTGGGGGACGTGCAGGGGGAGGAGATGAAAAAGAAGTCCTGTTGCATCAGTGGCACTATGCCTGCAGAGTAGTGGATGCAACCCACACACTGTGATTTCATTAGTTGGGTTTTCTCAACTTATCGTCCCACAGAAGATCATCCCATATAACCAAATAATGATAATGCAATCCCTGAGATGATTACTGTATGTCAGCATTTCCTGAGTGTTAGTTGAGCAACACTGCTGACTCAGATTGCCTAACACTGATAACTAGAAGTGACACCCTATACACCAGAGCTTTCCAAACCTTTCATGTTGGTGACACACTTTTTAGACATGCATCATTTTACGACACAATAATTCAGTTTTACTAGCAAACTGGTAGGCTACTAGCCTCTGCTTGGCTCGATGAGTTACAAATTCTACAAGCTTGCCATAGTTCATATGGTTTAGCTTGGCCTTTGAGTCCCAGCAGGAGAATATCCTGGATTTTAATTGGCCCCAGGAAAGCTTTGCAATCTCTGCAGTGATTACAAGAAGCCGCAGAAACTAGATTCATGTTCCTCTATTTGTTATCTCAGCCTTGTTACGGCAGTTTATTTTGGGGGCACTCAGACTCTCAGTTTCTGTTGCTGTTAAAAAATGCAGTTCTGCATTTTGCCACATCCTTTCCTGCTCCTACTTGTGGTTGATCTTACCAAAAGCATTATTGTAAGTTGCTGACCTTCCATGCTTAAAAAGATATAAACAGTGCTTTTTTCTAGGGGATGCAGGGGTATGCATACCCCTAAACATTTTGTAATCTGAGTTTGGCCTCGCTGAGGGGCAGTATTTCAATATGAGAAGGAAAATGAGAATACCCCTAAACAATTTTTTAAGAAAAAAAGCACTGGATATAAATATGTTGCAATGTAATGTGGGATATAGGATAGCACCACATGCTCCTAGATGAGACATCGGCAAGACACACATGTTTACTCTCCCATACGCAAGCTATTGTTTCTTCTCAGTATTTTCCTGTGTTGCATCTTCTCATACATTTCTTGCTTGCTGTTTTTGTGTTACTGTTTTCCTCTCTTTTTCATCCTACTTCCACCTGCCATTTAAGGTCACTGTTTCCATAGATCACAAATGGTTAGCTTAATTCCCTCCTAAAACTGCTGCTTCCATCAAGAGCAATGCCTCATCCCCTGTACTAGTGGTTAGAGCCTATGATGAGATGCAAATTCTAAGTAATAGGGCTGAACCATTTATGAGAGTTTACATATGCAACATTATTTCCACAACCCATGGTAAAATACTGGCAAAAGTGGCAGAAATGGTGGGAAATGCAACCTGTTTGTTGCATACAGCATCGCTAGATGCTTCCTACGACCTCCAGTAAAAAGGAAGAGATAATTTGCATGAGATGAGCAATGTTTACTAACTACGAGGTAAATGTTTGTTGTCGTAACTGGGGAGATGCATGTGGCTTGTGCATTGCAGGTGGGGGAGGCTTGGGAGGGGGAGCAATGTGCCTTGTGTGTCCTGCGCATGGAGGCACATTGCACCCTCCATAAGATGAGAATTGGTTGGTAGTCTAGTCATCCTATCAGAAGATTTTGCCCCCCCCCCCTCCAGCATTGTTTTCTCCAGATTCAGGTCCTCCCTTTTCCTATATGAGAGAATGGCAGATACTCACTAGGATGGATGAACCTCAAAGGGGCAGGGGTGCCAAACATACCTGCTGTTCTTGGTCTCTCCAGTGCTTTGTTTTGTCTATTGTTAACTGTGCCTCAAACTTCAGGAGAACAAAAAGGAAGGAGCAAGTGACACTAATAGGAAGGTAAAGAAAAGGAAAAGCTCCAAATAATGCTTGAAATAGAGACACGTGTTAGAAAATACAACAGGTGGTATTCAGCTAAGTTCTACTCAGAGTAGACCCGTTGAAATTAATAGTCATGGCTAACTGTGATTCATTCAATTCAGTGAGTCTACTCTGAGTAGGACTGGGTTGAATGCAATCTGTTTCACAAGTTCTCTTCCATTTATTGTGGTCATTCATTCAAAGCATGTTGAGCATCGTGCATTTTATTGCCACCACGACACAGTAGGCTCTAAAGTAGGGGTGGGGAACCTGCAGGCCTCCAGATGTTGATGGACTGCAACTCCAGTTGGTCTTAGCCAACAGGGATTGCCAATGGGCAGAGATGATGGGAGACATAGTCCTACAACATCTGGAAAGCATTCGGATCTCCACCTCTGCTTTAAAGAGGCTTTGTCCATTTGCATTAATAGTAGAAGAGGCTTCAGATACAGTCTTCTCTTTCACTGGCACAACTTCCTTGATTATAATAGAATTGGATTGTGCCAATCAACAGTGTAGCATTAAAAACAGGGTGAAAGCACTCAGGCCCACTTTGTACAATCAGGAAAATCATGTGGTGGAGCCTTTCTTTGACTGTTCCAACTTGGGCGGGGGGGGGGCATTTCAGTACTCAAAAAATGGGGGAGGAACCCCCTGTAGGTAAAAACCAGCATTTCAAGGAGAAGATTTTAGTCTAATCTACATGGAATGCTATTTGCCTTTATGCGGAGAGATGGTTCTTCCCTAACTCTTGAATGTGTGCATTCAAACGTACCTCATACAATGCCACCAACACCTGCCTCCTCAAAAGGTAAAAGCAGTGAAAAGCTACACTGCTTTATTCTGCTGAATCAATAACCTGGCCCAATCTCCTTTCCCCACACTCATTTTTCTCCCCTTTTGATCCTCTGCCTTTTCCAGTATAAAAAGGAAACTATAATGAGAGGTAACAGTAAGTGTGAGGCTAAGGACAAGGGAAAGAATTCACCCCACTGTTCTAGGAGCCATTCCAATAGACTAAAAATATATTTTACATAATGGGTGCTAGTTAGTAATAAAGAATGGTTTCTTGTGCTTTTAACAGGATGCATATTCTTTGGAAAGTCTGTCATGTTTATTGATAATGTACACAATGATGTTCACTTGTCAGGTCACAGCAGTGGTTGGGCTGTTGAATTCTAGGATCCAGAGGAGGTGGCTATTGATCTAAATCATTGTTATAATTGGGCATTTCATTAGCTGAGATCACCTATGCAAACCCAACTATCTCCTGATGGGCATCATGAAAACTGCTTTTGTCACCTGCTACGGTTAAAAGAAATTTACACAACATGATATTGAAGTGTCTTCACAGTATACAAACATCATTTTGAATTAATCTCTCTCCTGATCGTCTAGCACAGTTGGCCATTCACTTCCATTGATAAAGTTCTTAAAAATAGAGAGAGAGAAGCATTTTTCTTTTGAGTGGAAGCAAAATATTATCCCTGGGTTCTCTAGTAAGCATACAGTAGTAATCTGAGTTAATTGGTAATTATTAGTGGAAGGAAAGGAATATGTCATTAGGTGCAGCAGATTTGCCTTGCTAGTGACCAAAGTGACCATGTTTGATCAAACATGACATAAACTGACTTAAATACCTAACATTATTTTCTAGCAATTTTATTTTCTGAATACAATGGTAAGAATATTTAGGTACCGTATTTTTCGCCCTATAAGACGCACTTTTTCCCCTCCAAAAATGAAGGGGAAATCTGGGTGCGTCCTATGGGGCGAATGCAGGCTTTCGCTGAAGCCTGGAGAGCGAGAGGGGTCCGTGCGCACCGACCCCTCTCGCTCTCCAGGCTTCAGGAAGCTATCCCAAGTCTTGCAAGCCCGGCGGGATGTCCCGCGGGCTCGCAAGGCTTGCGGGCAGCAGCCTGCACCCAAAAGCTGGGGACAGCGGGGAGGCACAGAGCCTCCACCCCGCTATTCCCCGACCTGATCTGGAGGCTGGCGGGGGGAGAAGCAAGCCTGCTTCTCCCCCCTGCCAGCCCCACAAGCTCAGGGGATAGGGGGATGGCGAAGCGCCACCATCCCGCTATTCCCCGACTTGATCTGGAGGCTGGGGGTGGGAGAAGCAAGCCTGCTTCTCCCCCCCCCCCGCCAGCCCCACAAGCTCGGGGGATAGGGGGATGGCGAAGCGCCGCCATCCCGCTATTCCCCGACCTGATCTGGAGGCTGGGGGTGGGAGAAGCAGGCTTGCTTCTCCCCCCCCCCGCCAGCCCCACAAGCTCGGGGGATAGGGGGATGGCGGAGCGCCGCCATCCCGCTATTCCCCGACCTGATCTGGAGGCTGGGGGTGGGAGAAGCAAGCCTGCTTCTCCCCCCCCACCAGCCCCACAACCTCCAGATCAGGTCGGGGAATAGCGGGATGGCAGCGCTCCGCCATCCCCCTATTCCCCGACCTGATCTGGAGGCTGGCGGGCGGAGAAGCAAGCCTGCTTCTCCCCCCCGCCAGCCCCACAAGCTCGGGGGATAGCGGGCCAAGCTGTCCCTGAAGGCAGAAGAGGGAGACGGAGCACTCCATCTCCCTCTTCTAGCTTGGGATGGTTGTGCAAAGCCTCTGCTGGGCAGCGCAGTGCGCTGCCCCACAGAGGCTTGGGAGGCTGTCCCTGAAGGCAGAAGAGGGAGACGAAGTGCTCCGTCTCCCTCTTCTAGCTTGGGGATGGCTGCGCAAACCTGGGGGGAAATCAAATTCTCCCCCCTGCCAGCCCCACAAGCTCGGGGGATAGGGGGATGGCGAAGCGCCGCCATCCCGCTATTCCCCGACCTGATCTGGAGGCTGGGGGTGGGAGAAGCAAGCCTGCTTCTCCCCCCCCCCGCCAGCCCCACAAGCTCGGGGGATAGGGGGATGGCGAAGCGCCACCATCCCGCTATTCCCCGACCTGATCTGGAGGCTGGGGGGGGGGAAGCAAGCCTGCTTCTCCCCCCCCCCCCGCCAGCCCCACAAGCTCGGGGGATAGGGGGATGGCGAAGCGCCGCCATCCCGCTATTCCCCGACCTGATCTGGAGGCTGGGGGTGGGAGAAGCAAGCCTGCTTCTCCCCCCCACCAGCCCCACAACCTCCAGATCAGGTCGGGGAATAGCGGGATGGCAGCGCTCCGCCATCCCGCTATTCCCCGACCTGATCTGGAGACTGGGGGTGGGAGAAGCAAGCCTTCTTCTCCCCCCCACCAGCCCCACAACCTCCAGATCAGGTCGGGGAATAGCGGGATGGCAGCGCTCCGCCATCCCCCTATTCCCCGACCTGATCTGGAGGCTGGCGGGCGGAGAAGCAAGCCTGCTTCTCCCCCCCCCGCCAGCCCCACAAGCTCGGGGGATAGGGGGATGGCGGAGCGCCACCATCCCGCTATTCCCCGACCTGATCTGGAGGCTGGGGGTGGGAGAAGCAAGCCTGCTTCTCCCCCCCCCGCCAGCCCCACAAGCTCGGGGGATAGGGGGATGGCGGAGCGCCGCCATCCCGCTATTCCCCGACCTGATCTGGAGGCTGGGGGTGGGAGAAGCAAGCCTGCTTCTCCCCCCCCCACCAGCCCCACAACCTCCAGATCAGGTCGGGGAATAGCGGGATGGCAGCGCTCCGCCATCCCCCTATTCCCCGACCTGATCTGGAGGCTGGCGGGCGGAGAAGCAAGCCTGCTTCTCCCCCCCGCCAGCCCCACAAGCTCGGGGGATAGCGGGCCAAGCTGTCCCTGAAGGCAGAAGAGGGAGACGGAGCACTCCATCTCCCTCTTCTAGCTTGGGATGGTTGTGCAAAGCCTCTGCTGGGCAGCGCAGTGCGCTGCCCCACAGAGGCTTGGGAGGCTGTCCCTGAAGGCAGAAGAGGGAGACGAAGTGCTCCGTCTCCCTCTTCTAGCTTGGGGATGGCTGCGCAAACCTGGGGGGAAATCAAATTCTCCCCCCTGCCAGCCCCACAAGCTCGGGGGATAGGGGGATGGCGAAGCGCCGCCATCCCGCTATTCCCCGACCTGATCTGGAGGCTGGGGGTGGGAGAAGCAAGCCTGCTTCTCCCCCCCCCGCCAGCCCCACAAGCTCGGGGGATAGGGGGATGGCGAAGCGCCACCATCCCGCTATTCCCCGACCTGATCTGGAGGCTGGGGGGGGGGGAAGCAAGCCTGCTTCTCCCCCCCCCCGCCAGCCCCACAAGCTCGGGGGATAGGGGGATGGCGAAGCGCCGCCATCCCGCTATTCCCCGACCTGATCTGGAGGCTGGGGGTGGGAGAAGCAAGCCTGCTTCTCCCCCCCACCAGCCCCACAACCTCCAGATCAGGTCGGGGAATAGCGGGATGGCAGCGCTCCGCCATCCCGCTATTCCCCGACCTGATCTGGAGACTGGGGGTGGGAGAAGCAAGCCTTCTTCTCCCCCCCACCAGCCCCACAACCTCCAGATCAGGTCGGGGAATAGCGGGATGGCAGCGCTCCGCCATCCCCCTATTCCCCGACCTGATCTGGAGGCTGGCGGGCGGAGAAGCAAGCCTGCTTCTCCCCCCCCCGCCAGCCCCACAAGCTCGGGGGATAGGGGGATGGCGGAGCGCCACCATCCCGCTATTCCCCGACCTGATCTGGAGGCTGGGGGTGGGAGAAGCAAGCCTGCTTCTCCCCCCCCCCGCCAGCCCCACAAGCTCGGGGGATAGGGGGATGGCGGAGCGCCGCCATCCCGCTATTCCCCGACCTGATCTGGAGGCTGGGGGTGGGAGAAGCAAGCCTGCTTCTCCCCCCCCCCGCCAGCCCCACAAGCTCGGGGGATAGGGGGATGGCGGAGCGCCGCCATCCCGCTATTCCCCGACCTGATCTGGAGGCTGGGGGTGGGAGAAGCAAGCCTGCTTCTCCCCCCCCCACCAGCCCCACAACCTCCAGATCAGGTCGGGGAATAGCGGGATGGCAGCGCTCCGCCATCCCCCTATTCCCCGACCTGATCTGGAGGCTGGCGGGCGGAGAAGCAAGCCTGCTTCTCCCCCCCGCCAGCCCCACAAGCTCGGGGGATAGCGGGCCAAGCTGTCCCTGAAGGCAGAAGAGGGAGACGGAGCACTCCATCTCCCTCTTCTAGCTTGGGATGGTTGTGCAAAGCCTCTGCTGGGCAGCGCAGTGCGCTGCCCCACAGAGGCTTGGGAGGCTGTCCCTGAAGGCAGAAGAGGGAGACGAAGTGCTCCGTCTCCCTCTTCTAGCTTGGGGATGGCTGCGCAAACCTGGGGGGAAATCAAATTTTTTCCTTTGATTTCCCCCCTCAAAAAATAGGTGCGTCCTATGAGCCGGTGCGTCCTATAGGGCGAAAAATACGGTAACTTATATACCAGTCCATATGCCAAAGAAATCTCTGATCTGTTTACTATACCATGTTGTTTAGTCATTTAGTCGTGTCCGACTCTTCGTGACCCCATGGACCAGAGCACGCCAGGCCCTCCTGTCTTCCACTGCCTCCCGCAGTTTACTCAAACTCATGCTGGTAGCTTCGAGAACACTATCCAACCATCTTGTCCTCTGTCGTCCCCTCTCCTTTCCCAACATCAGGGTCTTTTCCAGGGAGTCTTCTCTTCTCATGAGGTGGCCAAAGTATTGGAGCCTCAGTTTCATGATCTGTCCTTCCAGTGAGCACTCAGGGCTGATTTCCTTAAGAATGGATACTATACCATAATAATCACAAATAAATACAAATGATACAATAACAATTAACATTTTAAAGCAGCACAAAACAATTAGATAAGATATCCTCTAAAAACATTTATCTAAACCAGTGTTTCCCAACCTTTTTTGGGCAAAGGCACACTTGTTTCATGAAAAAAATCTTGAGGCACACCACCATTACAGCCCCGTGACGTCAGCGCCCAGCGTCACGCCGGGAGGGACGCACGAAAGTGTAAGTTTCAATTTTTCCCCCTCCCCCTTGCCTTCCTTCTGTGCCAACCGCCAAAAAGCCAAGAATCGCGGGACCGCCGGCGGAGGGGGGAGGGCGAGAGGAGGCAGCGGCGAGCCCCGTTCCTCCCCATCCGCCCCATCCCGTGCAAGGAGCGCGAACAGGTGTGAGAAGGGGGTCAAACCTGCGGGTCGGCGCCGGGGAACCTCCAAGCTTTGGGGTGGGGGGGGAGGAGGCAGCAAAGCGAGGCAGGAAGGAGAGCGCGGCTTGGCTGGGTGAGCTTTGGCAGGGGCAGGGAATGAGAGCCGCGAGGCGGGCGCTGCGGACGGAGGCGCTGCCTGCCGAGCTCGCAGGCAGCCAGGCAGGCAGACGGCGAGAGCCCCGCTCTGGGCGGCCTCTCCTCGCCGCCGCCGCCCCGCCTCTCGCCGCCCGACTCGCCCGCCTCCCTCCGGGGACGGCGCCCCAATTGAAAATTTGACTTAAAAAAAAAAATCTTTCAAATTTTTTAATTTTTCCCGCGGCACACCAGGCAACATCTCGCGGCACACTAGTGTGCCGCGGAACAGTGGTTGAAAAACACTGATCTAAACAACAGCAACGAGCATATGGCAACATAATAACTACTACCAGATCCAAAATACAGAAATACAACAGAGACCACCAGTGCTACCTACCAAGTATAATAACAACAACAACAACAACATTTATATTATTATATAAAAATATTATTACAGCATATATAAAAACATAGTAAAACATCAAACATTAAAACCTTCCCGATACAGGGCTGCCTTCAGATGTCTTCTAAAAGTTTTGTAATTCTTTATCTCGACATCTGAAGGGAGGGCATTCCACAGGGAGGGTGCCACTACTGAGAAGGCCCTCTGCCTAGTTCCCTGTAACTTCACTTCTCACAGTAAGGGAACCAGCAGAAGACCCTTAGAGGTGCTGAAAGACCAACATTGCCTCCCAGTACATTTCTGAGCACAATTCAAAGTGTTGGTGCTCACCTTTAAAGCCCTAAATGGCCTCAGCCCAGTATACCTGAAGGAGCGTCTCCACCCCCATCATTCTGCCCGGACACTGAGGTCCAGCGCTGAGGGCCTTCTGGCGGTTCCCTCTTTGGGAGAAGTAAGGTTGCAGGGAACCAGGCAGAGGGCCTTGTCAGTGGTGGCGCCCGCCCTGTGGAACACTCTCCCATCAGATGTCAAGGAAATAAACAACTATCTGACTTTTAGAAGATATCTGAAGGCAGCCCTGTTTAGGAAAGTTTTTAATGTCTGATGTTTTATTGTATTTTTAATATTTTGTTGGGAGCCACCCAGAGTGGCTGGGGAAACCCAGCCAGATCACTGGGGTATAAATAATAATATGTTGTTTTTGTTGTTGTTGTTGTTGTTGTTGTTGTTGTTAATCTCACTTCCGCTGCTTTCTCCGCAGTCTTAAGCTCACATTAACAGAGGGGGCAAAATTACATATTCCCCACCCTGGCACTCCTTGTTCTCACCAGGGAACACCCAGGATCATTTCTCCCACATGCATGCACTTAATAAGATTTCTTGCTAATTAACAGTGCAATCCTAGCCATGTGTACTGAGAATTAAATTCTATTGAATTGAATGAGGCTTGCCCCCAGCTAAATGGGGTAAGCATCGCAGCTGAAGACTGCAATGTTAAATCAGTAATCTTTGTTAAATCATCCTGGATGTTCAGTCTTGCTTAAGACAGAACAAGTGATCTTAATCAGACTAGGGCTACCTAGTTCAACCTTCTTGGGGAAAATCCCAACAACCAACAAATGCTATATGGTCCACTACAAATTGACCAGTGGCCCACCAGCGGATTGTGGTCCATCTTTGCATACCTGTAAAATCATGTGTTTGTTCTACAGGGAACCTCCCCAACCCAATTCATTGTTAACAAACAACAGAAATAGGAGCCAGCACAGGCATAACACTTGCTCTTTTTAAACTAGTTTTTTAAAATTAGGGGCCAGCTTTGAGAGCATGTACTCTCTATCTCTGTGCCTGCTTTTCTCTGAGGCAAATCCCTTTTCACACTTAACCATGTGAAACAATTGACCTTAAGTACAGTTAATGCCAGAACTCAGAAATTGCTTAATTACAGTTAAGGACAGACTTCTGCTCCTTGCAGCTTACAAATCTGATATTTGACAGTTGGAGAGACCACAACAGAGGAAAGGGAGAGGTATGGTTTGAATACATGCAAATGCAATTACACATACCGTATTTTTCGGACTATTGGACGCACCGGTCCATAGGACGCACCTAGATTTGGGGGGGGGGAAATAAAGGGGGAAAAAATTTATCCCCCCCCACCAGGCGCGGGGCTGGGGCGGGGAAGCCCGAGCTTCCCCCTCCCCCAGAACGGGACTCAGAGCCATGCCGAAGCTGCACGCAGCTTTGGCATCGCTCTGGGAGCTTGCGGGGCTGGGGGAGGAGGAAGCCTTCCGCCAGCCTCCAAACCAAGTCGGGGGACAGCGGGAATGGCGCGCTGCGCCTCTCCCGCTGTCCCCCGAGTTTGCGGGGCTGGCGACGGGGAGGAGCAGGCTTCTCCCACCGCCAGCCTTCTAACCAAGTTGGAGGACAGCGGGAAGGGCGCACTGCGCCTCTCCCGCTGTCCCCCGAGCTTGTGGGGCTGGCGGTGGGGCTCTCCTGAAGCCTGGAGGTTGTGGGGCTGGTGGGGGGGAGAAGCAGGCTTGCTTCTCCCACCCCCAGCCTCCAGATCAGGTCGCGGAATAGCGGGATGGCGGAGCGCTGCCATCCCGCGATTCCCCGACCTGATCTGGAGGTTGTGGGGCTGGTGGGGGGGAGAAGCAGGCTTGCTTCTCCCACCCCCAGCCTCCAGATCAGGTCGCGGAATAGCGGGATGGCGGAGCGCTGCCATCCCGCGATTCCCCGACCTGATCTGGAGGTTGTGGGGCTGGTGGGGGGGAGAAGCAGGCTTGCTTCTCCATCCCCCAGCCTCCAGATCAGGTCGCGGAATAGCGGGATGGCGGAGCGCTGCCATCCCGCGATTCCCCGACCTGATCTGGAGGTTGTGGGGATGGTGGGGGGGAGAAGCAGGCTTGCTTCTCCATCCCCCAGCCTCCAGATCAGGTCGCGGAATAGCGGGATGGCGGAGCGCTGCCATCCCGCGATTCCCCGACCTGATCTGGAGGTTGTGGGGCTGGTGGGGGGGAGAAGCAGGCTTGCTTCTCCCACCCCCAGCCTCCAGATCAGGTCGCGGAATAGCGGGATGGCGGAGCGCTGCCATCCCGCGATTCCCCGACCTGATCTGGAGGTTGTGGGGATGGTGGGGGGGAGAAGCAGGCTTGCTTCTCCCACCCCCAGCCTCCAGATCAGGTCGCGGAATAGCGGGATGGCGGAGCGCTGCCATCCCGCGATTCCCCGACCTGATCTGGAGGTTGTGGGGATGGTGGGGGGGGAGAAGCAGGCTTGCTTCTCCCACCCCCAGCCTCCAGATCAGGTCGCGGAATAGCGGGATGGCGGAGCGCTGCCATCCCGCGATTCCCCGACCTGATCTGGAGGTTGTGGGGCTGGTGGGGGGGAGAAGCAGGCTTGCTTCTCCCACCCCCAGCCTCCAGATCAGGTCGCGGAATAGCGGGATGGCGGAGCGCTGCCATCCCGCGATTCCCCGACCTGATCTGGAGGTTGTGGGGATGGTGGGGGGGGGAGAAGCAGGCTTGCTTCTCCCACCCCCAGCCTCCAGATCACGTCGTGGAATAGCGGGATGGCAGAGCGCTGCCATCCCGCGATTCCCCGACCTGATCTGGAGGTTGTGGGGATGGTGGGGGGGAGAAGCAGGCTTGCTTCTCCCACCCCCAGCCTCCAGATCAGGTCGTGGAATAGCGGGATGGCGGAGCGCTGCCATCCCGCTATTCCCCGACCTGATCCGGAGGTTGTGGGGATGGTGGGGGGGGGAGAAGCAGGCTTGCTTCTCCCACCCCCAGCCTCCAGATCAGGTCGTGGAATAGCGGGATGGCGGAGCGCTGCCATCCCGCTATTCCCCGACCTGATCTGGAGGTTGTGGGGATGGTGGGGGGGGGGAGAAGCAGGCTTGCTTCTCCCACCCCCAGCCTCCAGATCAGGTCGGGGAATAGCGGGATGGCGGCGCTTCGCCATCCCCCTATCCCCCGAGCTTGTGGGGCTGGGGGGAGAGAAGCAGGCTTGCTTCTCCCCCCGCCAGCCTCCAGATCAGGTCGGGGAATAGCGGGGTGGCGGCTCTGCACCTCCCCGCTGTCCCCAGCTTTTGGGTGCAGGCTGCTGCCCGCAAGCCTTGCGAGCCCGCGGGACATCCCGCCGGGCTTGCAAGACTCGGGATAGCTTCCTGAAGCCTGGAGAGCGAGAGGGGTCGGTGCGCACGGACCCCTCTCGCTCTCCAGGCTTCAGCAAAAGCCTGCATTCGCACCATAGGACGCACACACATTTCCCCTTCATTTTTGGAGGGGAAAAAGTGTGTCCTATAGTGCGAAAAATACGGTACCTAGATTTCATTTCCCTTTCATTGGAATGAGAAAACACACCTCAAGGAAACATACAGGGGTGTGTGGGTGTTTTTTATAGATTTAGATACAGATGCACACATAAATATGTTTGAACTCTGGACTATACTTTTTTACACCTGAAAGCTGTGCTCCCAACTTTCTTTAGGTAGGCACAATAGCTGTACATAGCAGTACCTTTTTCTTATTTGCTGGTTTTTAAGTGCACTATAAATGCACTATAAATAATGAGAAATAGAGTGATAATGTCTTGAAGTCTTAAAACAGCTTCTCTGGAAAGCCACTCCAGCCACCCTCTTGGGAAGAAAAATCCCCTAACTGCACAAAAGGTGTAAGTTAGGTCCCTAGACTGAAATTGGTGTGGGGCTTTGCTGAGTTTGCAGATTTCTCTCTGAGCAGTGTTGCACCTCAGTTGATTGCAGTGCCAGAGCTCAGAGATAATATGGAAACGTGACTCCCTTGGGACTCAAATCATTGATTGCCAGGCCTGATGCTTGTCATAGAACTTTTTATGTTCTGCATGTTTGTTTTTGTAGTCATCATCCTGATGAGAAGATAGCAGTGTCATTCTGACACCATCTAGTTAAATGCCAGCAGAATCAGAAGCTGTTGCAAGGCACTTTGACTTGGACTGGTAGGACTGAAATAGGAGAACCTTGCAGTTCATTAAAATGGTATATAACACTACTTTACGCTCTCTCTAAAGATCCAGTGTGGAAGGTGCAACAGGGGCTTGACACTAATGAGCCCCAGAAATATGAAACAAATGTCTGAAGGTGCTGTTCTGTTGCGAAGAGAATCCTTGGCAACTTTCTCTCTCTGCATCTTGTTGACTTTTTGCCCATTAGAGTATTATCCTTTAGTGTCATAACTTAGCCCAGAGTCAGACATGTGACCTGACAATGCATATCCTGTTGGCTTCAGTGAGACTCTGGTGGAGGAGAGCAGGCATTTGATCTCTCATTTAAGGAGTCTTGCCCCATTGAGTATTTTTTAAAATAATGATATTAATAACAACAACAACAACAACAACAACAACAACAACAACAACAACAATAATAATAATAATAATTTCTCACATACAAGAACAGGTGTTAGCCTAAGAATGATGATAAACAGAGATGCTGCCTAATTAAAGAGATCCAAGATTTGGCTAGCTGCATGAGTTGTAATTGATGAATTATTTAAGCAAATCTTCATATATTTGCACATGAATATAATAGCTCTGAAATGAAAAGTGTGCATTTCTTTGCTTTTAGATGGGCAGCATTTTTTAGAAGGAATTCCCTCCTATGCATGTCAAGAAGGGAAAGTCTTCTAAGATAACACTTGCTGTTTTTCTAAATGTTTGCATTAGACAAATGTTAATTTCTTTGTTTTTAAATCTGCCAGCTAATCAGAAACACATTTTAATTGATCAAAAGTATTGTAATCAGTTGCCTGATCTAATGAACAATTGCAGCACTAATAATAAGGCTATCACAGATCCAATCCATGTTAACCCTTTGTAGATTAAAACACACACAGTAACAATCAGTTTGGAATCACATATCTGTACTGCAAGAAAGTAGTGTGAATAAAACAATACAAGTAGCAAACTTGGTAGGTATTATGCACGACACCATTTGCAAATAAAAAAATTCAGGCCTTCATATAAAACATTTATAAACTGTTAAAAACATCAAAAAACAATAAACATCTGAAGTGAATTTAAACACAAATGTAACTGTTCAATCATGTGCCTTGATGGGCCCAACAAAACACAAAAGTTTTTGGTAGAAGTCTACAGGAGTACAGTTATGGCACCTTCCTATGTCAGTAGGGGAATTCCAAAGTCAAGTTCTGTCACACTAAAGGAATGACTCTTTACACATACAGAATGGGCACTGTGTGGCACTTGTAGAAGCACATCATTGCTGTGATTTGCAATCATTCATCAACCACAGAAATGACACCTAGTCTCAGCAGCTGCAGGCCTTTCAGTTCTGAGGCTTTCTCTCTTAACATCTCAGGATGTTGGCTTTGTTTCTATACCCTGTCAACTCCGAACCCATGTCTACTAGGAACAAGCATGTTTTAGGATGCTCTCATCTTCATGCATCTTGCATATTCATTTAGGAAGGTGAGTCATAATGCTGGGAGTGTTGTGAACACCTCCAGGGGAGAGGACAGGAAAGAGAAGAAGTCCTTCTGTGTGATCAAAAGTCCATTCCACTTACACACAGACAACACGGAATGACACCCAATATCATCATAAACTCAGTGAGAGCAATAATACTGCTTGTTTATGTAGTGAGCCTTGCTTTAAATGCATATTTAACACAGAGGTGTAATCACCCGAAAAGGCAGGATGCATAGCATGCTGTTCCTAGAAGTGTATTCTTACTACTGTAGATTAGAAGAGCCCTCTGAAAACCCCTAATAGCACTTACCTTTGAATTTGCATCTGCATTGAGGATGCAGAACCACAGCTGTCAGCTCTGTTGCATCTCAGCTACAATCTTTGAGAACTTGAACTTTGAAAAGTGAAAAATCCTAAATGTGCTTTTGCATTTGTATCAGTTTCATGTGTACGGGTTTTTGTTACCAGATTTTCTTTTTCAGAGACCCGAGTTGACTTAGTTCTGTAGAGGTGGTTTGGTGAGTCCTTTACTTCTTTACTAAAGAGGCCTGGGGCTCTTCTCATCATTAGCTAATAGATTTTCAAATTTACACATGGACCCATGAGGCCATGTACCATTTTTCCTAGCTGAGAGCTGCATTTCTTAGGACTTTGAGAAAATCTGATGAGGTACAGAGAAACACTTCAGAGTTGGAAATGGCCTCAGAGATTATATTATTGCTTATGTCCAGTATAGAATCTTATTAGAAAACACATCCCACTTACTAAGCATTCTTGCTATTGTGTATGTTTAATCACATCTGGGATTGGTGCTGAACTAAATTTGAGGCAAGAAAGGCTCCTTTGATTAAGGATTCAGCAACCTTGACCTTCAGTCAAAATGAAAGTCTACCTAGAAAAACACTGCTAGGAGACTAGATAAACCATTTCTTCTTTTATCCATCTTTTTAAAATAATAATAATAATCAAATCTATCATACATTCTCTGTATGAGTGTCCATAATACCAGCCTTAGATAAAGAAATCATTCATTTGGAAGAATCACCTGTTGCTGTATCCAGAGCTAGATTCCTGTTGCAAGATTCGCTGTTCAAAGCCTAACAGTATAGTCGTCATAATAATGAATCAGTACATTCACTGATTTACATATGCTGCAGATAATGGACACAATCCAGCAGCATTGTCCTGCTCAGGAGGACATTCAGCTGGATTCTGCCCATTATGGTGTGGTTTTTTTAACCAATTATGTTTGTAGATCCCTGTAACTTTTACAAGATCAAAGATGCCATTTTGTAATGTTGGATCCCCATTACTGGCAAGGGCACATGGACCTGAAAGAAAACAACTTTCACTTTTCAGTTCAGATTTGTGAAAGATTCAGGGAAGAGGTGGAAGAGATGTCTTTTTTGCTTGTAGACCACCTTGAGGTTATTGAAAAGCAATAAATGTTGTATTCCATTTTTATGAATGCCTCCTTTCAAGGTAGCCTCACCTAAAGTCACCTTACAGTATAGCGCATCTAGATAGTGTGCTCAGAGGGACATGCAATGCAATAAACCAGACTCATTACTGAAACAATATATTGCAGCAGGCACCCTCTGCTAAGCTGAAACACGCTTGTACGAGATGAAGGCAGAGCTTGCAATTTTGTATTAAAGGGAATCTGCAAGAAGTTTTACAAAAAGTTCTACATTTTAATTTTAGGAGAGATAAAGAATTTGCAGTGGGTTTCCTCCTCTCAGATATAGTATGATCTCCTGATCATGCATGAGAGATTTCCTGACTAAGATTCCACCTTGATTGAAGGGCAAGACCACACAACCTTTAATTGAGAAATCCTTCCTTGCATCACACTTAGTTCAGCAGTCCCTGGAGTAATTAGGTATTAGCATAGCAAAGATCCCAAGTAGATGAGAGACATAAACCACCAAGACCATAAATGTGCAGCAGAACCATATGTTGGGAAGGAGAAGTAGTGTGTGTGTGAAGTCTAAAAGCCAGCTGACCCAATCAGAAGAGGCCCTCATGCATTAGCCCATTCAGTCTTCAACTGAATATACCCAAAGGTTGGGTATATGTATTTATTATGTAGTTTCTCATATTTTTACTCCACCATTGGACAACAGTCCTTATATTGGCATACAATAAAAACAAAAAAGAGCCATTTTCCATCAGTCCCCTGATAAGATTTTAGAAACAGAATAGGGAAGGGAAAATTCAAGGACAGGAAGGACTTAAACATGGAATTTACAGGACAGATATAAATAATTCAAAAAAGGATATATAATATGGGGGAGGGGGACAAGGATGCTGTCAAACCTGGATCATGTTCAGTAGAGGGTGCAGCGAGGGAGAAGGAGATGAAGGCCATCTGCATACAATGGCAGCGGCAGGGCTAGGTGCTCAGACTGAGTGAGCAAAGCTGACCCTGCTGCTTTTAGAGACTATTTAGAAGCACCAATTTTTCAGTTAAGCATTATATACATTGATTAAACAGGAAGGGGGCAGACGGAAAAGAAAACAGGGTCCCTTCACTTTTAATAGTTGTATGAAACTATTGTCAGGGCCCCTGTCCTCTCTTTGCCATATTCTGGAAATTCCACCTAGAATGCTCTGTCCTGTTGGTGCAAGGAGTGTGGGCTGGTCTCCCTGCAGATCCCTCCTTTGTTCAGAGCAGGGTTGTGATGCACAAGTTAACTCCTCATCTGACATCCCTCAGATCACCAGTTTGTTACCCACTGTAGGAGTTTTGGGGCTCACAGCTCACGGAAGAACCCCGACCAAACCCAAGAGGAGGCGTGTAGTGGTGATAGGGGATTCCCTACTGAGGGGAACAGAAGCAGTGATCTGTGGGCCTGACAAGATGTCTCGGGAAGTGTGCTGTCTCCCCGGGGCTAAGATCCAAGATGTAACTGAACGACTGCAAGGAATCATAAAACCCACTGACAAATACCCCTTCCTCTTGGTTCATGTGGGAACCAATGACACTGCAAGCAATAGCCTCCAGAAGATCAAAAGAGACTACGAGGCTCTCGGCAGGAAATTGAAGCAACTAAATGCACAAATTGTCATCTCGTCTGTCCTCCCAGTTGAACGACGTGGCCCAGGGAGAGAGGGGAAAATAATGGAAGTGAACAGCTGGCTTCGCAAATGGTGTAAACAGGAACAGTTTGGATTCTTAGATCACGGACTGCAGTTTCTTGAAGATGGACTTCTGGCAAGTGATGGGCTGCACCTCACAACGGTTGGGAGAAATGTTTTTGCCAAAAATCTCAGAAACCTCATCAGGAGGGCTTTAAACTGACTAATGTGGGGGAGGGAGACAGTGCTCCTGAAGGTAGGAGTCTATCAATTAATGAAGATGATCATCCAAATGTCATAGACCAAATGGAGCAAACAGCACGCGGACCTAGTGGTGGGAGGAAAAAATCCTTAAATAAGAGACACGGGGGAATGATTAATGGACTTCAATGTCTGTACACTAATGCGCAAAGCATGGGAAATAAACAAGATGAGCTTGAGCTCTTGGTACAGCAAACTAAATATGACATAATAGGCATCACTGAAACCTGGTGGGATAAGTCCCACGATTGGAATGTAATAATGGGGGGATACAATCTATTTCAGAGAAACAGACCAGACAAGAAAGGAGGAGGAGTGGTGTTATATGTCAGGGATGTGTATACCTGTGAAGAGATCCAAGATTTAGAACCTCAAAGCCAAAGTGAGAGCATTTGGGTCAAAATTAAGGGAGAGAAAAATAACAGGGACCTCATTGTGGGAGTTTACTATAGATCCCCAAGCCAAACGGAGGACATAGATGATGCCTTCCTGGAACAGATGGCCAAGCATGCAAAAGGAAGGGAGATAGTAGTAATGGGGGACTTCAATTACCCGGATATTTGTTGGATGTCAAACTCAGCCAAGAGCATAAGGTCAAACAGATTCCTCACTGGCCTTGCAGACAACTTCATTGTCCAGAAAGTGGGAGAAGCAACAAGAGGAACAGCCATTTTAGATCTGGTCCTAACCAATGTTGATGACCTGGTTAGTGGGGTAGAAGTGGAAGGATCATTAGGCGCGAGTGATCATGCTCTTCTGAAGTTTACTATACAGCGGAAAGGAGCAGCCAAGCATACTAGGACTCAATTTCTTGACTTTAAGAAAGCCGACTTCATAAAACTTAGGGAAGTGCTGGGTGAGATCCCATGGACAGTAATACTAAAAGGAAAGGGAGTTCATGATGGCTGGGAGTTTGTTAAGAGGGAGATCGTAAAAGCACAACGTCAGGCAATACCAATGAGACGGAAACATGGAAGGTGCCTAAAGAAGCCAGGGTGGCTATCTAAAGAACTTTTAACTGAGTTAAGATTAAAAAAGGATGTGTACAAAAAATGGAAACGGGGGGAAACCACCAAAGAGGAATTCAAACAAATAGCCAGCACGTGTAGACACAAAGTCAGAAAAGCTAAAGCACAGAATGAACTCAGGCTTGCTAGAGAGGTTAAAAGCAACAAAAAAGGCTTTTATGGGTATGTTCGTAGCAAAAGGAAGAACAAAGAAACAGTGGGGTCACTCAGAGGAGAAGATGGTGAAATGCAAACAGGGGACACAGAAAGGGCTGAACTCCTCAATGCCTTCTTTGCCTCAGTCTTCTCCGATAAAGAAAACAATGCCCGACCTGAAGAATTTGGAGCAAATGATTCAGCAAAGGAAACACAGCCCAGAATAACTAAGGAGATAGTACAAGAATATTTGGCTAGTTTAGATGTATTCAAGTCTCCAGGGCCAGATGAACTGCATCCAAGAGTATTAAAAGAACTGGCAGATGTGATCTCAGAACCACTGGCAGTCATCTTTGAGAATTCCTGGAGAACAGGCAAAGTCCCGGCAGACTGGAGGAGGGCAAATGTTGTCCCTATTTTCAAAAAGGGGGAAAGAGAGGACCCAAATAATTACCGCCCAGTCAGTCTGACATCTACCAGGGAAGATTCTGGAGCAGATCATTAAGCAAACAGTCTGTGAGCACCTAGAAAGGAATGCTGTGATCACCAATAGTCAGCATGGATTTCTGAAAAATAAGTCATGTCAGACTAACCTGATCTCGTTTTTTGACAGAATTACAAGCCTGGTAGATGAAGGGAACGCAGTGGATGTAGCCTACCTTGATTTCAGCAAGGCATTTGACAAGGTGCCCCATGATATTCTTGTAAAGAAGCTGGTAAAATGCGGTCTTGACTATGCTACCACTCAGTGGATTTGTAACTGGCTGACTGACCGAACCCAAAGGGTGCTCATCAATGGTTCCTCTTCATCCTGGAGAAGAGTGACTAGAGGGGTGCCACAGGGTTCTGTCTTGGGCCCGGTCTTATTCAACATCTTTATCAATGACTTGGATGATGGACTCAAGGGCATCCTGATCAAATTTGCAGATGACACCAAACTGGGAGGGGTGGCTAACACCCCAGAGGACAGGATCACACTTCAAAACGACCTTGACAGATTAGAGAACTGGGCAAAAACAAACAAGATGAATTTTAACAGGGAGAAATGTAAAGTATTGCACTTGGGCAAAAAAAATGAGAGGCACAAATACAAGATGGGTGACACCTGGCTTGAGAGCAGTACATGTGAAAAGGATCTAGGAGTCTTGGTTGACCACAAACTTGACATGAGCCAACAGTGTGACGCGGCAGCTAAAAAAGCCAATGCAATTCTGGGCTGCATCAATAGGAGTATAGCATCTAAATCAAGGGAAGTAATAGTGCCACTGTATTCTGCTCTGGTCAGACCACACCTGGAGTACTGTGTCCAGTTCTGGGCACCACAATTCAAGAAGGACACTGACAAACTGGAACGTGTCCAGAGGAGGGCAACCAAAATGGTCAAAGGCCTGGAAACGATGCCTTATGAGGAACGGCTAAGGGAGCTGGGCATGTTTAGCCTGGAGAAGAGGAGGTTAAGGGGTGATATGATAGCCATGTTCAAATATATAAAAGGATGTCACATAGAGGAGAGAGAAAGGTTGTTTTCTGCTGCTCCAGAGAAGCGGACACGGAGCAATGGATCCAAACTACAAGAAAGAAGATTCCACCTAAACATTAGGAAGAACTTCCTGACAGTAAGAGCTGTTTGACAGTGGAATTTGCTGCCAAGGAGTGTGGTGGCGTCTCCTACTTTGGAGGTCTTTAAGCAGAGGCTTGACAACCATATGTCAGGAGTGCTCTGATGGTGTTTCCTGCTTGGCAGGGGGTTGGACTCGATGGCCCTTGTGGTCTCTTCCAACTCTATGATTCTATGATTCTATGATTCTACATAGCATGCCGTTCCCAGAAAGAAGGCATGATCATGGAGTAGATCAACAAGGTGACTGTGGGAAATGGCTCAAGGATGGACAAGGCAGTGGACTTAACAAACAATGACAAATATACCAGAGCAAATCCCAGCCTGGGTCAAGTTCAAGTGAAATTATCTGAAGAAATGAATCAAAAGGGAGGTTTGGCCTGGCTTCCAGTGCCACTACTTGCTAGGGAAAGATTAGCTCTTTCAGTTGCTACAGAGAACATAATCAGCCTAATTAAACCTATCAACATGTGATTCCAGGATCTCCCATTGTTCAGTGATTAATACCCTGCTGTTTTTAAAGTTTGTTAACAAATTGTTGTCTGTGTGGTAAGGTGTTAAGAGTATAAAACAATACTAGATTTTGGAAGGGAAGTTGCTACATGCATAATAGAAATCACTATTCAGCTTCGATGGTACACAGAGAGTGGAAATAACTTTATAACTGTTATTACAGGGAGTCTAGCTAAAAACATTTTAAAAAACTACCCAATTCCATCTTGCTTTTCTTTTCTTGCTTTGCTTTTCCTTCCTTCCTTTTTTTAAATGCACGTTTTCAAACTATAAGTGTTGGCACCCTCATTCAACATTCTCCAGCCACTGAATGCTTAACCAAACACAAGATCTTACACAACCTCCCAGGACACACACACACTTTGGAGAAACTTCTTGGCAAAGCTCTAGAAGGTGAACTGTGTGGTAGCAAAAATGGCAAAGGGTCTAAAGGAATCCTTAACATGAATACATTGTACAGCCGTACCTTGGTTTTTGAACAGCTTAGTTTTCAAACATTTTGGCTCCCGAACACCGCAAACCTGGAAGTGACTGTGCCAGTTTGTGAACTATTTTTGGAAGCCAAATGTCTGACGGGGCTTTTGCAGCTTCTGATAAGCTGCAGGTTTTCAAACATTTAGGAAGTCGAATGGACTTCTGGAACAGATTCTGTTTGACTTCCAAGGTATGACTGTATTGTGCTTTTGTGGACTGCTGCTTACTTTGTCAGATGTATAACGTGAAGGGTGATTGGATTCAGTGGAGGACAGGATTCACTTAACAGTTGTGTAGAAGAGGGCACAGGGTAAGCATCATCGAACAACAACCAGGACCCATGGTTGACCCTTGAGGATGGGCATATTTTTATTCTTACTCATTGTAGTATGTAATATGTGTTTATGGGTTTTGCAGAGATGGGGAGAGAGTTCTGACAGGGACTGAATCAAATAGTTTCCACCCTTTGCCTTCTAGCTGGCTCGCCACAATAAAATACTGCAGCACATGCTGAAGCCTGGGTCTGATCCAGAAGAAGGAGATGATGCTTTGAAGCACTATGCTAATCACACAGCCCAGATTGAGGTAAAGAGTTGTTCACAGAATGCAAAACATGTAGAGTCAACACACTTGGACCTCTGGAAAATGCCTCTGAACCTCCCAGTTCCATGAACGTCAAAGTTAGCCATCTCGTTAAGAATCTTCATTGCAGGGAGTGGAGTAGAGGAAGCTGGAGATAATTTCTAGTCCTTTATTTAAATGAGGCATCCACTTGAGTTCCACTCTAAGGGACAGTGCATTAAAAGAGGGAGGGGGATGTGACAGCCACCATTCAGTTCTGAACAATGTGAAGAAGGATGTGCAGAGTAGACAAAATTAAGTACCGTATTTTTCTGTGTTAAACCTCATGCCCCCATGTATAAGATGCCCCCTCTTTTCTGGGACTCCAAATTGAGAAAATTTGGGGAGATTGCCCAGAGTTGTTGAGCTTTTTTCGGGAGGATTGCCCACAGTTGCTGAGCTTTGGGGGGGGGGGTGCCAAGAATTGTTCACCCACAGGACCGCCACAGCCAATTGTGTGCACGTCGACAAATCCACCAATCATCTGTACACTCGCCGAAAGCAAGCGCCAATCGCCCGCCCAATTGCCGGAGCAGCCAGTAGCCAGCGGCCTTGTCGCACCCACCAATCACCCGCAATTGCAGCAGCCACCAATTGCCCATCCCACCTCTCCACTATCCGTGTAGATAGATAGATAGATAGATAGATAGATAGATAGATAGATAGATAATTTATTACGGTCGGAGACCAGCTTATAAAACACACTTGGGGTACAGTCACAGAAGGAAAACAAACAATTAAAACAATGTACAGCAATAAATTTAAAAACAATGTACAACAATAAACTACCGCAGGTGGTTGACCCAGAGTCACCCATAGATCCGAGTTTGGGGATTTTCTTAATAAACTAGTTTGAGTTGGGATATGGTCTGTGCCTGCAGGTCTATACACAGAATATGGCGAGCATGCTAGTCATTTTCTGATTTTTGCCTAACAGGAAAAGGTCGAATTTTTGCTTTTCTGGGAGGTCAGCGAGCCTCACCAGTAGGGGATCAATGGTCTTACTACATGCCTCTTCATAAAAGGAACATCTAATGAACAAGTGCTCTGGGCTTCCTATCTCCCCCAATGAACAGGCGCAAAGTCACTGAGCTCCTTCCAGGACCGGTGAGGGCAGAGCTGAGCTTCTGGGGAGTGTAAAGGCCCTTCTTGCATTTTTATATACAAGAAAGAAGAGATATGCCACCGGTGCTTATACACTATCCATGTATAAGATGACCCCCAATTTTTAGCATATTTTTAAAATAAAATAACCTTAACTTATACACAGATAAATACTGTATTTCTTCACACAGCACACAATCTAGAAATTACCAGCACAAGGTCTGGTGGTGGCCACTAGCCTAGGTGGATTTTGAAAGGATTAAGAGACGTTAACGAGTTAGTCTCTTTTTAAATTTTTAAATTAGTGATTAGCAGGGCTTTTCTTCAGCTAGAACTCACCTCTCAAGTGGGCGCCATTGCCATTATAAGAGAACAAGTGAGGCGTTCATGGCAGCGCCATGGTGCAGGTTGACGGTGCCCAGGGGCATGGCACGGAGGATGGCCATGGCAACCCAAGCCCTCTCCACTGGCCAAGCCACAGGGGTCTGACAGGAGATGGAGGAGACTAGGCAGTGTGCACAGAGTTTAGCAAAGTGAAGGGAGGGAGAAATAGGCTTGAAGCTGCCCAGCAAGGAGGGCAGACCTGAAGGCTGTGGCACCATGTTCACGAAAAAGGAGGCAGCTGCCAGAGCCTCTCCTCTCCTTGGTGGGTGGCAGCAATGGTGCCCTCCCTCTCAGCTGGCCAAGGGGTGGGGCATGTGCAGGTGGCAGCACCGCCCTAGCCCTGAAGGCCCAGCCTGGGATTGTCTTGTCTTGCCTCCTCATGGCTCTGGTCTTGATAAGGGAACCTGTCATTGGGGTGCCTGGTTGTGCCGCCTTGCACCTCTTCAAAAATCTGTGCCTGCAGCCCTCCTGACCCTCCACATGCTACACCCCTGGTTCATGGTGAGTTCTGGCATCTTATTTTCTAGAAAAACAGCACAGTAGTTATAAGCCATTATGACTAAATATAGTCTCCATGTTTAGCACCAGTATACTTCAAAGTATCATTTCTTGGGGGCAGACAATGCTTAATGGCCAGCATCACTGTGTCCCAAGCTTCTGCACCAGTGTTCTCTAAGCTGGTGGCATCCAGATGTTTTGGACTACAACTCTCATCAGCCCCAGCCAGCATGGCCTAATGACTTGGAATTAGTGCCTAGAACATCTGAGGACACCAGCTTGGGGACGGCTGGTCTAGACAATCTGGCTGACCTTTGCTGGAAACAAAACAAAGGACCTTAGTCTAATCCAGCAAGGCAAATCTTATGTTCATATGACTATAGCAAACTACTTTTGGACTTGGAACATGGGAATTTCATGCCAGAGATTTTGAAATGGGCATTGCTTTCCTAAGATTTTAGCTCTGAGGATACTGATCCCAGTGTCTTTAAACTCGTTTGCATGGGGGATCCTGCCACAACCAAAGAAATGCATTTTTCTTATAAAACTGCTAACTTACATCAAGAAGCTTGAGCAGTTGAGAAAGCGTTGTGCCCATTTATCAAGATAGTCAAAACTGAATCATTTGCATCAGTATAGAATGAATTTAGCATTTAATGGGACATTTTAATTGTTTGCCTTGTGTATCAGTTTTGGCCCAAACTGAAGCTACTTTTCAAACCTTAAATTTCAGGTGTTGACAGTAGGACCTGGAATGTCACAATCTTCTTGATTAAGTGTTCAGATGGCAAAACGCTGAGACTATTTGCTCAGGTTCTGAATGCTAATTGTGGGGAAAATTTGTCCTGGCAAGTAAACAAATCAGCGCAGAAGGACTTCATCCTGCATAATAATATATGTCCTTCCTGTACTTCAGCTTTCACTGTAGCATTGCATTCCAGCTGATAAACCTTGGTCCACACTTTAAAGTTTGTGGAGGGACACCATTTCAGTCCTAGTCTCTAGAGCCTCTAGGGCAGAAGTCCTCATAGCTGCTCTGAAGAGGCAAGCAGATGAACCTGGTGCTTTGTTGGACTCACCACAGCATTTCCACATAGTGCTAAACCATGATTTAATGTTACATACAAATACAGTCAGCATGTTGCTTTTTAGACATTCAGGGCCACACATTAGAGAGAACCTCTGGCTCATCTCTATCCCCTCTCAATATACAGAGGCCCAGTTCAAATGTAATACCAAGCCAAATCATGCTTTACCATTCATGATTTATCTGGAGTGAGACAAACCATGAGCCCAAGTTCAAACGCAATGCTATACCAAAATACTTATTAGCTCTGGATATTTGCTCATTCTTGGTAAGTGAATTCTCTCCATTAATTCTCATTATTGGCTTAGTGTTGCATGCGACCCAGGTCAGTGTAGCACAATGTGTGAGATGCAGAGACCACCTTTGTATGTGAGTAGGTACCACTCACAAAACTTTCTCATGGCTTTTTTAATGGGGACACTGATCACATACAGGTAGATTGTTTTTTGTGCATGGAGGGCATGAGGCAAAGCCTCCCTCCCACATCTGGCAGCATGTAAGACCCATGTGTTCACCAGCACTTCCAGCTCATGTTACTTTCTTTAAAAATAAATCATTTTAATCATTGTGTAATGCTTAGCATTTTACTGTTTTCTGCAATTAAAAAAATTAAAAATAAGCTTTGCTGTGCTTTAGGGATGCATCATTTTCAAAACATTTCTGTCTACCTTTCAAGGGATGCTTAGGATTTTGGAGGACAAAGACTGAAGTTGAAAATCTCCCAAAGTGAAGCTTGCAGAGCATTTGTTAAAGAACAGTCACTTTGCTACCCTTGAAATTAATATTTCCCTCTTTCCTGCTTGTAGACAAACTGTAACTGTGCCAAATTACATTGTCTGGAAGATGGATAGAATTTAGCTGTATCTATCATCTTATTTGTCCCTTTCCTCAGCCCATAGAAGCAAGAATCAGTTTATATATGATATTCAAACCTTGTATGCATCTGAGTGAGAAACATATATTTGCAGATCGTCCGTCATGATAGGACTATGGAACAAATAGTCTTCCCTGTGCCAAATATCTGTGAATTCCTCACGCATGAATCCAAGTACCGTGTGTTCCATACTACCGAGAGAGATGAACAAGGAAGCAAAGTAAATGACTTTTTCCAACAGACAGAGGATCTGTATAATGAAATGAAGTGGCAAAAGAAAATCAGGAGTAAGTACAATAATTTGTGAGCTTGTTACATGCTATTGGCCTAGTTCACAGAAGATGCAAACCAAAGTTTGTCCCACTCTCTGAGATCAAGCAGTGTATGTCAGCATTCTGATCAGAATTTCTGTGTGTCCATGTGATACTGTGTAGAAAAAGAGAGACACTCATGTGACATGGCTCCAAAGCATTTTAGATCCAGAAGTCAACAACAACTTGTGCTTAGTCACAAGTGAAATCTGAAAAGCTGATCTGTACTGACTCTAATTGCAGATTCTGTTTCAGAAGTTTCTACCTGAAGAACAACAAGCACATCTCTCTCCTTAAAGAACAGTGACAATTAGTGTCAATACCTGTCTATGTTGGGATAGTTTGTATGGAATATTAATGAATAGCATCCAAATCATGACAGGATTTCTAATTTCCCGTGTGTGTGTGTGTGTGTGTGTGTGTGTGTGTGTGTGTGTGTCTATCTGAAATTGCTGTGCTCAGTAGTTATGAGAAGACGCTGATTCAATTATCACCTTAGCAATGAACTGAGGCAAGCCAGTAACTTGCATCTATAATTAGAGGATAATAATGCTAACTTACTTTACAAGCATGTTATAAAGAATACTGAGTTAATAATGTATGTGAAGCACTTTAGAAAAGCTTTATTATTTTATGCCATCCCCAGGAGCATGATAAGAATCATCATCATCAGTTTGAGTTTTTTGTATGTCACTTCTTCATGGTAAAACCATGCTGAAAGCAACTCACAACAAAAGGAATAATATTTTTTTTAAGATAATTCATTAACCATTACAAAACAGAACACATTTTAAACAAGCACAGACCAGGGACTCAGCTACACAGCTGCAAGTAAAACGTTTTAAATGTGTTGTAAAGTGCAATATACAAATTGGACACTAGATGGCAACCGAGCTATGCAAAATTCAATGTGTTTTTCAAAACGTTAAAGCATTTTCACAGCATTTTTTTATATGTGTGTAGATTCCACTAGGACTTGCAGGACTCACAGCTAGATGAAAATGAGCCAGTGGTGACCAAGTTCTTTGAAAAAGCAGATCTAAAATGGTCAGCATAATTTCTCAGACAGTGTGGATAGACTCTCTGTGCTGGCTCAGTAATTGGCCACATAGTAAAGATGAGTTTAAGACCTTGCATGTGTGGTCATCAGATTTATATTCAGCTTCCAGTATGTACCCTGACCAAACCTTTCAACAGTGACTTTAATTAATAAATTAATGCATTATGCCCAGGTATCATACCAGTTTTACATGGATCATTACTGGGTCTGGTTCTTGGTGCAGAAAGGGGTATTAAGACCAGATCCTCCACGGACATCCCTGATTTAGATTGCTGTTTTACATATTTAAAAACTAAAGCACAAAATAACACATGAGTTAGGAAGAAGAGGGACTGCTGTCTTTGCTACTACCTTTTGTTTTGGGAAGGACATACTGCTGTCCAGTTGCAGGTATGCTGAAATCCTACCTTTCACCATTGATTTCCATGAGCATATTTCTTTCCCTGGAGGAAGGGAGGTGTACAGTGGCACCTCTGGTTACGAACTTAATTTGTTCTGGAGGTCTGTTCTTAACCTGAAACTGTTCTCAACCTCCGCTAAAGGTACCACTTTAGCTAATGGGGCCTCCCGCTGCTGTCACGCTGCAGCTGCGTGATTTCTGTTCTCATCCTGAGCTAAAGTTCTTAACCCGAGGTACTACTTCCGGGTTAGCGGAGTCTGTAACCTGAAGTGTTTATAACCCAAGGTACCACTGTATTCTGAAAGAACCAGAAGGTGAGCACTGTATAGAAATTAAATCTGTGCCTGCCGTACCCTATTGATTCTTCCTCCCTGTGCATAGGGAATGCTAGAGTTTCTTGTACAGGTTCCCTTCAGTTTCAACACTGTGTCTGATTGGCTACAGCAAATCTCATTAGATTTTACAGGGTATAGATATGTAGTTGCCGTGAAATAAATTTGCATACATATCAGTAGTGGCTGGTGTGGTAGGAGAGAGCCATGGAGCAGGATGCACCAGCAGAGCCCATCCAACATGACTACCTTACCAACCTTGACCTTGTCCCCACCCTTCCTCTCTCCCACCTTATCTAGGTGAAGCTGCAACATTGTCAGAGTCAAGGGGGGCTCCAGCCCACCGCACGGCCGCTACTGATGAATCATCTAGTATTGATTTATCTATGTACGTACTGCTTAATTGCCAAAGTAGCATTGAAGCAGGTTACAAGTATAAATCTACAATTTAGCCTTAGTTGTTTCCCTCATGGTAATGGGCTTGAAGCATAGGCTAGGCCCTCCTGGATATCTTTCCCCCTTTCTTGGTCTCTGAGTGACTTGGCCTCCATGGCTCATACTCACCCCTCTCTTCCATAATGTGTAGTTTTACTCACATGTGATGTCACATGTAAATAAAACAACAAATCTAGGTGGGAAGCCAGCACCACACAGCAGCTGCTTCTGCTGCCTCTTGTCTAATGACCTTGACTGGCTGCCCAGGGCCTCTTTTCATTGTGAGAACAGAGCCTAAATTTGTTTCATTTCAAACCCCCTGGTGCCCACAGATGTTTTAGTTGTTTACTGCTTCATTGCAGGAGATTTTACATCACATCACTTCTAGAAACTGTTATTTTTTGATGATCATAATTCTGCTGCCCCCTTGTCAAAATGTTGCTCTTCCCTCCCCAGATAATCCAGCTCTATTCTGGTTCTCCCGGCACATTTCCCTCTGGGGAAGTATATCTTTCAATCTGGCCGTTTTCATCAACCTAGCGGTAGCTCTTTTCTACCCATTTGGAGATGATGGCGATGAAGGTAAGCAATTTCATAGAATCATAGAATCATAGAGTTGGAATAGACCACAAGGGCCATTGAGTCCAACCCCCTGCCAAGCAGGAAACACCATCAGAGCACTCTTGACATGGTTGTCAAGCCTCTGCTTAAAGACCTCCAAAGAAGGAGACTCCACCACACTCCTTGGCAGCAAATTCCACTGTCAAACAGCTCTTACTGTCAGGAAGCTCTTCCTAATGTTTAGGTGGAATCTTCTTTCTTGTAGTTTGGATCTATTGCTCCGTGTCCGCGTCTCTGGAGCAGCAGGAAACAACCTTTCTCCCTCCTCTATGTGACATCCTTTTATATATTTGAACATGGCTATCATATCACCCCTTAACCTCCTCTTCTCCAGGCTAAACATGCCCAGCTCCCTTAGCCGTTCCTCATAAGGCATCGTTTCCAGGCCTTTGACCATTTTGGTTGCCCTCCTCTGGACACGTTCCAGTTTGTCAGTGTCCTTCCTGAATTGTGGTGCCCAGAACTGGACACAGTACTCCAGGTGTGGTCTGACCAGAGCAGAATACAGTGGCACTATTACTTCCCTTGATCTAGATGCTATACTCCTATTGATGCAGCCCAGAATTGCATTGGCTTTTTTAGCTGCCGCGTCACACTGCTGGCTCATGTCAAGTTTGTGGTCAACCAAGACTCCTAGATCCTTTTCACATGTACTGCTCTCAAGCCAGGTGTCCCCCATCTTGTATTTGTGCCTCTCATTTTTTTTGCCCAAGTGCAATACTTTACATTTCTCCCTGTTAAAATTCATCTTGTTTGTTTTTGCCCAGTTCTCTAATCTGTCAAGGTCGTTTTGAAGTGTGATCCTGTCCTCTGGGGTGTTAGCCACCCCTCCCAGTTTGGTGTCATCTGCAAATTTGATCAGGATGCCCTTGAGTCCATCATCCAAGTCGTTGATAAAGATGTTGAATAAGACCGGGCCCGAGACAGAACCCTGTGGCACCCCACTAGTCACTCTTGTCCAGGATGAAGAGGAACCATTGATGAGCACCCTTTGGGTTCGTTCGTTCGGTCAGTCAGCCAGTTACAAATCCACTGAGTGGTAGCATAGTCAAGACCGCATTTTACCAGCTTCTTTACAAGAATATCATGGGGCACCTTGTCAAATGCCTTGCTGAAATCAAGGTAGGCTACATCTACTGCGTTCCCTTCATCTACCAGGCTTGTAATTCTGTCAAAAAACGAGGTCAGGTTAGTCTGACATGACATATTTTTCAGAAATCCATGCTGACTATTGGTGAACATAGCATTCCTTTCTAGGTGCTCACAGACTGTTTGCTTAATGATCTGCTCCAGAATCTTCCCTGGTATTGATGTCAGACTGACTGGGCGATAATTATTTGGGTCCTCTCTTTTCCCCCTTTTGAAAATAGGGACAACATTTGCCCTCCTCCAGTCTGCCGGGACTTCGCCTGTTCTCCAGGAATTCTCAAAGATGATTGCCAGTGGTTCTGAGATCACATCTGCCAGTTCTTTTAATACTCTTGGATGCAGTTCATCTGGCCCTGGAGACTTGAATACATCTAAACTAGCCAAGTATTCTTGTACTATCTCCTTAGTTATTCTGGGCTGTGGTTCCTCTGCTGAATCATTTGCTCAAAATTCTTCAGGTCGGGCATTGTTTTCTTTATCGGAGAAGACTGAGGCAAAGAAGGCATTGAGGAGTTCAGCCCTTTCTGTGTCCCCTGTTTGCATTTCACCATCTTCTCCTCTGAGTGACCCCACTGTTTATTTGTTCTTCCTTTTGCTACGGACATACCCATAAAAGCCTTTTTTGTTGCATTTAACCTCTCTAGCAAGCCTGAGTTCATTCTGTGCTTTAGCTTTTCTGACTTTGTGTCTACACGTGCTGGCTATTTGTTTGAATTCCTCTTTGGTGGTTTCCCCCCGTTTCCATTTTTTGTACACATCCTTTTTTAATCTTAACTCAGTTAAAAGTTCTTTAGATAGCCACCCTGGCTTCTTTAGGCACCTTCCATGTTTCCGTCTCATTGGTATTGCCTGACGTTGTGCTTTTACGATCTCCCTCTTAACAAACCCCCAGCCATCATGAACTCCCTTTCCTTTTAGTATTACTGTCCATGGGATCTCACCCAGCACTTCCCTAAGTTTTATGAAGTCGGCTTTCTTAAAGTCAAGAAATTGAGTCCTAGTATGCTTGGCTGCTCCTTTCCGCTGTATAGTAAACTTCAGAAGAGCATGATCACTCGCGCCTAATGATCCTTCCACTTCTATCCCACTAACCAGGTCATCAACATTGGTTAGGACCAGATCTAAAATGGCTGTTCCTCTTGTTGCTTCTCCCACTTTCTGGACAATGAAGTTGTCTGCAAGGCCAGTGAGGAATCTGTTTGACCTTATGCTCTTGGCTGAGTTTGACATCCAAGAAATATCCGGGTAATTGAAGTCCCCCATTACTACTATCTCCCTTCCTTTTGCATGCTTGGCCATCTGTTCCAGGAAGGCATCATCTATGTCCTCCGTTTGGCTTGGGGATCTATAGTAAACTCCCACAATGAGGTCTCTGTTATTCTTCTCTCCCTTAATTTTGACCCAAATGCTCTCACTTTGGCTTTGAGATTCTAAATCTTGGATCTCTTCGCAGGTATACACATCCCTGACATATTATAATAATATAATAATAATTTATTATTTATACCCCGCCCATCTGGCTGAGTTTCCCCAGCCACTCTGGGCGGCTCCCAATCAGTGTTAAAAACAGTACAGCATTACATATTAAAAACTTCCCTGAACAGGGCTGCCTTAAGATGTCTTCTGAATGTCAGGTAATTATTTATCTCTTTGACATCTGATGGGAGGGCGTTCCACAGGGCGGTCGCTACTACCGAGAAGGCCCTCTGTCTGGTTCCCTGTAGCCTCACTTCTCGCAATGAGGGAACCGCCAGAAGGCCCTCGGCGCTGGATCTCAGTGTCCGGGCTGAACGATGGGGGTGGAGACGCTCCTTCAGGTATACAGGACCGAGGCCGTTTAGGGCTTTAAAGGTCAGCACCAACACTTTGAATCGTGCTCGGAAACGTACTGGGAGCCAATGCAGATCTCTCAGAACCGGTGTTATGTGGTCCTGGCGGCCACTCCCAGTCACCAGTCTAGCTGCCGCATTCTGGATTAATTGCATTTTTTGGGTCACCTTCAAAGGTAGAGCGCATTGCAGTAGTCCAAGCGTGAGATAACTAGAGCATGCACCACTCTGGCGAGACAGTTCGCGGGCAGGTAGGGTCTTAGCCTGCGTACCAGGTGGAGCTGGTAGACAGGTGCCCTGGACACAGAGTTAACCTGTGCCTCCATGGACAGCTGTGAGTCCAAAATGACTGCCAGGCTGCGCACCTGGTCCTTCAGGGGCACAGTTACCCCATTCAAGACCAGGGAATCCCCCACACCAACCCGCTCCCTGTCCCCCAAAAACAGTATTTCTGTCTTGTCAGGATTCAACCTCAATCTGTCAGCCGCCATATAACGCCACTCCTCCTTTCTTGTCTGGTCTGTTTCTCTGAAATAGACTGTATCCCTCCATTATTACATTCCAATCGTGGGACTTTTCCCACCAGGTTTCAGCGATGCCTATTATGTCATATTTAGTTTGCTGTACCAAGAGCTCAAGCTCATCTTGTTTATTTCCCATGTGTAATGTGTATGGGTTGGTCGTGCATAAGTTGCCGCCTCTCCAGGCTTTGATGCCTTGCTAAACCTTTCAGTCTGGCCAGCCCTTCACTTCGTGGCTGCCTCAGTCACTAGCAGAATCCGTCAGTGGGCATTTCTTAAATCTTTTCCAACATAAAAGTTGTTTGACACCCAGTCTCCTCCTACTCTCTCTGCGCGGAAGTCTTCTGCGCAGGGTGGGCGTGGGTAGCGGAGGACCCGTGCTCTCCCCGCTGGTGTCCGGTGAAGAGTCCTGGAGCCCTCTCGCCGATTCCCCCATCAGCCCCTCTATATCCCTGGTGTTGCGCTGATTTGCTTCCCCATCTGCGGAGCTGCCTCTCTCCCTGCTGGGCCCTTCTCCAGCATCATTTGAGAGCCTTCCCTCCGCCTCTAGCTCTGATGTCAGTTCCCTGACATCCACCTCCCCCCCAGGACCCCCTCCACCCCCGGCCCTACCTGTTGACCCAACTTCGTCCCTTTCTTCGGCCAACGATGCGGGGAACCCCCGGAAGGAGCTGTCGCCATCCTCTGAGGATTCAAAACCCGCTTCCCACCCGCTCTGATCCCTTCCCGCGGGGTGGGCCTCCCAGTCTGATTCTTCTTCCTCCGAAGCCTCTTCTCCCTCCTCTTCGGAGACAGAAAACCCCACAAAATCCTCTTCATCGTCTGTGGTTCCAAATTGCTCCTCCCAGAATCTTGCTAGTGGTTTGGGTTTGTCCGGGAACAGGCGGTGGAATTCCTCCACCAGATTCCCGTCAGTGATTGCCTCCGCGGGAACCCACGTGTTTTTCGACCCGGGTTCTCCCTCCCAAGCCACCAAGTACTTCACCTGGCGCCCTCGCCACCTTGAATCAAGTATTTCCGTGGCCAAGTTGTGGTGCTCCCTCTCTTCTACCTGCGGGTGTGTGGTGACTTCTCCCTCTCGCCCCGGGAATCCCCTTCCTTCCCTGTATGGCGAGAGTAGGGACCTATGGAACACCGGGTGTATCTTCATGCTGTCTGGCAATTTGAGCTTGAATGCCATGGGGTTCACCTGCTGTGTTACTTCAAACGGTCCCAGCCGCCTGGGTTGCAACTTCTTGCACCCCCCCTTAAAAGGTAACCCTTGGGTTGACAACCACACCCGATCTCCCACCCGTATGGTCTCCCCTTCCCTACGGCGCTTGTCTGCCTGCCTCTTGTAAATTTCCTTAGCTCGCTCCAAGTTCATCTTAAGTTGCTGGTGCAGGGCTTCCATTTCTTCCACAAACTGCTCTGCTGCCGGTACACTCCAACCTTCCTCCCCACTCCCCGGGAAGGCCCTGGGGTGACACCCATAATTGGCCATGAACGGGCTCATTCCCGTTGACACATGTTCAGCGTTATTGTACGCAAATTCAGCCAGCGCTAGTTTTTCTACCCAATCGTTCTGCCTCTCGCTGACGTAGCAGCGTAGGTATTGCTGGAGAATACTGTTTGCTCTTTCTGCTTGCCCATTGGTTTCCGGGTGTCTCGCCATTGAGAACCCCACTTCGACCTGCAGCAAGCTCATGAGCTTCCTCCAGAAACGGGAAGTAAATTGTTTCCCGCGGTCGGAGATGACCCTCGAAGGAGCCCCATGCAACCGGAAGATGTGATCTACAAACAACCTGGCTGTTTCCTCTGCAAGCTATAAAATGGCACGTTTTTGTTAGTAGATCGACCACTACCATGACCGCTGTCTTCCCCCGGGACTTGGGCAAATCGGTCATAAAATCAATGGATACCACCTCCCAAGGTTTCCCCGGCGTGGGTAAGGGTTCCAGTAATCCTGCTGGGGCGGTCCGCTCCCCCTTTGCCCTTTGGCAGCGGTCGCAACCCCATACATATTCCCGTACATCCTCCCTCACCCTGGGCCACCAGAACTGCCTGGTGACGAGCATCATGGTTTTGTGCTGTCCAAAGTGCCCCGCTGTGGGGTTATCGTGGAGTTGTTTGAGTACCTTCCCCCGTAGGGTCTCCCCCGGTACATACAGCGCCCCCTTATAGTACAGTACCCCTTCCTTCTCCTCAAACCCTCCTTGGCTTTCTCTTCCGTCTTGGAGTTCCCGGATTTTAGTTTGTGCGAACACGTCGTTTCTAGTAAGTCCAGCCAGTTCTCATTGCCCCACCAAGGTTCCCCCACACACCCATCGGTCCTCGGGGATCACGTGTTGTATCTCCGGTGGCTCCTCTCCTTCCAAATACTCCGGTTTCCGGGAGAGAGCATCTGCTCTCACGTTTTCCTCTCCTGGCACGTATCAGATTTCAAAGGAAAACTTGGAGAACTCCTGTGCCCATCAAATCTGTCTCTGGTTGAGCACTCGTGCAGTCCTCCAGTATTCCAAGTTCTTGTGATCTGTACAAACCTGGATCTTGTGCTGCACCACTATTAGTAGATGTCGCCATTGCCGAAACGCCACATAGATCGCAGGCAGTTTGCGGTCATACACCATATAGTTTTGCTCTGACTTGTTCAGCTTTCTTGGGAAGAAGGCACACGGTCTCCATTCCTGCTTGCTCCTCCCTGGCTGCAAAAGAACCGCCCAAATGGCTCTGCCAGATGCGTCGGTCTCTAGCCTCATTGGTTTCTCCAGATCCACGTGCAGGAGCTGCTCTTCCGATGCGAACGCCTTCTTCAGTTTTTCAAAGGATTGTTGGGCCTCCTCTGTCCAGGCGAACTTCCTTTTGCTACTGAGACAGTCTGTGATGGGTGCTGTCAAGTGGGCAAAGTTCTTGATGAACTTCCTGTAGAAGTTGCTGAACCCTAGGAACCTCTGCACGTCCTTCCAGGTTTGGGGAGCCTTCCACTCCAGCACTGCCTGCACCTTGCTTGGGTCCATCGCTAAGCCTTTGTCTGACAACTTGTACCCCAAAAACTCGACTTCTCTGGCATGAAACTGAGATTTCTCCAGCTTGACCCACAACTGCTGCTTCTGCAGTCTCTTCAGCACTTCCCTGACGTCTTTGACATGTTGCTTCTCATTGTCCGAATAGATTAAGACGTCGTCCAAGAAGGCTACGCAGTTCTTGTACAGCAGGGACCCCAACACGTGGTGCATGAAAGCTTGAAAACAGGCGGAGCCTGACTGTAATCCAAATGGCATAACTAAGTACTCAAAGGCCCCCAGGGGGGTGAACATTGTGGTCTTCCATTCGTCCCCCTCCCTCATCCTAATCAAATTGTAGGCTCCCCTGAGGTCCAGCTTGGTAAAAATCTTCCCCTGCCTCACCCGTGTTAAAATGTCATCAATCCTCGGCATTGGGAAGGTCACGGGTTCTGATACCAAATTTAACGCCCTAAAATCTACGACCAATCTGGGCTGGTTAGTCCCTTTTTTGTCCACAAAGAACACCGGACTGCCCCCCACCGCCTTTGATTCCCTTATGAACCCCCTCTTCAGGTTCTTGTCAATAAACTCCCGCAGCTCCTTCATCTCCCTGTCCGACATGGCATACAGTTTATGTCAGCATCGCCCTAGAGCCAGTGTACCAACTGGACTCATGCACCTCAACCCCGACTGGGCTAGGCGAGCTGGGAAGCACCGCCAGAGACCTCCTTCTCACAGGAACAGGTCACAGTGCTGTGGACTCACAGCTCAGAGCTGAGAGCACCGGATTCACTGTCTCAATAATACAGTCGTTGCGCAGCAGAGTTTTGCAGAGTCTTGCAGAGTATAAACCACTTGGAGAGCAGCTCTGTAGAATATCTTCCTTTTATTCTGTAACTACAACTATGATACAAAACTATATACAGAGCTGAATATTCTAAGCATAAATCAATGCTACACTGAGAGTCTGCAGCTGCACTTAGCAGCAATCTTATCTCTAGAATCTCTAACACTCTCACTTTCTCCGATACACTGACTGACTGTCTCTCACTCACACACACACAATGATATGTTGCTGGGCAGAATAAGTAGATAGGCAGGACACGCCTCCTCCTCTCTGGAGAGTCAGCAGAGACCATCAGGAGATCATCAGGAGATTCTTGGGTATGGGAGGGGTGAAATCTCCTCAGTTTACCCACCGGCAGCTGCGCCCCAGGGAGCAAGTTGATTTGGCGGTCAAAGGGCCTATGTGGGGGTAGTCTATCTGCCTCCTTCTCGCTGAAGACCTCCTGCTGGTCAGCATATTGTGGTGGCACCTCCCCTTTCGGCTCCACAGCTATCCCAGCCACCCTGGCCACGGTCATCCTTGGGGTTTCTCCCCCTAGACAGTGTTCCAAGCAGTAAGCGGACCCAAAGGTGACCATTCTCTGATGCCATGCCACCACTGGATCATGTTGTGCTAGCCAGCTCATCCCTAATATTATTGGGGGCCCTGCCAGTGAGGCTACGTGAAAGGCGATGGTCTCTGTGTGCCTGGAGACCCTCATTCTCATTGGTGGGGTCTGGTGCGTCACTTCCCCTCCCAGAAGCTCCCTGCCATCAATGGTGGTTACTTGCAAGGGGAAATCCAGGGGCAGCAGGTGGAGCTGGTGCTCTAGTGCGAAGTCCTTGCTGAAGAAATTGCAGGAACTGCCTGAATCCAACAGCCCTTTCACCTTGACTGGGTGCCCATTTGGGAGTTCTAGCACCACTTCTATGGCTATAGCCGCCCTGGGGGGTCTGGTTTGGGCACTCCTATTGGTTGCTTGCCTGGCTGCTGTGCCCGCTGAGTGGCAGCCAAGCTTTGGCATTTCCCTGCTTCTTTACCATTTCCTCCTCACCCCCTGCAGCTCCCACCATCCCTTGCCAGGCCTTTCTTTGCGGGCAGACCCTGGCAAAATGTCCTGGCCGCTGGCAGAGAAAACACTTCTTGGTGGTTTTCCCATCCTTTCCCTCTCTCTTGCGACCTTCACTGGAGTTTGAAATCTGCGCGCGCACCCCATCTATTTCCATGGGCTCCGCCGGTGGGGAAGGCTGCCTTGGTATTTCAGGAATGCGGTAGTCATGGTAACGTTGCTCTCTCCCTTCCCGCTTCTCCTGGGCCCGCGCTTCCTGCCTTACACCAATCGCAAGCACAGCCTTGGTCAGCTGATCCATTGACTGCGGGCGGGGTATGCGGGAAAGCTCGTCCTTCACCGTTGGGGACAACCCCTCCTCGAACAGCATTTGGATAGGTTCCGAGTCCAAATCCCACCCGAGGCGGTGGACTAACATGGCAAAGCGTGACCAGTAGTCTCTAACTGACTGGTGCCCCTGTTTACAACCCATCAGTTCCCGCCGAGTCACACTTTGCTGTACATCACTGGAATACATCGCATCCATTGCCTGGAAGAATTTCCTCAGGTCTTTCAAGGCGGCATTCTGTGTTGCCATTAGGGGCCTGATCCAATCTCTGGCCCCATCCTGCAGATGTCCAACAATATAGGCAACCCTCTCCCCATCGTCTGCAAAATCATTCTGTTGCAGTTCCAAAGCGTACTCTATTTCCGTTCGGAATGCACTGTAGTCCTGGGGTTTCCCTCCAAACTTGTGTACCAGTCCCGGTACCTTCCTTGCTACGGGGGTGGGTCTGACCTGAGCATCCTGAGACCGCCTTTCGTCCAGCCGCGCCGTCAGAAGAGCCACATGCTGTTCCAAATCTCGGTTCCTCTCCACCAGATTTTGCCCTCCAGCTGCTCCCTCCGTGGCGCCAGCTTCTCCGGTTTTGCTCATGATGTTGCCTGCCTGTCGCTGTGCACGAGCGACATCAGGGACTGACGGATTGCTGTAATGTGTATGGGTTGCACGTGCGTAAATTGCCGCCTCTCCAGGCTTTGTTGCCTTGCTAAACCTTTCAGTCTGGCCAGCCCTTCACTTCGTGGCTGCCTCAGTCGCTAGCAGAATCCGTCAGTGGGTGTTTCTTAAATCTTTTCCAACATAAAAGTTGTTTGACACCCAGTCTCCTCCTACTCTCTCTGTGCGTAAGTCTTCTGCACAGGGTGGGCGTGGGTAGCGGAGGACCCGTGCTCTCCCCACTGGTGTCCGGTGAAGAGTCCTGGAGCCCTCTCGCCGATTCCCCCATCAGCCCCTCTATCTCCCTGGTGTTGCGCTGATTTGCTTCCCCATCTGCGGAGCTGCCTCTCTCCCTGCTGGGCCCTTCTCCAGCATCATTTGAGAGCCTTCCCTCCGCTTCTAGCTCCGATGTCAGTTCCCTGACACCATGCTTTGCGCATTAGTGTACAGACATTGAAGTCCATTAATCATTCCCCCGTGTCTCTTATTTAAGGATTTTTTCCTCCCACCACTAGGTCTGCGTGCTGTTTGCTCCATTTGGTCTATGACATTTGGATGATCATCTTCATCAATTGATAGACTCCTACCTTCAGGAGCACTGTCTCCCTCCCCCACATTAGTCAGTTTAAAGCCCTCCTGATGAGGTTTCTGAGATTTTTGGCAAAAACATTCCTCCCAACCGTTGTGAGGTGCAGCCCATCGCTTGCCAGAAGTCCATCTTCAAGAAACTGCAGTCCATGCTCTAAGAATCCAAACTGTTCCTGTTTACACCCATTTGCGAAGCCAGCTATTCACTTCCACTATTTTTCCCTCTCTCCCTGGGCCACGTCGTTCAACTGGGAGGACAGATGAGATGACAGTTTGTGCATTTAATTGCTTCAGTTTCCTGCCCAGAGCCTCGTAGTCTCTTTTGATCTTCTGGAGGCTATTGCTTGCAGTGTCATTGGTTCCCACATGAACCAAGAGGAAGGGGTATTTGTCAGTGGGTTTTATGATTCCTTGCAGTCGTTCAGTTACATCTTGGATCTTAGCCCGGGGGAGGCAGCACACCTCCCGAGACATCTTGTCAGGCCCACAGATCACTGCTTCTGTTCCCCTCAGTAGGGAATCCCCTATCACCACTACACGCCTCCTCTTAGGTTTGGTCGGGGTTCTTCCATGAGCTGTCCGTTCCAAGGTCGCCTGCACATTCCCTGAGGACTGACTTTGCTGCTCGTCTTCATATACCTGATCGACTGTAATGAGGAGAGATCCTCAGATGGAATCTGTTCTTCGTCTTCCATGCTAGGGGAGAGGACTTCAAAGCGATTGTGTATTTCTAATTTCATTTCTAAATTTTCAAAACCCAACATAAACCTGGAGCCAGTGTTACCTCATTTCTTATATATATATTTCAAGTTTTGCCTATTCCCATCCCTCTTCTTCAGCTAAAGAGATAGCAAAACAAACTCAATGCATATGTGTCAGGAGGCAAAAAATCTAGGATAAGAAACAAAACTCTTTACAGACATGGGATGGGAATGCCTAACTTAATGTTAAACTGTGCTGCTTTTCAAATCAAATCCTTGATCCCATTGCTCAGCAGAAGAACACAGGACCCTTGGGTCCAACTTGACAATGTCCCTTTGACACCTTCAATGAGAGGCTGCCCCTTCTTACCTTTGTCCTTGAAGGAAGTAAGAAAAATAGGCAAACCATTTACTAGATCAGTACTGATGGTGTGGAGAACATGGAACAAAACAGTGGCCCTTCACCAGTGGTCCCATTCCTGGATCATCCAGCTTTTAGATACACAAATAAATATCAGCTGTTCAAGGATTGGGAAGACATAGGCATTTACATAATCCGTTACCTGCTTCCTGGAGGGAAAGCAATTTCCCAAGAGGAACTGCAAGGCAAATTAAAAGACACTCATACTACCTGGTTTCAGGTAGCTCAGACTCATTCTTTTGCACTTCGTTTGGAGTGCAGGGCAGAGGGCCTACAGACACATCCTTTGTTTGAATCCTTATGCAGCAGGCCAGCATATGCCCTGAAAGGTGCCGCTTCCCAAATATACAGCAATCTGTATATCAGGAAGTGCAGGTGGGGGTACTAGAAGCCTTCAGTTGTGTAGGAATTAGATTTAGGCCACCCAACTGAAAGGTAATGGGTATCTGGACCACTCCCCGTTCAAAACCATCTCCGCTCGCTAACAAGAGGCCTCCCTCAAGGGAGGCAAAATGTAATCCCTCCCCTTCCCCTTTACGTTGGAAGGGCTGTGGAAAGCTTGGTTCATTTATTCATGTTTGGTGGGAATGCCCTTATGTTAAAAACTTTTGGAAGAGAGTATTCCATTATATCCGCAATTACAGGGCAACCCCTTTCTCCAAATCCTGCCTTAGCCCTACTATCTTTGGAAATAGATTTAGGCTCCACCCTGTGCCACAGTGAACTAGTAGGCTTCTTACTGACCGCAGCACAATTAGTGATAGCTCAGCAATGGAAGAACCAGGCTGAAATACCCCTGAACATAGGGGGAAATAATATCTGGGATACAGCAATGTCTGAGAGTCTCACTCAACCAGGCTTCCTTGGGCCCTCCAGATGTTTTTGACATACAACTCCCATGATCCCTAGCTAGCAGTACCAATGGTCAGGGATGATGGGAATTGTAGTCTCAAAACATCTAGAGTGCCGAGGTTGAGGAAGCCTGCACTAGACACAGGAGGGCAATTGAAGGCATAACGTATAGAGAAATGTTATACCCCTTTCTTTAGCTATGTTAATGGCCAAAATCAAGACCTCCTTATGCAGTACCAATTGCTCAATATTCTCAGTGGAGAGGTTACATGAAGTAATGTGTTTGAATGTTGAATGTGTAAATGTAGGTCTAGAGACAATGGATAACATACACGATTAGCTATACTGCTGGGTAAGTGTTTAATGGTCATTGTATTTGTTTAAAAACCAATAAAAATGTTTTTAAAAATGTCTGCAAGTGTTTAAAAGTGAGAGATCTTAATTTGTGATGTTTGGGGCAGCAGATATGGCAAGGGTGCTAATAATTGTTAAGTGAGAAGTTTGGGTGTCATTCAGAAAGTTCTGCGCCAACATGCTCAATAAGATGCTCACATCCCCCGAGGCATATGATTTGCTCCTGTTCTGTGTTCTGATTTTCTTCTTCAGCTCAGTGCAGCTGAATAACTCCCATCATGTGCTCTTAGAAGTACATTAATTCCAGTATTCTTGGAATTAATAGGTTAAGCTCAGCACCTAAAATGTGTGGGCATGTCCTGAGAGTCAGCGGGGAGCAAAGGGAAATACCTCTTCTGGTTTAGGACTAGTTTTCTTGGGAGAGGGGAATCATAGAATCATAGAATCATAGAGTTGGAAGAGACCACAAGGGCCGTCGAGTCCAACCCCCTGCCAAGCAGGAAACACCATCAGAGCACTCCTGACATATGGTTGTCAAGCCTCTGCTTAAAGACCTCCAAAGAAGGAGACTCCACCACTCTCCTCATGTCTCATGTTTTAATCACTGCTAACTGTACCCATGTCAATTGTTTACATACTTTTAATTATACTGAGTAGGGCTGGAAAGGTTAGATGGAGTACAAAGCAGGGAGTTGCATCATCACTGAAGTGGCAGCTTTATTTATTAAGAGTTAAGATTACCCAGACAACCATGCAGATGAATGTTAATGCCTGCATGAATAGAGGGTCTCACCTGCCCCCTCCCAAAAAAAGAATTTTAAAAACATTCATGTAAGAGCCAGATTAGATATACATGCCAAGTGGTAAAGTGGTAATAATGCTTTTTTCTAGAAAGTTCTATTTCAGCTGGAAGATTTTTTTGGGGGGGGTTGCCTGCTTGAATTCTCTTTGCATATAACTACGTAATCTCTCTCTCTCTCTCTGTCTCTCTCTCTCTCACACACACACACACGTAGCCTTTTCTCTGATGTACTATATTTCTGTGTGCAGGGATTTATTTTACTTAAAGGTAAAGGACCCCTGACAGTTAAGTCCAGTCACAGAGAACTCTGGGGTTGCGGTGCTCATCTCACTTTACTGGCCGAGGGAGCTGCCGCTTGTCCGGAGACAGTTTTTCTGGATCATGTGGCCAGCATGACTAAGTCGCTTCTGGCGAAACCAGAGTAGTGCACAGAAACGCCATTTACCTTCCCGCCAGAGTGGTACCTATTTATCTACTTGCACTTTGACGTGCTTTCGGACTGCTAGGTGGGCAGGAGCTGGGACCGAGCAACGGGAGCTCACCCTGTTTCGGGGATTCAAACTGGCGACCTTCCGATCGGCAAGCCCTAGGCTCAGTCTCTCTCTCTCTCTCTCTCTCTCTCTCTCTCTCTCTCTCTCTCTCTCTCTCCAACATCTTCAAGTGTTTGGGATACTTGTGAGGATAAGACCATAAGGGACAAAAACTGCTTCATTCGACTGCTTCATTGATGGTTCAGGAGCTGTGATCCCTTGTTGCTATGCCATCGCCTGCTCAGCACCACATGGGCTTAAAGGATAGGTCAGACTCCAGGTCACTCCACTTCAATCCTTGGCTGAGCCAGCCTGCCAATAAGAGTGTTTGTAATCTTCAAGTGTGGTGCAGGAAGTATTAATGAAGAACACGTGTTTCTCCTTGAAACCGGATTCACTCCACTGATGGTGGTTCACATGTTACTAACTGGACTCATTATGAACTCATGACCGAGAGGTAGAAGGGTTTATATCCCTTTATCAATACCTTTAGCAGAGTTTTAACATAGCATGTTTAAAAGCAGCTTTAGTCTGCAGCTTGTGGTGATAGGGTCTTCCTTCTTCCTGCAAACTATGACAACACATAAACATATCCACTTCTACTTTTATTATGAACCGAAGCATGCATGAGTCCATACTGTATCCCCTTCTACTATTCGCTTGACCTTAGCCCAAGTTTGCAGTTTTTGTTTATTTATTACAGCACAGCACAAGGCACATCAGGGATGGCGGTGTAGAGCAGTGTTTCCTAGAGCAGGGGTCCCAGGATGTTCCAGGGGGGCCACAGGTAAAAATTCCATAAATGGCCACAGCACGAGGCAAGGGGACCGCAGAGGGAAGCGAAGAAGAAATTTTTTTCTTCTTTTTTTAAAATCCTGATTGATTGGCCAATCAATCCTGATTTCTTTCCGGTGGGAGAGGGTGATTGCTGAGGCTCCCCTTTCGACCAGTAGAGCCTGCAATCCAGAACCCCCAGGTCAGGTAAGTGCAGTGGTGGGGTGGCAATGGGTAGGGCTGGGTGAGCCAGAGCTGCTTGTTGCTGCCGCCAGTGCTAGGCCTGACTCTGCAAGGCATGGGGTGCAATCCATGCAAGCAGATCAGGGCCTTCGGATGTTGCCAAGGAGCGCAGGGCCCATCGGCAGCGTCGGCCCGGCTCTTCAAGGTGCGGGCTGGAGTCTAGCTGAGTGGGGTCGTCTGGTGCTGCTGGCTTGCATCTACTGTAGCAAATAATGAAGTGTCTACTCAGAAGAAAGCCGCACTGAGTTCAGTGGGCCTTATGGGAGTAAGGTTAAGGGTGGGGCTATAGTATTTTTTCTAGGCAACCAGGACTCCTCCAGATAGCAATATCTTTTTTGCCCCAAGTCAGTGAGGACCACTAGCTTTTTAATTCCCCCCTCCCCATATATACAGAACTCCCTGTGCACCTTTTGGACTGTATCTGTAGCTTTCCCACTCTGTGTCAAATAGCTGGGGTCACATAAGTGTTATTTACTTTTTATAATATATGGAAGATGGATCTCCCTCATGAGGTTCTGGACTCTCCTTCCTTGGAGGTTTCTAAGCAGAGGTTGGGTGGCCATCTGTCAGGGATGCTTTAGCTGAGTTTCCTATGCTGGAGGGGTTTGCACTAGAAAGATGACCCTTGGGGTCCCTTCCAGCTCTATGATTCTATGTTTTCCTGCTTCAACAATATTTCATTATGTTCCTATCATTTTATGTAACTGTATTTTTATAAATTAATATATATATATACATAAAACAGGTTCTATTTACAAACAAAACATTTAAATAGCTACCTTTCTACCCGTAGGATGGGGAGGCATGGATGTAGCCAGAATTTTTTTTTGGGGGGGGGCAGAACCTAAGATTTGTATTAATTTGTATTGATTTTTACATATTTGGGGGGACAGCTGCCCTCACCCCCCTTTGGCTATGCCCAAGGAAACTAGGTCGGAAGGGAGCCATGGTTGGGAAAAGGTTGGGAAACACTGGTGTAAAGAGCCTAGTTGCTTCCTCAACAGCTCCTGGATTCTGACTGTGTTCCAGAAACAACCACACTCACTTACCTACAGGATAGGTACCCACCTGCAGTTGGGAATGGCCCAGCCTGTTTAGTGCTTTTGCCACAGCTTGATCTGCTGAAATCATTTCACTGCAGGAAAAAAATGTCTGCAGATCAAGGCACTCCTAAAAGCACAAGAAAAGGGCTCCCAGCCTTGTTGCCATCTTGCTCATTTTATCTTCCACATCATTATGACTGAAAAAGTATAAATATGTAAATAAAATTTTTCCTATACATACTGAGTTGGACAGGACACTGGTATTGTATCAGTAATACAGTTTTTACGTTATAAAGTTATAATGACTTTTTCTTTCTTTTTCTTTTTAGGCACACTTTCTCCGTTATTTTCAGTTCTTCTCTGGATAGCAGTAGGCATATGTACATTGCTGCTTTTCTTCTTCCCTGTTGGTATTCGTCCATTTCTGGTGTCTGTAATGCTCAGGTCCATATACACTATTGGCCTTGGGCCTACATTGATCCTTCTTGGTGCTGCTAACGTACGTACTTCAACAACAACAACAATTTATTATTTACACCCCGCCCATCTGGCTGGGTTTCCCCAGCCACTCTGGGCAACTCCCCACAGAATATTAAAAATATGATAAAGCATTAAAAACTTCCCTAAACAGGGTTGCCTTCAAATGTCTTCTAAAAGTCAGATAGTTGTTTATTTTCTTGACATCTGATGGGAGAGTGTTCCACAGGGCGGGTGCCACTATTGAGAAGGCCCTCTGCCTGGTTCTCTGTAACTTCACTTTTCGCAGTGAGGGAACCACCAGAAGGCCCTCGGTGCTGGACCTCAGTGTCCAGGCCGAACAATGGGGTGGAGATGCTCCTTCAGGTATCCTGGGCCGAGGCCGTTTAGGGCTTTAAAGGTCAGCACCAAACACTTTGAATTCTGCTCAGAAACGTACTGGGAGCCAATGTTGGTCTTTCACTACCGGTGTTATATAGTCTCGGCGGCTGCTCCCAGTCACCAGTCTAGCTGCCACATTTGGATTAGTTGAAGTTTCCAGGTCACCTTCAAAGGTAGTAGTCCAAGCAGGAGATAACTAGAGCATGCACCACTCTGGCAAGACAGTCTGCAGGCAGATCGGATCTCAGTCTGCATACCAGATGAAGCTGGTAAAGAGCTGCTCTGGACACAGAATTGACCTGCGCCTCCATGGACAGCTGCAAGTCCAAAAGAACTTCCAGGCTGTGCACCTGGTCCTTCAGGGGCACAGTTGCCCCATTCAGGACTAGGGAGTCCTCCACACCTGCCCGCCTCCTGTCCCCCCAAAACAGCACTTCTGCTTGTCAGGATTCAACATCAATCTGTTAGCCACCATCCAACCTCCAACCGCCTCCAGGCACTCACAGAGGACTTTCACCGCCTTCACTGGTTCTGATTTGAAAGAGAGGTAGAGCTGGGTATCATCCGCATGAACACTAATGAACATCCGGCCCAAACCCCCTGATGATTTCTCCCAGCGGCTGCATGTAGATAACAAGAAGCATCAGAGAGCATCAGAGAGAGGATGGAACCCTGAGGCACCCCACAAGTGAGAGCCCACAGGTCCAAACACTCATCCCCCAAGACTACTTTCTGGACACGGCTCAGGAGGAAGTAGCAGAACCACTGTATAACAGTGCCCCAGCCCCTCTAGACAATCCAGAAAGATGTCGTGGTCAATGGTGTCAAAGGCCGCTGAAAACTCCAGCAGAACTAGGAAACAGCTTTCACCTTTGTCCCTGGTCCGTCAGAGTTCATTGACCAGTGCAACCAAGCCAGTGTCAGTCCCATGATGAAGCCTGAATCCTGATTGGAAGGCATCCAAATGGCCCGCATCCTCTAGACGTGCCTGTAGTTGTTCAGCAACCACCTGCTTAATCACCTTGCCCAAGAATGGAAGATTTGAGACTGGGCAATAGTTGGCCATATTGGCTGGGTCCAAAGATGTTTTTTTAAGAAGCGGTTTAATAACTGCCTCTTTCAGCGTGGCTGGGAAGGCTCGCTCACAGAGGGAAGCATTCACCACCCTCAGAGCCCATCGCCCAGTCCTTCCTGGCTTGCTTTTATGAGCTAGGATGGGCAAGGATCAAGGAGACAGGTGGTCGGTTTCACTTGTCCAAGCAACCTGTCCACATCCTCGGAGGTAACTGACCCCGTGCAACTTGAATGGACAGGACTCTAGCACTTTCACGCCCGGGCCCTGCTCCTATGGTAGAGTCCACCTCTTTCCAAATCTGAGCAACTTTATCTGCAAAAAAACTGCAAAATCATTGCAGGAGATCTTGGGGTCCATACCATGTCTATGACACAGGTGGTTCTGTTACATTGTGAACCACATGAAGGAGTCTCCTGCTGCTGTTTTCTGCAGATGCAATAGAGGCAGTGAAGAAGGTCCTCTTCGCTGTCATTATCGCCACTTGGTAGGCTCGACATTGAGCTCTAACCCGTGTCTGGTCAGATTCAGAATGAGTTTTCCAATAATCACTTTATCTATAAAGTTGGCTGTTTGTCTCTTTTCCATTCATCTTGGGCCATTAAAAAACTAAGGTAGTAGGGTATACAAATAATCTGTTCAATTTCAAGCCTCAACTCAAAGAAAAGGGAAGGGTGAACACATTTGGGCTGCAAGCACATTCCTAGGCCTACTTTGCCCATTTCATTATGGAGTTTAAAACCCTGAAATTAAACTGTGCTATGCTTTTCTTTCCATTGGCTCATTTGAGATCTGTAGAACCACCAAACTGGGCATGGGGATCCTTTGCTGAAACAGAAACAGCTCTAACTGCCAGTGTAGTAGCTTCCATGATGCAATGCTTCTTCTGGTCAAAAGCTGCTTGACTGGTGGGGTGGAGCCCCATCACTAATGTCCCAGTGGCTGTATCACTGCTACTTACTGGGAAGCAAAGGAGCCAGGGAGGTCAGCGCAGTGCAGGCACACTTGTGGAGTCAATCCAGTGCTTTTGCTGGTGTGCCCTCACCATGCCAACTTCACCACTTCACCTCTCTCTGTCCTGGTAAACAGCAGCAACATAACTACCAGGAAGCTAGCATTACAGCTTCACCCCACCAGTTCAAGGTTTTTTTGTGGGCAGTTGGAGATAATATGTGGTGTTGGGGGGGAAATGTGAACGGTTGATAATGTGGAGTTGGAAAAACTTGGGAGGACAAATGGTCACGCTAAGCGTATGTGATTATTAAGCACTTAAATGCAGGGACAGCATGTACACAAATTATAGAAAAGTGGAATGCATTCAGTTTCCATACTTAAACCAAACTTCAATTTGGCCAGAACCTCCAGTTCTTCATCTCCATCTCTGAGCAGTAATGCTTTGTCACCTCCTTGTAAATACCCTTAAAATAGTTCTCTTTTTGTACCTGTTAGTTAATAAACTAAGGCAGATTAATAAATGAATCATCAGTAGATAAGAACTATTGACTCTTATAGCCTTAAAAAAACCCACACAAATTAGTGTGGGGTGTCTGATAGGGAATTTGTGCAGTTGGAAAATCCGCTTAATAAAACCTCTGTGTTATGCATGCTCCACCAGTGTGCGCAGTGGTAACCCCCATGTAAAACGAAGATTGACTCTATATAAAGAGGGGAGATAATATGGTAATAATATGGTTAATATTGTACTCTAAATGTTTTCCTGGTGTGATATTCTAAAGAGATATGGTTCAGATTATTGAAGCATAGCAATTTTTGTCCACTCCCCCAGCTTTGTAACAAGATTGTATTTTTGGTGAGCTTTGTTGGGAATCGAGGCACATTTACTCGTGGATACAGAGCAGTCATCATGGATATGGCCTTCCTCTACCACGTTGCCTATGTCCTTGTCTGCATGCTGGGACTCTGTGTGCATGAATTCTTTTACAGCTTCCTGGTGAGTATATCTCTGGAGTGTGGCTGTTTTGCCAAAATGAAAAATACAACTCATTTGATTCATGTTAGATCTCAATCCTGGTGTTCTGACACTATTTGTATGACGCTTGTGTTTGTCCACATATGTTGGTCATTAGTCACACCCATATTGCATTTTTAGATGTACAATTCAATCATCTTAGGTTGATTGACACCATGAAGGATGTGTTTCTTATTGGTTTGTGTGGGTAAAAAATATGTACATATTTTAATACCATTGATTAATAGCAATAGTAGTGATGCAAGTTTAAAGAACATCATTCTTTAAACTGACGTTCCCTCTTCCTTCTTTAAACAAGAACTTAAAACCATGTTCTGCTTATTTTTATTATTCACCTCTGTTTGCAGAATGTACTTTTTTGTGGAATACAACACATTCATTGAAGGCATCTCTGCAGATGCTTGGAAATGAAGTCATAATATTAGATCATATCACTTTTATCATTAAGGAAGGTGAGGCTGCCATCTCAGGCAGCAGATCTAGAGCATTGTTCATGGTGACAGAGGAGGAGATGGACAGATCTGATGCATGAGCATCAGTTCCATGCTCATGAAACAGGAAACCTTTAGCTGCATGGTAACAGATTTGCCTACTAGGCAAGTAGGCAAAGTGCCATTGAAATGAAAGGGTACTAAGCCCGTGTGTAGTAATATGTATTTGAATTGGATTTGGGCAGAGTACCTCACAAAGTATTTGTGAAGATAAAATGGAGGGGCGGTAAGTGTGTATGTCACTTTGAGTTCCTTGGATAATAGAATCATAGAACAGGGACTCTGAGGATCATATATTCAAACCCCCTGCAATTTTGGAGAATATATAGCTGTCCCATATGGGGATTGAACCTGCAACGTTGGTGTTATCAGCCAACTGAGCTATCCAGTGCACAGATGGGATATAAATTTAATAATAAATAAACATACAATATTAGTGAATGCCATTTGGGTTTTCTACCTGAGTAGCCAAAATGTTTTGAGCCAGCCTTATGTCTTTATCCCTTACTGTAGAGGTTTTCAACCTTTTGGAGTCCATGGCTCACTTGACCAACCACATTCTTTCTGCAGCTCACCTGTGGAATACAGGGAAATCCCTACTTACTTGGGAGTTCCATCCCAGGCCACTGCGCCCATCACCAGGACACCTCCCCTTCCTTCCTTGGCTTTGAAGGTTGCTGAGGAGCTCCATTTTGCTGTGTTATAACCCTCATAGGGTCTGAACACATTTGTTCCTGCTCGCAGTTGACCCAGCCCATACATCCCTGGTGCATCCATCAGTGCTGAAGCAACATTGGCAGCTTTTTAAAGCTTTTGCCATGGTCTAGTTTGCTGCATAAGAGTAGGTAGTTACATGAGGCAGTCAATGAGACTGGTGGAGCTGCAGCATTTTTAAGCTGCTGCTTCTGTTACCATGCAGCTAAAGGCTTCCTGTTTCACTTTGACTATCTTCATTTTAAGTATTGATGATTCACCCATAATACTGGATTTGTTAATAATCATAGTTATTGCATTACTAGTTATTACATGATTAAAGCACCTGTACTCGGGTAGAGTTCTTTTAAAATATTTTTTCTAAGGTGTTCATATGGTGTGTCTATCCAGTCCCATTTTTTTCTTCCACTTTTTAAACTTGTGCGCCTAGGACCTCTTTGTGATGGATTGCAATGATATTCTCCATACTGTTTTGTTGTCCCATTATAACAGAGAGCCATACAGAAGGTGGTTACTTGCTGGTTTAAGTATTTCTGTCCAACTGCTTCCAATATTCAAGAGAGCTAAGAACAAGCAGTCATCCGCATAAAACAACAACAAAAAAAAACTATACAAAATAATCCTACAGGTGTTAAGATTGCTTTAATATCATTAACATAAAGCAATTTGTATGCCATGGAAAAATCTTGATGCTTTAGGATTAGTTATGTGAATTGACAGAAAGTGGTGTCTTGGGCCAGCTCTGGACAATGCCCGCTGAAATCATTGTGCTGCTTATTCCTCTAATGCAGTGGTTTTTAAGTTCATGCAAAGCACTGAGCTATCTGTTAGTCCCCTGCATTACTCAGTCAGAAATGAGAGTGCATCCTACAACACACTCAGCAGACACGTGGCTGCACATAGGCAGGGAGGATAGATCTTGGTGGGCAACCTGCCTTTCACAGAAGCTTGTCCTGCATTACTGATTTTCTCATTGAGAAATCTGTAAGTTTTTAATTGATCCTGGGATCCCCCAGATCAGAGTTTGAAAATGTCTGCACTATTGCATTACTTGAGTTCAGGTGGCAATCACTATAAGGGGCTCTGCTGATCACTTTTCTGTTTTATGTTGTGTCCCCCCTCCCCCCCCCCCCAGTTATTTGACTTGGTGTACAGAGAGGAGACTTTACTGAATGTAATTAAAAGTGTTACACGGAATGGACGCTCCATTATTTTGACAGCAGTATTGGCGCTCATCCTTGTGTATCTCTTCTCCATTGTTGGGTTCTTGTTCTTGAAAGATGACTTCATCATGGAGGTGGAAAGAACACCTATCACAGGTATTGCTCCTACTAGCAAAACTTGTTTCCACTGTAGTGTATTATTAATTCCAGATAGGATCCATCTCCATTCCAGTGAGAACAGAATGTTAGATAGATAATGGAGTCTTATTTGGGTAGTATCATTTTGTGAACTTTGCTCCTTCAAATCCTTTCTTTTCAGCACAGATTCATCATTTGTGATGCATAAGGCAAAATAGGTGTTTGATCAAATAAAGCTGATATATACGTCGTTTACTCACTTTAGAAATGTTAAATTAGTGTTTTACTCAACTCCATACATATTTATAAATGAGAATCAAACAATGTTTTCATCTTTGAAACTCTTTAAATATTCTGGATTTAAAAAGATGAAGCCTCAGCTCAGTGTCTGCCTTGTCATTCTTTGTGAATACTTTAATGATTTTTAAAAATTGATGTTATTTTCATATCTGACAGTTGTTTCTAGCTTTGAATATATTTCATCCTAACTAGATGGAGTTCTGTTTGATGTCAGTTCTGTAATTTAGGCAGAAGCAACAGTAAAATGCCTGTGATATATTGTAAATGTGAAACCCTGATCTCTTCATTACTGCCAGTGCTTTAGTCTTCTTCCTCAACAGTCTTCTTTCATTGTTTCTTCTGACACTAAGTGAGAGATTTGGTGACTTGTGGGTTTTATCATGGCCAGAACACACAATTATTTGGGAGTTCAAATGTTATTTACATAATTGTTGTTAAGTAAAACAAAGGTAGAGAGATATCTCAAGCTGTCTCGTACAAATTAATAAAGCAACAAAAGACTTTTATCCACAGATTTTGCAATGTATTTAAATTTAGGTCCTTGATCAAGTGAGTATATCTGAAACCGAAATTTGGTTCCAAAATGTGAAATTGTCAGCCTATTTCTGTCTTAATTTTTAATGTGTCTGCTGATACCCTGTACATATATTTTTGCAACAAATCATTCCATTGCCAACATTTTGTTCTTTGTTCTCTCAGAAAGTGGCACTGTTCCTACCACAAGATTAACAGCAATGATGGATACATGTTCAAAGGAGAACTGTAGTACTACAATACCAGCATTAAAATTAGGTTGGTAGAATGCTCACAAAACATTTTCTGTTTTTCCCTGAGCAAGTATCTGCTGCTTAGTTAGACCAAAATGAGATTATATGCAGAACACATAGTTGCCCCTAAAAGCAGCCACCATGTGTATCCTCCTCTCCTCTGCCCTGTCTCTGCATAATGTCCAGAAAAAGAAAAAAAAGGTATTACATAATCACAAGGAGAGTTTCTCTGTCAGTGCATCATTTCATTAGCTTGAAGGGATGGGGGAAATTCTCAACACAATGATGTTATGTCAGGCATTTTATTCTACCACTCATTACTGAAAGTGGAGGTGTTTGTCTGCCAGTTTGGCAGCAACCACATGTTCTCTACATTTGTCTAGTTCTGCCATTAGTCAAAAGTTTAGTGGAGTCCTGTATCATGTACATACATGTGTTCCATCCACAGATGAAGAACCAGATGAGGATGGGATTGAGAGGACATGTGACACTCTGCTAATGTGTATTGTGACAGTTCTGAACCAGGGCCTGAGAAATGGTGGTGGAGTGGGTGATGTGCTCCGAAAGCCTTCTAAAGATGTAAGCATTTTGTATGATGTAGCTTCATGCTCAAGCATGCTAGATAGATAGACAGACAGATGCCTTTCGATTTTATTTGGAGTGTTTTAAAGGGAGTGCCTTGATCCCATTCCTTGCTTTGGCTGGATAATACCCATATTCACTTAATAGATTTTCATGTCACCAAGCTAATTCGTCAGTGTAAACCAAACCAGATGCAACAGAACAACCATGGGTAGTTGTGGGGTGGGGTTTATTTTTTAATGTGGAAATATCATACATATTTCCTGCTGCATCAACATAAAATGAACAGGATGTAATTGCTTGGCCTGAATGGATGCTCTGAAAACACAGATGATCCAAAGTAAATGTTTCTCAGCTGGGTGCAAACTGACATCACGTAGAAACATTATTGTCATTTCAGGAACCCCTCTTTGCTGCTCGAGTTGTCTATGATCTCCTGTTTTATTTCATTGTCATCATTATTGTCCTGAACCTAATTTTTGGAGTCATAATCGATACATTTGCAGATCTCCGAAGTGAAAAACAAAAAAAGGAGGAAATCTTGAAGACAACCTGTTTCATTTGTGGTATGTGTTAGCGAGCTATTAAATTGGGTGAGGGGAAAGCAGTGTTAAAGAGTTTTATTTAAGCTTATTCCTTTCCGATAGTAAACCAAATGGCAGTCAAAATATCACATCGATGTTCACTTGCTCTAGAACCTAAGTTAGTCTTGTGTTGTCATTGCTACTAATAACTTATGTTCGGGTGCTTTCGGTTATTACTTGATTAATCCAGTATGAAGGGTCTGTGGTCTGGTTCTCCAAACAACATGTATGTAACTGAATTATTTCAAAATAAAAAAAATCCTTCCAGTAGCACCTTAAAGACCAACTAAGTTAGTTCTTGGTATGAGCTTTCGTGTGCATGCACACTTCTTCAGATACACTGAAAGTTTTTTTGTTTTTTTTGTTTTTTTATTTTGACTATGGCAGACCAACACAGCTACCTATCTGTAACTGAATTATTTCAGACCTGTTTACGTACAAGCTGTGCACACCAACCCTACCTACCCATCCCCACCAACCCCAACCCCTTTGGCAAGCCCTGGTTTACACCTCGTCAACCCCTTGCCCAAACCATCACAGTTTGCCCAGTCCAGATAAGATAGAGGCGTTACATGTTCTCAGGTCCAAAAGGTAAGGAGATGACCTGTTCCAGACAAGGTTGCACTTCCTTTGAAGGAGCAGATTATTAACAGTGATACTTTTGGAACCAGCACTATCACTGGAGGTCCAGAGGGAAGACTGGCTGTTTCCAGCTACAGCTGGCTCACTAGTTATGGACCCTTTTAAGACAGAGATGATGGCCACTGTTCTCCGTGGTCTTGCAACCTTCAAATTGCAATGCCAATGAAGATGCTTTGGAAACTTCATCTGAACCAGAATGCAGTGGAAAGTTTACTGGCTGGGGTGATCTCTAGAACCCAAATAACTCCTATTCTAAATCAACTGCACCTGGGTGCCAGTTTATTTCTGAGCCCAATTCAGGTTGCTCACATTGGTATTTGAAGCCCCGCATGATGTGGGCCACAAATATCTGAAAGACTTCCTCCTTTCCCAGAGACCACCCTGGGTGTTAAGGTTGGGAATTCAAGGAGTGGCAAAGAGCTCAGCAGAGGACTTTCTCTGTGGTAGCCCCTACAGAGGTGTGTCTAGAATCATCATTATTCAGCTTTTGCCATATGCTGCAGATGCACCTTTTTACCCTTACCCTTGACAGTTAAAAAATATTTTTGTAGGCTTCTTGAAAAGTGTAAATTAACCTGATGAGTTAGTTGGTTTGTTGTGTGGTTTTTTTAAAAAAAGTATTCTGGTGGTGTTTTAACTTTACCTTGGTAGGTAATAAATCTTAGAAATAAGTAGGGTCATTGGCAAGCTAGTCTGCATGGAACACTTGAACACGCAAGACAGGTATATGGAAGGTAGCCGTGTTGGTCTGCCATAGTCAAAATAAAAAAATTCCTTCCAGTAGCACCTTAAAGACCAACTAAGTTAGTTCTTGGTATGAGCTTTCGTGTGCATGCACACTTCTTCAGACACAAAAGCTCATACCAAGAACTAACTTAGTTGGTCTTTAAGGTGCTACTGGAAGGAATTTTTTTATTTTGACTATGGCAGACCAACACGGCTACCTACCTGTAACTGGAACCATGGAAGGCACCACATTGAGCCGCATGAAATGGAAGTCCATCTGTGTATCTGAAGAAGTGTGCATGCACACGAAAGCTCATACCAAGAACTAACTTAGTTGGTCTTTAAGGTGCTACTGGAAGGAATTTTTTTATTTAGGTATATGGAAGTCTCAGTTATGCTTATATTAGAATTTTTAGGTTGAAATACTGTGGAAGCCAGGGACGCAGGTGGCGCTGTGGGTTAAACCACAGAGCCTAGGACTTGCCAATCAGAAGGTCGGCAGTTGCTCCTGTTGCTCGGTCCCTGCTCCTGCCAACCTAGCAGTTCGAAAGCACGTCAAAAGTGCAAGTAGATAAATAGGTACCGCTCTGGCGGGAAGGCAAATGGCGTTTCCATGCCCTGCTCTGTTTCGCCAGAAGCGGCTTAGTCATGCTGGCCACATAACCCAGAAGCTGTACGCCGGCTCCCTTGGCCAATAAAGCGAGATGAGCGCCGCAACCCCAGAGTTGGTCACAACTGGACCTAATGGTCAGGGGTCCCTTTACCTTTTTACTGTGGAAGCCAAAAAGTGGAGTGATTGAGTCTTCCTAGAGATGGGCAAACTTTCCCCATCTTGTTTCTGAATTGGCTTGTTCTTTCCAGCATTTTCAGAGAATTCTTATTAAGAGTTATCTGAAATCTTTGAAAGTGCTGGCTCATTTCAAATACTTAGCAGCCCTCTATTGCTGCTCCCACTTTCACAAAATCATTGTTGCTGAAAGGTAAGTTTCAGGGGGTGAGGACGAAGGGAAAGGGGATATTTGGCAAAGATCCAAACATTTATAACCCTGGCTGAAATTCAAAGGGATTTTCATTTGGATCATAAAACATTTGCTGTTTCCCAGGTCACCAACCTAAGTTCTGAAACTCAACATCATCACTTGTTCGTCATCATCTATTGTTATAGAAGCTATTCCTCTGAGAAATTGGTTAGTGAGCATTTGGGCAGCCTGGTAGATTTTATCTTCATTTCCATCCCCTTTATTTTAGAGAAGCCTAGAATAAAATTTAAAATACTAACGGACGCAAAGGAAAGAGGTGGATTTGCCCTGCCAGACTTTAAACTTTATTATGAATCAGCAGCTTTTTGCTGGTTGAAAGAATGGTTGCTTCTTGAAAACACAGACATTTTGGATTTAGAAGGTTTTAATAATGTATTTGGATGGCATGCATATTTGTGGTATGATAAGGTCAAAGCACACAAAGCATTTAAAAATCATATTGTCAGGAAAGCATTGTTTAATGTCTGGCTAAGATATAAGGATTTATTGGAAAACAAAACCCCAAGGTGGCTGTCACCGATGGAAGCGAAAGCTCAGAAAAAGCTCAATATGGAGGCCAAATGGCCGAAATATTGGGAAATTCTGGAACAAGAGGGAGATAGACTGAAACTGCAGAGTTTTGAGAAACTAAAAAATAAAGTGCGAGACTGGCTTCATTATTATCAGATAATGGAGGCATACAATTTGGACAAGAAAATTGGCTTCCAGGTGGAAAAATCAAAATTAGAAACAGAACTGCTAGAACCCAAAACTAAGATTTTGTCAAATATGTATAACTTGCTGTTGAAATGGAATACTCAGGATGAAACGGTGAAATCAGTTATGATTAAATGGGCACAAGATGTTGGACATAACATAATGATGGCTGACTGGGAACAGTTATGGACCACAGGTATGAAGTTTACGGCATGTAATGCCTTAAGAGAGAATATTATGAAAATGATTTACAGGTGGTACATGACACCAGTCAAGCTTGCAAAAATCTATCATTTGCCCGATAATAAATGTTGGAAATGTAAAGAAACTGAAGGTACATTCTTTCACCTTTGGTGGACGTGCCCAAGGATTAAGGCTTTCTGGGAGATGATTTATAATGAAATGGAAAGGGTATTTAAATATACCTTCCTGAAGAAACCAGAGGCCTTTCTCCTGGGCATGGTCGGCCAAATGGTGCCAAAGAAGGACAGAACTGTTTTTATGTATGCTACAACAGCAGCAAGAATACTTATTGCAAAGTATTGGAAGACACAAGATTTACCCACTCTGGAAGAATGGCAGATGAAGGTGATGGACTATATGGAATTGGCGGAAATGACTGGCAGAATCCGAGACCAGGGAGAAGAGTCGGTGGAAGAAGATTGGAAGAAATTTAAAGACTATTTACAGAAATATTGCAAAATTAATGAATGTTAGAATGATGTCTGAATGAAGTTAAGTGGTTTTAGCAATGTTATTAAGGTGTATGTAAAAATGGATTGTTAACAGATGAAAATTTAAAGTTATAATTTATTAAGTTAAAGGATTAAGATAAAAACAAAGAGGGAAAGGAATTGCTGAATTAATTAATAGAACTGGAATACAAAAAAGGGAGGTGTGAGGAGGTCAGGGAAGTAAGGAAATGAAATGTAAGGTACGGAAAGATTGATGTGTGTTTTTTTAAAATGCTTATTATCTTTTTTCTGTATTTTGTATTTTTATTTTTTTTTATTTCTTTCTTTTCTCTTTTTCTCTTTTTATTTATGTAATCTTTTCTTTGAAACTTTAATAAATATCATATATTTTAGATTTCTTTCTTATTGTACATCATCTGGAGCCTTTTCTTTTTTCTTTTTGCAAAGACAGAAAACAAATACAGTGGTGCCCCGCAAGACGAAAAACCCGCTAGACAAAAGGGTTTTCCGTTTTTGAGCTGCTTCGCAAGACGATTTTCCCTATGGGCTTGCTTTGCAAGACAAAAACGTCTTGCGAGTGTTCCGATTTTTTTCCGCTCCCCCCCTTTTTCTAAGCCGCTAAGCCGCTAATAGCCTTTTAGCCGCTAATCCGCTAAGCCTTTAATAGCCGCTAAGCTTTTAATAGCCGCTAAACCGCTAATAGCGCTAAGCCGCTAAGCCGCTAATAGGGTTGCTTCGCAAGACGAAAAAACCGCTAGACGAAGAGACTCGAGGAACGGATTAATTTCGTCTTGCGAGGCACCACTGTACTAGAAATAAATATCATATCTGATATATGCCTTAATGAAATTGTTGGTCTTGAAGACTCTGCTTTTACACTGTGTGTGTGTGTGTGTGTGTGTGTGTGTGTGTGTGTGGTAGTTTTTCCCCCAAGAACTTGTAATTAAGACAAGTGTTGACAAGATGATGGAACTAATGAAATATTTTTGGTGTGTGTCTCCTTTTTTGCAGGGCTTGAGCGAGACAAATTTGATAATAAGACAGTTTCCTTTGAGGAGCACATAAAGGCAGAACACAACATGTGGCACTATTTATACTTCATAGTTCTGGTCAGAGTGAAAGACCCAACAGAATACACCGGTCCCGAAAGTTATGTGGCTCAAATGATTGTGGTGAGTCACTTTTATAGAAGTCTTACTTCAGAGAGGTGGGCCTTTCAGGTGTTGCTTGCCTAGCACCATAATTACATATTTTAGGCACCAAGTGCAAAACGTCCTCTTTACCCAGGCCTTTTAATGTGGGGGGATGGACAGTTATTATTAATTTTTCCTGTGATAGTTTTATTGGATTTCATTATTATTATTATTATTATTATTATTATTATTATTATTATATGTAAATTATGTTTTATTGTTGTACACTGCCCTTGGATCTTCAGATAAAGGGCGGTATATACATTGAATAAACAACAACAACCACAAGAACTGTGAGAAGCCGCCAACTGTATAGTTACAAAGGTATTTAAATGCATTTGCCCAAGGCAAAGGCCCAGCACTGGGCATAATGAAAATATGAAGGCAAAGTTCACAGTTACCCTCAGGCTCCTGCACTCTCATACTCAGTATGCTTATCCAGTTTGTAAGTCTCTTTTTTTTGGTCCTGAATCACTGGCTGGAATCTCTTTTTTTTGGTCCTGAATCACTTCATAAAAGAGAAAAATGCCCACTGCCAAGCAACAGTACAAAGAAAGAATAGAGGTCTCCATTTCTGCAATGCATAGAACTATTCCAATAGTATGATGTGCAAAAATGACAACAGCATGAAACTGAGTTTGGTAGCCTGTGAAAGCTGTCCAGACATTTTGAAGTCACTCTGTGTGCATGCCTCATTGTCCCAAGGATGCAGCTATTTGGAGGTAGGAGACTTGGGAACTCCCAAGATACAGCTGCTGTTTTTCTGACACACTTCATGCAGATAAATTGTAGTTGTAAAGGTCAGACCTTTCTTTCTCCTTGCGTTTCAGCCACCCCCACCCCCACCCCCACCCCGAGAGATCTGTAAAAGCCTTGAAGGGTAAGAAACTGCGTTAGACTTGGTCACATGGGGGCAGTTAGACTCATGTACATCATCTTGATCTTTTATTGCTTGATTTGTCAATTCTTAACTTGACTTAAGGGGCCTTAGCATAGTGATTGAGCCCATACTTTGCATGCAAAAGTTGCCTGGTTATGATGCCTGGCATCTCCTGTTAAGAGGACTGCAGGCTGCAGGTGATGGGAAAGATCCCTTTGTGCCTGAGACCCTGGAGAGTCACTACAGATCAGTCAAGAGTATACAATACTGAGCTGCCTGGACAAATTATCTGATCAGGAAGAAGGCAGTGTCCTAGGTTCCTAACCTAGCTGTATCTAAGACCTTCACCAATGGGCAACATCTTCACAAGCATATTTTTCATGGATCCCTTTAAAACATGCAAGTGGTGAACAGAAAAAGATTAAACACCAGCACTGGATTAAGACAAAAAATAATATTGGGGGCAAATCTAGCATAATTTTGAATCTTGTATCATTCCCTGGAGAATATTTGGCTAAATGGCTTCCCCTGCCATTTTATCACCTGCAGATTTTGGTCACAAATGTGATTCAATTTTAGTATTGTTTAGTAGCACTTTTACATTATTGAAGGAAGCACTGGGCTTTTATTCTTCCTCACTTCACCCACCATTTCTTTCATTATTTCAATGTGAACTAACAGTAGTATCATTAAGTGTATCTCTAGTGCCCGCAGTTGGAAATTACTGGTGCAATGCACTAATGCACGGGGAGGCAAACTTTAGTTTAGCCAGGGGCCGAATCTGGCCCAATCGCCTTCTAAATCTGGCCTGTGGATGGTCCGGGAATCAGCGTGTTTTTACATGAGTAGAATGTGTCCTTTTATTTAAAATGAATCTCTGGGTTATTTGTGGGGCATGGGAATTCATTCCCCCCCCCAAAAAAAATACTCCACCCCCCCCAAGGTCTGAGGGATAGTGGACTGGCCCCCTGCTGAAAAAGTTTGCTGACTCCTGCACTAATGTACTTTTCATTAGTGCTAATGGTGGGATCTCTGGAGTTGAGCCCCTAAAATATTAACAAAGTCACAAAGGCCTCTATGTACTCCATGCTTTGAGTATGAAAAACCAATTTTGGAAGTTTAATGACTTAAAATGTTGGCAGTAGATTGCTGGGTTTTATTTGATACTCTCCCTGGAATGAGCTATGTTGTGGAATATATTGTTTGAGTGGGAATGCTGTACTAAACATAAGTCCAGTTTAAAGAGAAGCACATGGTATTAGCTTTTTAAAAGTGGTGGATGGATTCTTCAGCCCAGCTTCATGGTCTGCATCAGAAATAATTTGAGGATACCAGATTCTGCTGCTCTGTGCACATAGGACATTCCCTCCACTGAGTCTCCCAGGCCACTGGTTCCTTCCTTTTCCCTTGCCTGGATCCTGCAGCATTGAGGGAAACTCTGTGGGATGTGTCCTGGCCTCCTTCACCTTGCCATGAATGGGCAGCTGTAAGAAAAGTGTCGACATAATCACAATGGTGCAGAGAGCTCAGCAGCTGGGATGGGGACCTGCTCTGAAACGTGTAAGCTGCTTGCCAGGGTGGGGGAACTCTGGCAACTTTGTAGTCAGAAAAGCAGGTGAGAGCAGGGATGCCAGGGACCAGCCTAGCCGGTGGCAGCTGCAGCACCACTTGCGCCTACTGCAGGCTAGAGAGTGGCTGGGCTGGCAGCAGTAGTGGCTGCATTGGCATAACCCCATTTCTACGCACATTTACTTGGCGATAATTCCCACCTTCTCCCGAAGAAGTAAGTTGAGATGAAGGGACTTGAGGCAGGAATGCGGAGGGACCGTTCACCACATCAGCAAGACCACAAAAGATACAAAAAAATGGGGTGGAGGGAGTTCACACTAACATTGCCAGAGCTTTCTTTTCCCCCTCCTCATTCTTTGCTCCTCCAAAATGCAGATGAGGATAGACCCAGTCCTAACAGTGAAAAGGAAAGTGCCTTCTGTTTGTGCCCTTGACAGCTTGCTCATTTTCCATTAATAGCACCACAAATCAGAAGCGATGGGCAGTTTTATTTGGCCATGCTCCCTGCTCCCTCTCATAAAGTGCTTAGTCACCTCCATGGTGCCAAAGCATGTGCGTGCATCAGTGTGAAGTTACGTCATGACATCATGTGATGTGGTGCACACGTGCTGGGCACCCATAATCTGGGGCCCAAGTTGGCGCTACTGTCTCCGTCAATGCCACCGTTGTTAGTCCTATTTTATTTATTATTATTTTTAATCCATTTTTAAAAATTAATTTTACACATTTCATACCAAAGACTACAAATAAAATAAAGACTAAAATGATGGTTAAAAATCTGGAGAGGAATGCGATAGAGCAATTAGAACAGAAGTGTGGAATTAAAGTAGCAAAAAAAGTAAAATACCTAGGGATCTTGTTAACAATTAAAAATATTAATTTAATTAGTGATATTACACCTCAATATGGAAAGAAATTAAAAGAGACCTGGATATATGGAATAGATTAAAGCTGTCCTGGACCGGGAGAATGGCAGAGATTAAATTGAATATTCTTCCAAAGATGTTATTTCTCTTTCAAACGATCCCTGTGATAAAGGGGTCATCTCAGTTTAAGGATTGGCAAAAAACCCTATCAAGATTTATTTGGCAAGGAAAGAGACCAAGGATCAAATTTCAATTATTAACAGACCGGAAGGAAAAAGGAGGGTTTTCAGTACCAAATTTGAAACTATGTTATGAAGCATCCTGTTTATGTTGGATTAAGGAATGGATCATCTTGGAAAACATGGACTTGTTGGACTTGGAAGGGTACAATAATAGATATGGATGGCATTCTTATTTGTGGCATAACAAGGTGAAAGTCCATAAAGGTTTCATGAATCATATTTTTAGAGGTGCCCTGTATGAAGTTTGGGGAAAAAAATAAAAATTTACTAGAAAGAAACACACCCTGGTGGCTACCACCGATAGATATATTAACAACAAAAAAACTGAATATGGAAGGAAAGAGAATAACATATGAAGATATATTAGTAAAAATGGAGAGGGGATGGAAAATCAAAACATACTAGGAATTAAAAGATGGGTTAACAGGGTGGTTACAATACCATCGGGTAAATGGATTATGGAATGAGGATAAAAAATTAGGATTTAGTGAGAAAAAATCTAAATTCCAAATAAAAATTTTGGAAGGAAGAACAAAACTTTTATCCAAGATGTACAATTTCCTGTTGGAATGGGATACCAAGGGCGAGTTGATAAAAGAAGTGATGGTAAAGTGGGCAATTGATTTTGGTTACAACATGGAATACGATAAATGGGTAAATTTATGAAACAAAGGGATGAAATTTACAGCATGTTCCACTTTAAGGGAAAACCTGGAAAAACTGATGTACCGGTGGTATGTTACCCTGCTCAAATTGGCAAAAATGTACAAAATGGGTAACAAAGCCTGTTGGAAATGTAAACATAAGGACGGGGATCTCTACCATATGTGGTGGGTATGTGACGAAATGAATTTTTGGGGGGATCTAATATATAATGAACTTAAGAAACCTTTTAGGTACACTTTCCCGAAAAAAACCGGAGACATTCTTATTAGGGATAATAGGGGACGAAATAAAAAAGGAGGATCGTACATTATTCCAATAATGGTGGCAGCTAGGGTTCTTGTAGCCCCAAAATGGAAGTCACCGGAGATCCCAACAGTTATGGAATGGCAGGCTAATTTTTTTGAATATACGGAATTAGCGAAAATGACATATAAAATCCGCAGCCTTGGTAGGCTTCCAGGCCTCGGTGGAGACCTTGCAGAGGCAGCGGAGGAGGAAGTGGGGCCACTTCTGTCAATCAGTCATGTCCTAGAGAAATCAGGACTATTGGCAGGTGTGATATTATAAATGAACAATCCTATTTCCATAATAACTTTTCTTGTCTAGGGTGTTTGGCAAAGTGGTTTAATTGACTTTAAGAAAACATTGCAGGACCTGCTAACATGTTGGTTTGGGATCATTTTTGTTTTAACATCTTATAATTTTAGTTATGTTAATTGCCAGTTGTTGTGATGATTACTTATTCTATGCCAAACTAATTTAAATGCAGACATGTGCCTGAAAAGCTTTGGTTGGATGTGAAATTGTCAGCATGTCAGATGGAGAGCTGGTGCCTTGCCTTGCCTTGTCATATTGGAGGATATGGGAGTACAGTTTCACTTAAAATCTTTTGAAATACATAAAGCATAGATGCAAGCATGAAAAATGAGGATATGAAACACCAGAAATGAAGCATTCATTAAGATTTTGGCGTGGGAAACAATCTGAAGTGATGCAACATGTGCTGAGTTCGCATCCATAAAGTGTGGCACACTTTTAAATGCTTTATAACTACTGCAGTTTCCACCTAAGATAGGCTGCAATCTTGATAAGCCTATCATCCTGGCCTACTTTGCACATTAAGCCAGTGTTTTTGAAATATTTTGAGCTCAGACAATTTTATGATTCTGTGATTCACTCTCACAGAACTCTCTCATCAGAGTTTGTAGGGCAGCAGTTGAAGAAGGAGCAAAAAGGGTTTTCTTGTGTGTGTGTGTTTCTTGTGGCTGATTAGCTCTTTTCCCTGTGTAAAGGTCAGAGGGGGCAGGGTTTCTGTTGAGGCAGGGGATTAGCTGTGGGAGGAGCTTATCAGAGTTTGTAGGGCAGCAGTTGAAGAAGGAGCAAAAAGGGTTTTCTTGTGTGTGTGTGTTTCTTGTGGCTGATTAGCTCTTTTCCCTGTGTAAAGGTCAGAGGGGGCAGGGTTTCTGTTGAGGCAGGGGATTATCAGAGTTTGTAGGGCAGCGGCGCGCGCCTAGCGGCGCGCGCAGTTATACCCATCTTTTAGATTTAGGGGAGCTAGTCTCAAACGTTTGTTGGGGGAGATCTAGGTTTTTTTTTGTGGGCGAAGTTATTTGTCCTGTCTTCAAGCTTTTTATGATGGAGGACCTCTGTAGCCACCCCCAACAACACGATCTCAAGATGGAAGGGGAGGGAACAGCTGCAGTCGCCTGCGATTCCTGCGCAATGTTTGCCATCTTGCCAAAGGTTGCAGGCAGCTTCACCTGCAGCAATTGCATGTTGATTGCCCTTTTAAAAGACAAAGTCCAGCAACTGGAGGAACGTGTAGCTACGCTCCAAAGAATTAGAGAGCTGGAGCTCTTCTTGGAAGCAACAGAGCACACCGTCCCCACCAAGGAGGAGACAGGGGACTCCCCTGAGAAGGAGGCTAGTTCATCAACACAGGAGCCAGATATATGGAGAAACGTGACTCAAAGAAGTAGGAGGCCCAGGGTTCACTCTGATTGTTTAGAAATACACAATCGCTTTGAGGTCCTCTCCCCTAGCATGGAAGACGAAGAGCAGACTCCATTTGAGGATCTCTCCCTCATTACAGTCGATCAGGTATATGAAGACGAGCAGCAAAGTCAGTCCTCAGGGAATGTGCAGGCGACCTTGGAACGGACAGCTCACGGAAGAACCCCGACCAAACCCAAGAGGAGGCGTGTAGTGGTGATAGGGGATTCCCTACTGAGGGGAACAGAAGCAGTGATCTGTGGGCCTGACAAGATGTCTCGGGAAGTGTGCTGTCTCCCCGGGGCTAAGATCCAAGATGTAACTGAACGACTGCAAGGAATCATAAAACCCACTGACAAATACCCCTTCCTCTTGGTTCATGTGGGAACCAATGACAATAGCCTCCAGAAGATCAAAAGAGACTACGAGGCTCTCGGCAGGAAATTGAAGCAACTAAATGCACAAATTGTCATCTCGTCTGTCCTCCCAGTTGAACGACGTGGCCCAGGGAGAGAGGGGAAAATAGTGGAAGTGAACAGCTGGCTTCGCAAATGGTGTAAACAGGAACGGTTTGGATTCTTAGATCACGGACTGCAGTTTCTTGAAGATGGACTTCTGGCAAGTGATGGGCTGCACCTCACAACGGTTGGGAGGAATGTTTTTGCCAAAAATCTCAGAAACCTCATCAGGAGGGCTTTAAACTGACTAATGTGGGGGAGGGAGACAGTGCTCCTGAAGGTAGGAGTCTATCAATTAATGAAGATGATCATCCAACTGTCATAGACCAAATGGAGCAAACAGCACGCGGACCTAGTGGTGGGAGGAAAAAATCCTTAAATAAGAGACATGGGGGAATGATTAATGGACTTCAATGTCTGTACACTAATGCGCAAAGCATGGGAAATAAACAAGATGAGCTTGAGCTCTTGGTACAGCAAACTAAATATGACATAATAGGCATCACTGAAACCTGGTGGGATAAGTCCCACGATTGGAATGTAATAATGGGGGGATACAATCTATTTCAGAGAAACAGACCAGACAAGAAAGGAGGAGGAGTGGCGTTATATGTCAGGGATGTGTATACCTGTGAAGAGATCCAAGATTTAGAACCTCAAAGCCAATGTGAGAGCATTTGGGTCAAAATTAAGGGAGAGAAGAATAACAGAGACCTCATTGTGGGAGTTTACTATAGATCCCCAAGCCAAACGGAGGACATAGATGATGCCTTCCTGGAACAGATGGCCAAGCATGCAAAAGGAAGGGAGACAGTAGTAATGGGGGACTTCAATTACCCGGATATTTGTTGGGCGTCAAACTCAGCCAAGAGCATAAGGTCAAACAGATTCCTCACTGGCCTTGCAGACAACTTCATTGTCCAGAAAGTGGGAGAAGCAACAAGAGGAACAGCCATTTTAGATCTGGTCCTAACCAATGTTGATGACCTGGTTAGTGGGGTAGAAGTGGAAGGATCATTAGGCGTGAGTGATCATGCTCTTCTGAAGTTTACTATACAGCGGAAAGGAGCAGCCAAGCATACTAGGACTCAATTTCTTGACTTTAAGAAAGCCGACTTCATAAAACTTAGGGAAGTGCTGGGTGAGATCCCATGGACAGCAATACTAAAAGGAAAGGGAGTTCATGATGGCTGGGAGTTTGTTAAGAGGGAGATAGTAAAAGCACAACGTCAGGCAATACCAATGAGACGGAAACATGGAAGGTGCCTAAAGAAGCCAGGGTGGCTATCTAAAGAACTTTTAACTGAGTTAAGATTAAAAAAGGATGTGTACAAAAAATGGAAACGGGGGGAAACCACCAAAGAGGAATTCAAACAAATAGCCAGCACGTGTAGACACAAAGTCAGAAAAGCTAAAGCACAGAATGAACTCAGGCTTGCTAGAGAGGTTAAAAGCAACAAAAAAGGCTTTTATGGGTATGTTCGTAGCAAAAGGAAGAACAAAGAAACAGTGGGGTCACTCAGAGGAGAAGATGGTGAAATGCAAACAGGGGACACAGAAAGGGCTGAACTCCTCAATGCCTTCTTTGCCTCAGTCTTCTCCGATAAAGAAAACAATGCCCGACCTGAAGAATTTGGAGCAAATGATTCAGCAAAGGAAACACAGCCCAGAATAACTAAGGAGACAGTACAAGAATATTTGGCTAGTTTAGATGTATTCAAGTCTCCAGGGCCAGATGAACTGCATCCAAGAGTATTAAAAGAACTGGCAGATGTGATCTCAGAACCACTGGCAGTCATCTTCGAGAAATCCTGGAGAACAGGCGAAGTCCCGGCAGACTGGAGGAGGGCAAATGTTGTCCCTATTTTCAAAAAGGGGAAAAGAGAGGACCCAAATAATTACCGCCCAGTCAGTCTGACATCAATAGCAGGGAAGATTCTGGAGCAGATCATTAAGCAAACAGTCTGTGAGCACCTAGAAAGGAAAGCTGTGATCACCAATAGTCAGCATGGATTTCTGAAAAATAAGTCATGTCAGACTAACCTGATCTCATTTTTTGACAGAATTACAAGCCTGGTAGATGAAGGGAACTCAGTGGATATAGCCTACCTTGATTTCAGTAAGGCATTTGACAAGGTGCCCCATGATATTCTTGTAAAGAAGCTGGTAAAATGCGGTCTTGACTCTGCTACCACTCAGTGGATTTGTAACTGGCTGACTGACCGAACCCAAAGGGTGCTCATCAATGGTTCCTCTTCATCCTGGAGAAGAGTGACTAGTGGGGTGCCACAGGGTTCTGTCTTGGGCCCGGTCTTATTTAACATCTTTATCAACGACTTGGATGATGGACTCAAGGGCATCCTGATCAAATTTGCAGATGACACCAAACTGGGAGGGGTGGCTAACACCCCAGAGGACAGGATCACACTTCAAAACGACCTTGACAGATTAGAGAACTGGGCCAAAACAAACAAGATGAATTTTAACAGGGAGAAATGTAAAGTATTGCACTTGGGCAAAAAAAATGAGAGGCACAAATACAAGATGGGTGACACCTGGCTTGAGAGCAGTACATGTGAAAAGGATCTAGGAGTCTTGGTTGACCACAAACTTGACATGAGCCAACAGTGTGATGCGGCAGCTAAAAAAGCCAATGCAATTCTGGGCTGCATCAATAGGAGTATAGCATCTAGATCAAGGGAAGTAATAGTGCCACTGTATTCTGCTCTGGTCAGACCACACCTGGAGTACTGTGTCCAGTTCTGGGCACCACAATTCAAGAAGGACACTGACAAACTGGAACGTGTCCAGAGGAGGGCAACCAAAATGGTCAAAGGCCTGGAAACGATGCCTTATGAGGAACGGCTAAGGGAGCTGGGCATGTTTAGCCTGGAGAAGAGGAGGTTAAGGGGTGATATGATAGCCATGTTCAAATATATAAAAGGATGTCACATAGAGGAGGGAGAAAGGTTGTTTTCTGCTGCTCCAGAGAAGCGGACACGGAGCAATGGATCCAAACTACAAGAAAGAAGATTCCACCTAAACATTAGGAAGAACTTCCTGACAGTAAGAGCTGTTTGACAGTGGAATTTGCTGCCAAGGAGTGTGGTGGAGTCTCCTACTTTGGAGGTCTTTAAGCAGAGGCTTGACAACCATATGTCAGGAGTGCTCTGATGGTGTTTCCTGCTTGGCAGGGGGTTGGACTCGATGGCCCTTGTGGTCTCTTCCAACTCTATGATTCTATGATTCTATGATTCTATGATTCTATGATTCTCATTTCTGCCCTCTCCAAAACCATTTTTGCTGTTGTTGGCATCCTCCTGTCTCGAAACACAATGGAGTGACGTCGCCAGGGGTGACGTCAAAATGCTGCATTAGCAGCACTGAAGTGACCTCCCCGGGGTATAAGCTTGGGCAATGTGTATGGAGTTCCTGGGCTGCCCCAATGACAACGCCCCCTCTCAGCCTCGCTGGTGCAGTCCAAAGGAAAGTAGAGCAATCCGTTTGGCACCAACTTGGATGCAGGAGTTGCCAGAATGAGGCATACAAGGCACCATTAGGCCTTAGGGACTTCTCCTGAAGGCAGCAGAAGTTTAGCATCAGAGTTTTCCTTCTTCTAGATGGACTACCTTCCCAGGTTGACAACCCCCTTCTGCCCCTCACTTCCCATCTGCTTTCCACCTACAGAGAAATGCAATTAAAACAAAGTAGCAGCACTTCCCAAATCATAGAATCATAGAGTTGGAAGAGACCACAAGGGCCATCGAGTCCAACCCCCTGCCAAGCAGGAAACACCATCAGAGCACTCCTGACATATGGTTGTCAAGCCTCTGCTTAAAGACCTCCAAAGCAGGAGACTCCACCACACTCCTTGGCAGCAAATTCCACTGTCAAACAGCTCTTACTGTCAGGAAGTTCTTCCTAATGTTTAGGTGGAATCTTCTTTCTTGTAGTTTGGATCCATTGCTCCGTGTCCGCTTCTCTGGAGCAGCAGAAAACAACCTTTCTCCCTCCTCTATGTGACATCCTTTTATATCTTTGAACATGGCTATCATATCATCCCTTAACCTCCTCTTCTCCAGGCTAAACATGCCCAGCTCCCTTAGCCGTTCCTCATAAGGCATCGTTTCCAGGCCTTTGACCATTTTGGTTGCCCTCCTCTGGACACGTTCCAGTTTGTCAGTGTCCTTCTTGAACTGTGGTGCCCAGAACTGGACACAGTACTCCAGATGAGGTCTGACCAGAGCAGAATACAGTGGCACTATTACTTCCCTTGATCTAGATGCTATACTCCTATTGATGCAGCCCAGAATTGCATTGGCTTTTTTAGCTGCCGTGTCACACTGTTGGCTCATGTCAAGTTTGTGGTCAACCAAGACTCCTAGATCCTTTTCACATGTACTGCTCTCAAGCCAGGTGTCACCCATCTTGTATTTGTGCCTCTCATTTTTTTTGCCCAAGTGCAATACTTTACATTTCTCCCTGTTAAACTTCATCTTGTTTGTTTTGGCCCAGTTCTCTAATCTGTCAAGGTCGTTTTGAAGTGTGATCCTGTCCTCTGGATTGAGATAACTGTGGGGCAACCAATAAAGTATTGTTATAGATTGGGGGGGCCTTCCTAAACCCTAGAAATTAATAAATTGTAGAATTTTGATTATTTGGAGTATTGAAGTGAAGATTGTAGGACAGTGGAAAAATACCGGCTAAGCTTCCTTTCCAAGCCAGGGCCACACTTGGGATAGGGGCATTAACATGACAAAAGGTGCTGATGGTCCATCTGAGAGGAATTCTTGGGCCTGGGCAGATAGAGGTTGCCATGGTGATGGGGTGTGTGTTTGAGGTGTCAGGTAAAGAGGGTCTTTAGAGCAAGGGGTGCTGGGAAGAATGGAGAGAATAGGCTGAGATCCATCTTGGGCCAACCCACACTCGGAAAACCAGTTACAGGTAGGTAGCCGTGTTGGTCTGCCATAGTCAAAATAAAAAAATTCCTTCCAGTAGCACCTTAAAGACTTAGTTGGTCTTTAAGGTGCTACTGGAAGGAATTTTTTTATTCGGAAAACCAGTTCATTATGCTGCCAAGTGTAAATCGGACAGGGAGCTTAAGCCAATGACAAGTGTGTCTGTATGATGCAAACATTTCACATTTTTCATTCTCGCAAGCCTATGGCAGCTGCCTACCCACCAGCAGCTGCCATGTGGCTGGGAGAATATCTCAATGAGCCAACAACATGGGCAGGCACCAGTCATGTGAGTCATCTCACAGGAACTGCCTACAGATAAGCAGCTACCAGTTGGCTTGGAGAACAGATAAATTCCTAATCCTGGGTCCTCTACAGTCAGAGTCACTGAGTTGGACGAATCCTTGAGAAATCATTCAGACTATCACCCCACCCCACTCCACTCCACTCCACCCCATCTCATTTTATATTTAAGTCACAACTAACATTTTTCTACTTGTGTGTGTGCAGGAAAAGAATTTAGATTGGTTCCCTCGGATGAGAGCCATGTCCTTGGTCAGCAACGAAGGTGACAGTGAACAGAATGAAATCAGAAACCTGCATGAGAGATTGGAGTCCACCATGAGCCTCGTCAAGCAGCTTTCCAGTCAACTGGCTGAGCTTAAAGAACAGGTTGGTTGGTTCTTTGTTTATTTATATTTTACATAGCAGAGTTTGAGTAGACAGCTTCATGCATGTAAAAAGAATTAACCTCTCAGCTAGATCCCAGTGGGGTTCTTCCAGTAAAAATCACCTTTTGTCAGAAGTCTTAATCCAGCTTCACAGAAATTAAATGCAATAGGTAGTAAAGAGGAAATTTCCATAGAGCTAACATTCTGGTTGATTAATCTCATTAATCAATCAGTGAGTTGTCTTTTATGCATTGTTGAAGCCAAGGCGCTGTGGACCTTATTGGTGCCTAAATGGGAGACATGGAGAGCTTTCTGAAGAAAGAGTGGGGTGTAAAGAGGTATCAAATGATTGAGTAGTCAGTTACATAAAATATATTTCACTGTTAACGAAGACATCATTATAAATCCCACTTTTATATAGCTGTCAATGTAGGGGTTTTTTAAAAAATAAAAAGCTAACATTTATTGTTAGAAGGGGAAAGTACATTTTTCTGTGTATCACAGTTACACACCAGAATCAACGTTAGTCTCAAGCATGCCCTTACCTCTCAGCCACACCAATTACAACTTACATTTATCTATTATAATTGGCTCCCATCAAGTAACACAAAGGTGGCTAACCCCCTTGCCTGGAGCAGGCAAGCAAATTTTTATAGACCCCCAGCATACCCACCCACCTGATTTTGGTAGCAGTGGCAAAAAGCAAACTAAATAAAAACTGTATTTGAAACTCTCCATCCAGCCCAGCACCATGATGGGAATGCAAATTGCCATTATGGGGTAGACAAAATATTTGGACCATTCCCAAATCAAGACCCCCAAGCAAGGCTGTTCAGGGCACTTTGGCAATTCAGGTGTTTTAAAAAATGCAGCAGACAGCATGTTTGCAAAAATGTAAAAAATCTTCTCAGTTTGCCATATGAGGAAGATGCCAGGCTGAGATGAGGGGAAGGAAGAGCTCTTCTGTAACCAACAGGTTTTGCTTCTAACTAGAGGGAATAACTTATACAGTATAGGCTTTTCAATCATTGTGCTTTGAGGAAGGAAAGTTAAAGTAATAAAACTCATTGCTAGTTCTGCTTGTTTGGAAAATTGTGGATCCGGGCAGTGACCATTTTATGTGTGATCACATGCATACTTGTCACTGCCAACCCAGAAAATGGGGCAGAACGGGACAGAGGTGGAACGGGGCAGACTTATGTGTGCTCCACCAATGTGTTGGGTCAGGAGCAGAACCCTCACACGAAACGGTCATTGTCTGCATTGAGGTCCTTCTGCCTCTGTCCCACCTATCCACACTTCAAATCAGTTTTGCACTTAGTTTCTGTTACTTTTGGTACAAATTGACCATAATGCTAGCATGAAGCTCCGCCCCCCCCCCCCCCATGCATCAACTCAGCTCTCTAGTCCTTGAGTACATCCTTCTGACCCTTTGCTGGCTACTGTCCTGGGAGAATTTCTACATCGAATGTAGTCTTTGATATGAAATCATTTCCCACAAAACCACAGGGAGTGAAGCAAATCCCTTTGTGTTCTCTCTCCAGAAAAAGGGCAAACTGCAGGTTGCTGCTCTTGCAGAAAACTTGCTGTCTTCTGAAATATGGCAGGATTCTTCTGCTTAGAAGCAGCTACTGTGCCTGCACATTTAATTAAACTCTGCCAGAAAGAAAAAAGTTAATAGCCGTGATTTTACTGTATTTCCATATAAAGTTGAACTGGGGGAGGTGATTCTGAGCAACTCTTGCTCTTTTCCAAAGAGTTGAATCAGGCTCTGAACTCAATCCTGAGCTTGGTGAATACCCCTTGTAATAAGCCCTCCTCTTTAGCTTATAGCAGTACAGCCCTACAGTATGTATATTTAGTTGTAAGTTTTTTTTCATTCTGTTGAATAGGACTTATTCCAAGCTAAGTGTGTGTAGGATTGCAGTTAAATCTGTTAAATTTTGCATTTCATATATATATATTTATGATAGCAACAGTTGAGACAGGTGAACAAGACATTTAGATTTGAGAAGGGAAAGTAAAATCCATCTTCCCTGGGTAATGCGAACACTGTGTACAGGTGCGCATTTCTGATCTTTGTGCCAATAAATTGCTGTGAGGAAGGGGAAATTGCCCTAAATTAATGCGCTAATACTTGCCTTCCAGAATTTACATATTTTTTAAAAAAATATTCACTTGCAAGGAACCCCCTTTTTTCTTTAGTTTTTTGGTTTCAAAGTAATCTCCTTGATGGTTTTTTTCATCTTTTTTATCTTGCAAAATGAAATGAAATAAATGTCACAGTGTAATGTTTGTAATTGCATGTCTTTGCTAAAGAGCAGTCAGGAGCTTATATTGTCTTTGTCTCCCTCTCCACCTTTAGATGACAGAACAAAGGAAAAACAAGCAGAGGCTGGGCTTTCTTGGATCAAACGCCGCAGCGTCCCACGCGAACCATCACATGCCACCCCACTGAGACCATGGTGGGGAGGGGCATGACTAGCGTTTCATCAGTATTCTCGCTTGATTACAGAATGAAAAATCAGGAGTGGTGAACAGCGCCTATTGTTACAAAGTTACAAACAACAGTGTGCCAGGATGTTAAGTGGTTTAGCTCTGGGAACAATTAGTAACTGTTTTTTCTTCACTGTGTGGTAAGGGGAGCTCTTCTACATCTTTCCTCAGGCAAAACAATTTAAAACTGGCGAGGGTGGGGTCGCAGTGGGGAGAGATAGTACAACCTTAATTTACTCTCTTGTAATTCAGTTGGCTGCCAGCAGATGCATAGGCATGGCAGAATTTGGTTCTGTTGTTTTGAATGCCACCATATGAATCCTTGTAAAACTAATGGAGCAACCAAGAAACAGAGGAAATAATTTATTAACACAGAATCCAACAGCCTCATTCGGAATCTGTAGAAGTTCTTTGTTGTCACCTTTGCTGGCCAGCATAATTTGTTATGTTTGTTTGGAATTTTTTTTCCTCTCTCTTCAATCTAATTACCGTAAATATGTTATTGGAGGAGGCAGTAATGTTATGGCAAGTTAATTTGCATTGAAAGATGAACAAAATCACCCTCAAAAAAGCGTTGTTTTTCTCTTTAAAAAAAAGAGGGTTGCAGAGACAAGTATTAAGGCTAATAGAAATTTTCCTGTCAGCTGTGCAATTCCTTATTTATAATATAGAGCACAAATGAACCTGCAGCTGGGAGAACTTGAAATTTATGCACATAACCACTGACAACATTAACTGGAAGTGATTTCTTTACTCTTGAATTTAGATGTTCCCTATTAATGTGGCTGCAAGTAGAGAATTCAACTAACGGTGGTCTTTAACTGTGTTTTAAAATTCATGTTCCAAGGAGAGAGTTGAGGAGAAAATGTGATATTTTAGAACTAGTGTTAGAGATTAATTTCAGGGGGTAAATAGCTTTGAGATGAACTGTCTAGAAAAAATGTAATGATATTGTTACTGTCCATAAACCACAGGAAAAATTGCTAAATTTTTTTTTTTTTTTTTGCTTCAGCTCCTCCTTTCTCTTTTTCCTGTACAACATGTTTCTCAGATAGGGTTCCCCTACTGTATGAATGGACATCCTCCCACCATCCCTGACCATTGGTCATGTTGGCTAGGGCTGATGGGACTGATGGGAGTTGGAGACAAACAGATTCCCCACTGACACAGGAATATTTCATCAATATGCATCTTCTGATCTAGATTGTGGCCATCATTGGTTCTGCTTGGAATTCATGTGACTTTGCTGTGGTGAAGGGAGATCAGCTCTAGTTTCCAATTCAGAATCAGGTTTGTACTATATGCAGGGCCTTATGTTCTTTCCTTTGACAATCCAAGAGACTTCAAAAGTGCAGAACTCACAAATGAGAGTGAAAGGCATGCAGTCTGCACTATTTCTAAGTAAATCTTGCTCTTCTCTAGCACTTGTCTCCAGCTGAGTGTTTTAGTACAAATGCTGCTAAAGAATTGTAAAAAGGCATTGAGCAAAGCAAAACAGAGGGACGCAGGTGGCGCTGTGGGTTAAACCACAGAACCTAGGGCTTGCCGATCAGAAGGTTGGTGGTTCGAATCCCCGCGACAGGGTGAGCTCCTGTTTATCAGTCCCTGCTCCTGCCAACCTAGCAGTTCGAAAGCACCCCAGTGTAAGTAGATAAATAGGTACCGCTCCGGTGGGAAGGTAAACGGCGTTTCCGTGCACTGCTCTGGTTCGCCAGAAAGTGGCTTAGTCATGCTGGCCACATGACCTGGAAACTGTCTGCGAACAAACTTTGGCTCTCTCGGCCAGTAAAGCAAGATGAGCGCCGCAACCCCAGCATCGTCTGTGCCTGGACCTAATGGTCAGGGGTCCCTTTACCTTTACCTGTAAAGCAAAACAGGTAGCCCTGATTGCATATTATAAGAGCTAAGAAGGAAACAATTAGCAGTACTGGAAAGTTTGAAGAGAGAATTATCATGTTTGCTATTCCTTCTTGGAATAAAGCAATCCAAATTTGGAAGCCATAAATGCAATTCTAATGCCATTAAATCAGTGAGATTACAAATAAAATTTCAGGATTACACCATACAGTGCAATTCTACATACTTACTTTGCAAGTTCCATTGGCTTGTAACAGAGAATTTATAAGAATTGGTGCTCAGCCTTTTGTTAGTTTTCAAGAAGCATATGTGGTCAATATTTAGTGGCTTGCGTCCCACACCTTTTACATGTTAGGGTGAGTTGTGTAGACTACAAGGTCAGATCTTAACATTATAGTATGTTGGGTTTATTGATAGAATGAATCTCTCTCTCTTTGGGCCACCTATATGGGTTCAAAGTGGAAAACTGATTCTTGGGTGCCTTACCAAATTGCAAGCCTTTGTGTCACCTTAACAAGCTCAGACTTAGTCCTCCTCTTTAGTCTGAATCATGCAAAAAGATCAAAACAGTTCAGCGGGAGATCAATAATAGATTGCAACTGCCCATATTCAGATTGTGCCTGGATTGAGGCCTTGCTTTGTCCTTCCCTCCCCTTTGCATCTCACTCTGAGGATATGGAGGTTTCACTGACAAAGTGCCTGCATAAACTGAAAGCCAAACTGCAGAATCTGTTCCAGCCCTAGTAGGAACTGATCAAAAAAGTTTTAATGTTAGCCAATTGATTTATGCACCTCTGTAAAGAAGAAAAGAACTGCAGTCTGGTAAGGGTAGTGTATGGTAGGCTGTCACTCAGAGGTTTTGCTTGTATAAGGACCCAGGCTCATTCCCTGGCATCTTAAGTTTAAAGAATATCGGACAACGGGACTGGGAGAGATACTTGTCTGAGACTTTGGAGAGCCATTGCCAGTCAGAGTAAATAGTCCTTAGCTAAAAGAATTAAGAACCTATTCCATCCTATAAAGCAGTGCTTCTCAAATTTGAGCCTCCAGCTGTTGTTGGACTACAACTCCCATCACCGCAATCAGTGATCAGGGATGTTGGGAGTTGTAGTCTAACCACAGCTGAAGGTCCAGGTTTGAGAAACATTGCTACAAAGTATAAGTGCTTGCTTGTTCCAGCGCATGTTGTTTGAGCTGGTTACATCTCCTTTCTGCCCCACCTACACCCAGTGGCATGCGGACCGTCCCGGGTGTCATCACTGAGGGGGGTGACAAAATGGCAAAAATATGTGTTTTTGAAAAAATAACTCCCGCACCCACTGCACCCAGGGTGCCACTGCAGAGCACTCTCCCCTTAAGTGATTTCTAGAAACCAGAAGCATTGCTGCCTCCAACTTTGCAAGCAGAGCGCAGCCTTTATGGCTTCGACATCCCTCTCCTCCATGAATCTGCCTAATCCAGAGGCATAGCTGGGTGAGGTGGGGGGGGGGGGCTGCAGCGTGCCTGAACCACGCGTCTCTCCTGTGAGGGGGAGGTGAGGGGTGGACTGCCTGCAAACTCCGCCCTGATTTTTCGAGCAGCCTGGGGCTTGGGTCTGCCCACCGCCTCAGCCGCTCTACAGCTGAGGGGGAGGCTGCGGAGAGGCTCCATGCAGCGTGCCCTGCCTTGGCTTGCCATGGCTGCAAAGCAAGTGTGCCGCTCTGCTTACACCGCTGCTGCCTATACCACAGAAATGCACACTGTGCAGCAGTGGTGGCTGGTGCCCGTTGGCTCTGGAATGGTGGAAAGCAGGGAGCTCAACTAATTCTAGCTTTGTCCCCATCCTCTGTGCTGAGTTCTACAAAGACAGTGCTGAGACTAAGGGGAAGGAACCTGACGGGTAGTTGCATTGTAAGGAAAAAGACAGGCAGCTGAGGGCAAACTAAGGTTGGTAGGGTGGTGCTCTGTTTATTGTAAAGGACCAGGCCCCACTGCCATGGAGCTAAGGCAATTTGTGCTTCCTTCCACGTGTTCTCACAGATGTTGCCATTCACAGGTTGCAGGCACAGGTTGCGTTGGATTTTTACCATGTGCCGGCTTCTCCCATAAGGTGTGCAAAGGCTCTCTCAAGTGGAAGGCAGCTTCAAACAAAGCAGGATACCACCCAAATGAGAAGCAAAGGGAGAAATCTGAAGTGTAAGTGATAAGAGTGGAGAGCAGGGTCCTCAGGCAAATCCTCCTGCCGTGGATCTCTCCTAATTTCAATTTTATCCAGCATTGATAACCGGAGTGCATGGAAAAGAAAAAGTGCAACTGTACTGAATTTAGCCATGTTTAAGATTATTGCTTTCAGTTCATCAACAATTTATTGAAATTTCATCAACAATTTATTAAAATTTAGGAGCAGGATCCACCCACATTTAAGGTTTTAGGTAGTTCTACACCAAATAATTCAGCCCAGATTTGGATTAAGTTTTTTTAAAAATATTTTTTTAAATTAGTTTTCAATTACAGTCCAATAATAGCCTCATTATAACAATACCAATTTATGATACAATTATTAATACCAATCACTCAAATACCAAATTATATAATTTAGATAAAGTGGCCCCCGCATGCTAGATTTGATGATTTGCTATAATTCTACATTCCAAAATCATATTAATTTCAATTACATTCCGGTCATAATAATAATCCCTCATACAACAACTTGTTCTTCAGGGGGCACGATCTATAAGAATATTTGAGTGGACATGGACCAAACACATGGTGGCCAAAGATCCCCCCCCCCATTTTTTTCTATTAATCAGGTTTTTTTTATAAGGTTTTAAAATTTAATCAATGGCATGAAGTTACATTCTGATGGTGGCTTGAGGCATTCCTTTTGTAATTTGGGACACAGTGTTTCATGGGAACAATGGCGTGTCCTGACATAGCAACATTCTCAGGACAATCTGAAGAAGGGGAGAGGTGGTTTCCTCAGAGCCATATACTCCAGTAGGATGAGTTAAGCATGTGTTTAAACAATTCTGTTTATCTCATTGGGAACGATTACAAGTACTTATGGTTGGGTCGTGTTTTTTGTTGTTTGTGTAGCCTTGTAATTTAAACCTCTAAAATGAAAGTTCAACAAGATTCAAAATTCAAAAAGCTGAACTGAAATTATGTTATGGAATCATAGAATCTTAGAGTTGGAAGTGACCCCAAGGATCATCTAATCAAATTCCCTGCAATGCTGGAATCTCCACTAAAGCATCCATGACAGATGGCCATCCAACCTCTGTTTAAAAACCTCCAAGGAAGGGGAGTCCACCACCTCTTGTGGGAGTCTGTTCCACTGCTGAACAGCTCTTACTATCAGAAAGTTTTTCCAAATGTTTAGTTGGAGTCTCCCTTCTTGAAGCCATTGGTTTGAGTCCTACCCTCCAGAGCAGAAGAAAACAAGCGTGCTCCCTCCCTTCAGATATTTGAAGATGGCTATCATATCTCCTCTCAGTCCCCTCTTTTCCAGGCTAAATATACCCATAAGGCTGTTTCCGGACCCTTGATCATCTTGGTCGCCCTCATCTGCACATGTTCCTGCTTGTCAACATACATCTTAAATTGTGGTGCCCAGAATTGGACACAGTATTCCAGGTGTGGTCTGACAAAGGCAAAATAGACTGATACTATGACTTCCCTTGGTGGCGCTGTGGGTAAAACCTCAGGGCCTAGGACTTGCTGATCGCATGGTCGGTGGTTCGAATCCCCGCGGCGGGGTGCGCTCCCGTCGTTCGGTCCCAGCTCCTGCCCACCTAGCAGTTCGAAAGCACCCTTAAGTGCAAGTAGATAAATAGGTACCGCTTTATAGCGGGAAGGTAAACAGCGTTCCGTGTGCTGCTCTGGTGCCAGTTCGCCAGAGCAGCTTCGTCACACTGGCCACGTGACCCGGAAGTGTCTGCGGACAGCGCTGGCTCCCGGCCTATAGAGTGAGATGAGTGCACAACCCTAGAGTCTGTCAAGACTGGCCCGTACGGGCAGGGGTACCTTTACCTTTACCTTTATGACTTCCCTTGAACTGAACACTATACTTCTGTTGATGCAGCTTTTCTTTGCTGCTGCATCGTACTATTGACTCATCTTAAGCTTGTGGTCAACCATGACCCCTCTTTTCACATGTACTGCTAGTAAGCCATGTGTCCCCCATCCTATATTTGTGCACCTGCTTCTTCCTGTCTACGCGCAGAATCTTACATTTGTCCCTATTGAAATTCATTTTGTTAGCTTGTGCCCAGTTCTCCAATCTGTTAAGGTCATTTTGAATTCTGATTCTGTCTTCTGCGGCATTAGCTACCCCTCCCAGTTTGGTGTCATCTGCAAATATGATGAGCATCCCCTCAATTCCTTCATCCAAGTCATCTATAAAGACTTTGAACAACAACAGGCCCAGGACAGAACCCTGTGGCACCCCATTTGTCACCTTTCCCCTGGATGATGAGGAACCATTAATGAATACTCTTTGGGTTCAGTCAGTCAACCAGCTACAAATCCACCTAACAGTTACCGTATTTTTCACTCCATAAGACACACTTTTTCCCTCCTAAAAAGTAAGGGGAAATGTCTGTGCATCTTATGGAGCAAATGCGTAGTCCCTGGAGCCCAGGGGTGAAAAGCAGATCGTGCTTTTTTTTTAGAAAGTGGGAAGGGGGTGTTGAAACGAAGCCGCTGATAGGCAAGCAATCGGGAGGGAGATAAGGGACGCTAGCAATAAAGAAGGCTGCCTGGGAGGGGGAAGGTAAAGACAGCAAACTTGCAAGGAGAGGAGACAGGAATACTAAAAAAAGCAATGAGAGAAATTAGAAGAAAAGGAGGAGCAAAAAACTGCTCCAGCTAAAGAAATGACGCTAAGGCAAACAAGAAGGAAGCCACTGATCAGCAAGTGATCAGGAGGGAGATAAGGGACGCTAGCAATAAAGGAGGCTGCCTGGGAGGGGGTGGTAAAAGCACATGGATCCTCAGGATTTTTGCATTGGGTCATCCCAAATTCACCATCAGATCACATAGCATGTCCATGGCTACAGCCTGCACCAAAGAAATCACGCACCCACTGTTGTGTGGGGCCGCAGTGGCGCAAAAACGTGGCTACAAAGCCTCAAAGGAGTCTCAGGATTTTTACATTGGGCAACCCAAAACTCACTGTCAAATCACATATCATGTCTGTGGCCACAGCATAAGCCACAAAAATCATACATCCACTGTTTCATTCAGAATATTTTTTTTCTTGTTTTCCTTCTCTAAAAACTAGGTGCGTCTTATGGTCAGGTGCGTCTTAGGGGGCGAAAAATACGGTACCTGGTTCAACCAACCTTTTACCAGCTTCCTCGAGAGAATAGAAAGGGGGACTTTGTCAAGACTTACTGTTTTTATGCCCATTCTGGAGTTGTGCAAACTTTTGTAGATGTGCAGAATTTTTGTTTAAGGCTTTAAAGAGATAGGTTGCTACCTTCAAGCTTATTAACACTAGGATCTTTAGCACCTTGCAGAGGGGTATTTGTGTCCTCTCCCTAGCTTCCTCCAATGCCTTCCTGTCCCATGCATTAGTGCAAGAAAGTAGAGAGGCAGGAAGCTCAATTTTTAAAAATCTGGATCAAACTAGTACACTGTAAACCCATAATTATGTTGTCCACTGGTGCTTTGGCTACATATTTTAGATTATTGGAGAGCACTTTGTAGCTTTGAGGTCACTTTATATTGTTTTTCAAAGCTAAGCACAGGTCAGTCCTACTCAGTCTTTCCCTTTGCACTCATCGTTATGATGATCTTGCTAGATGATGGGGGGACATACTGGAATATCACAAAATTCCTATAGAGTGTTATTTTTGCTCAGGAAAGGATAGATAGATAACTCCAAAAATAGCTAGTGCTTTTGTTATTGAAGCTTACTTTAAGAGTCTTGCTTTAAGAGTCAAAGGCTTCCCCAATGGTTGAATACCTGTTTGATTGGGCTGGGGGGTTGTGCACCCAGAAAGAAGCCTGGAGAATATGCCGGACTGAAGCATATATTTTTGAGGGTTGCCATGCATGGAGATCAAAGCCGTGGAATATTGGTTGTACTATTCTATTAATGTTTCCCATGATGCCATTTGCAATATTTAGAGCTTCCAAGCCAGTCTGTCAATACAGATATTTCTATAGTCTCAGGCTGTAAATGTGCAACACTTTTTACAATGTCAATTTTTTACAAGTTTGTGGGGCCTGGATGTTCAGGGTGAGTGAAACTTTCATACAAATAAATAATACTTCCTAAAGTTATGAGCATCAATCTGTAATTTTGTACAAGGTGTGGGTGCAAAAAGTTTAAGGTCCTGATCCAGCAACTCCAATGCACAATTGGGCTTCAATACAAACCCTGGAGTTCTGCATTCATTCCCATGTCAGGAAAAGCTCCACTTTTAACTATTTGGGTAGTTTCCTGTCTATGGAGCTTCAGATAATGATGAAAGTATCAGATCCTTGCAACTTCTTAATTAAGTTGCTGGGAGGGAAATCACTGCTTTTATGCCCACATTAGAATCATAGAATCATAGTTGGAAGGGACCCTAAGGGCCATCTAGTCCAGCCTCCTGCAAGGCAGGAATATTGGTATGGGCAGGGCTATTAAGTGCAACTCAGATTGCTCTAACGCCCCAAATATGGGCATGGAGAGCAAAGAAAGTCTTATTTATAGCCGAAGAGAGAAAAAGTAACTGTTTCTACTTAAGTAAATATGCCCATTGCTGCTGAATGTAACTTTTAATAAACTTTTTCTCCTTTTATACATATTTGTGTCTTTGTAATCAATTGTGCCGCTGTGTGCAATTTTTGGTAAACAGCTTCTTAAAAGAATTAGAAAAGCAAATCTAGATCTAGTTCCTTCAGATCTACTTCAACTTAGTGTTCAATGTTATGAGGCCTAGTTAAAACTGGGAAAGGAGAGGAAGTGCTAGACATAGTTTTTTCTTAATTATTCACAACTTTTCTCCAATCTTCATTTAACTGTTCATAGTGTGGGTGGTGTAATTGCCATGAAAAACCATTTCTACTCTGTGTCTCACCCAGCTTCTCTAACATATCTCTGTGGTTGACTCTTCACATGATTTCATCCTAGTGCATGAAAAGTGGTCTTCATAGAGACTGACATGACCTGATTACGTCATGCCCATTGGCAGAGTGTAACCAAAATGCCACAGTTGAGTGATGGGTGTGTGTTACAGGGTTGTGACAAATTCTTTGATTGTAATGTATGTAAGAAAGTTAAGAATCACCATGGGTCTTATAAGTGAAAGGGTGAGCGAAAGACCGTTTCAGCTTGCGCATGCTGACGTGGTGAGTCCTTTCGCACTCAGCAGGGGTAATTCACGATGCCACAAGGTTTTGTTGGGTCTACCCCATGAAGCACAAAGGTGAAGTGTTTACCAAGTTCAAAAGCTGGGTGAACTATGTTGAAAGGCAATTTTCTTTCAAGGTGGGCAAATTGCAGAGTGATTGAGGAGGCGAATTTATGTCTGGACCTTTTCAGTCTTGGTTACAGACAAAGGGCATAGAAAGACAAACCCCTATAGTCCGTAAGAAAACGGATTATGTGAGCGAAAGAATAGAAGTCTTCAGGAGATGATGCACTCAATGCTTGAGGATGCTGGTCTATCAAAAGCTTATTGGGCTGAAGCTTATCTTTCGGCGTCTTATGTACAGAATCACATTTTTCATCGATCAATTGGAACTACGCCTTATTTCAAATTAACAAAAAGCCCAAAGTTGATCATTTGCGTACTTTCATGCGTAAAAGCCTGGGTTCATGTGCCTCAAGCTAAGAGGGAAAAGGGTGATCCCAAAGCGCAACAGCTTATTTTTGTAGGTTACCAAGATTTGGGCAAAGGTTACAGGTTTGCTGTTGGTAAAAATGGGCTGGTTGTTTCAAGAAATGCTATGTTCTGTGAGCATAGCGGCTGTGAGAAGCTGCATGCCAATTCTGAGGTTTGGTTTCAAATATCAAAGGGGGAATCTTTGAGAGCTAAAAGAAACCCAGACCCAGAGGAGGATTCTTCTGTTGAGACTAATGAGAATGGCAGTCAGTTTTTGCCAAAGGAGGACAAGGTGCCCCATGATATTCTTGTAAAGAAACTGGTAAAATGTGGTCTTTGACAAGGTGCCCCATGATATTCTTGTAAAGAAACTGGTAAAATGTGGTCTTGACTATGCTACCACTCAGTGGATTTGTAACTGGATGACTGACCGAACCCAAAGAGTGCTCATCAATGGTTCCTCTTCATCCTGGAGAAGAGTGACTAGTGGGGTGCCACAGGGTTCTGTCTTGGGCCCGGTCTTATTCAACATCTTTATCAACGACTTGGATGATGGACTCAAGGGCATCCTGATCAAATTTGCAGATGACACCAAACTGGGAGGGGTGGCTAACACCCCAGAGGACAGGATCACACTTCAAAACGACCTTGACAGATTAGAGAACTGGGCAAAAACAAACAAGATGAATTTTAACAGGGAGAAATGTAAAGTATTGCACTTGGGCAAAAAAAATGAGAGGCACAAATACAAGATGGGTGACACCTGGCTTGAGAGCAGTACATGTGAAAAGGATCTAGGAGTCTTGGTTGACCACAAACTTGACATGAGCCAGCAGTGTGACGCAGCAGCTAAAAAAGCCAATGCAATTCTGGGCTGCATCAATAGGAGTATAGCATCTAGATCAAGGGAAGTAATAGTGCCACTGTATTCTGCTCTGGTCAGACCTCACCTGGAGTACTGTGTCCAGTTCTGGGCACCACAGTTCAAGAAGGACACTGACAAACTGGAACGTGTCCAGAGGAGGGCAACCAAAATGGTCAAAGGCCTGGAAACGATGCCTTATGAGGAACGGCTAAGGGAGCTGGGCATGTTTAGCCTGGAGAAGAGGAGGTTAAGGGGTGATATGATAGCCATGTTCAAATATATAAAAGGATGTCACATAGAGGAGGGAGAAAGGTTGTTTTCTGCTGCTCCAGAGAAGCGGACACGGAGCAATGGATCCAAACTACAAGAAAGAAGATTCCACCTAAACATTAGGAAGAACTTCCTGACAGTAAGAGCTGTTCGACAGTGGAATTTGCTGCCAAGGAGTGTGGTGGAGTCTCCTACTTTGGAGGTCTTTAAGCAGAGGCTTGACAACCATATGTCAGGAGTGCTCTGATGGTGTTTCCTGCTTGGCAGGGGGTTGGACTCGATGGCCCTTGTGGTCTCTTCCAACTCTAGGATTCTATGATTCTATGATTCTATGAGGAATTCCATATCTTCAAGGGGGGCGAGAATCTGAGGGGGATGACAGTAAAAGCAAAGACAGTTTTACTCCCAGAAGATCTCAGAGGGAGAATAAAGGTGTACCCCCAGATCGTTTTAAGCCTGGTACTGTCAATGTTTTTCATGTAGCTGTTGAACCTCAAAGCTACAAAGAGATGCTGGCGTTACCAGAGGACCAAGTTTTGCTCTGGAAAAGCGCTATGCAGGAGGAAATGGACTCTTTAGTTGAGCATGAAGTGTTTACACCCACACCACCACCGAAAGGAGCTAAAATAGTAGGGTGCAGTTGGGTTTACAAGCTCAAGCCGTTAGCCACTGGGGATTTTAAGTACAAGGCATGTTTAGTGGCTCAAGGTTTTTCCCAAAGCCCGGGGCTTGATTTTGACGAAGTGTTTGCTCCCACAGCTAGAAGCAAGAGTTTGTGTCTGCTGCTGGCAATTGCAGTGAAACACAAGTTAAAAGTAAACCACTTTGACATCCAGACAGCTTATTTACATGCTAGTTTGAGTGAGGAACTCTGTTTAGCAGAACCCCCTGGTTTTGAGTCTGGGTCAGGCAACGTGTACAAACTTCACAAGGCACTGTATGGTTTACAACAATCTGCAAGAAATTGGAACAAATGTTTAGATGAGGCTCTAGTTTCTTTAGGTTTCCAACGCAGCGCTGCAGACAGTTACCTGTATGTGTGTGGCTCTAATAACAAACAAGAGTTCAACGTGAAAGACCTTGGTGCTGCGAAAAGTTGTCTTGCTCTGGAAGTGTGCTGGGCGGATGATGGCCGTTTGTAAAAAACCAAGCAAATGTGTGAATGCTTGGGTTTGCAGAACAAAGTTGGGTAAAATACTCTGCATGTGCTCAGAAGTTAATTGCACTGTGTGTGAGCTGTGAGGGGGTGTTGGGAAACTCTACATGCAGCTACTCACACAGAGTCAATTAAGGTTTGGCAGACAGCCAGGCAATCTGAAGGAGTATGCCTGCCTGTTGATAACAGAGACATGGAGACAGCTCCCTGATTGGTCAAGCTCTCTCAAGGGAGTGATAATTAATGGCCTACTAACTGGAATGTGTTAGTTCAGTGTTCAGAGTTTGGAGTTCAGAGTTCTGTGTGTCAGTGTAGGAGTTGTGAGTTGTGTATGAGAGAGCTAGCTAAAGATCTGTGTTCTGTTCCTGTAAATAGTCCTCTGTATATAATAAACACCTAACTACAAGTTCCTGGCTCCTGCTTCATCTATCCTGTCTGCAGCCAAGTCGCCAATTGCTTCCGTCGTTTCTGCATGTACTCTGCTAGGTCTGGCTAAGGTCCTGCAACTGGTCAGAAGGTTGCGAAACACCAAATAGGTTTTGCCAATAGACTTTGCTAAAAGCCTTACTGAAATCAAGATACACTATGTCTACAGCATTTATCTGATCCACCAGGTTTGTAATTCCATCAAAATAAGAAATCAGTTTTGTTTGGCATGACCCATGCTGGATCTTAGTAATCACAGCATCCTTTTCCAAATGGTCACTGACTGAATGTTGATTTATCTGTTCTAGGACCTGCCCTGGTCAAGCTCACCAGTCAGTAGTTACGTGGGGCTTCCTTTTTGAAGATGGAAACATTTGCCCACCTCCAGTCTGTAGGGATCTCACCTGTTCTCCGATAATTCTTAAAGGTCATAGACAAAGGCTCTGAAATTACATCTGCCAGCTCCTTTAGTACCCTTAGATGCAGCTCATCAGACCCTGGAAATTTGAATTCATTAAAATTCCCACCAGGCCTAGGGGGCGGGGCCCAGACTCACCACCACCACAGCTTTAAGAGGCCTCATTGAGGCACTGGGATACTGCTGCTGCTGCTGCTGCAATGTGAGTGTTGGGGAAGGCTGCTCCCTCCTTAGGCTAATTCCCACCAGGCCTAGGGGGCGGGCCCCACACTCACCACCGCCACAGCTTTAAGGACACTAGTGCTGCAGCAGCAAATGTCAAAAATGTTTTTATATATTTTAAAGTGTTTTAAAAGTGTTTTTACTTGTTACTTTCTTGTACCACTGTGAACGGTGGTTTTTATTCATGTATTTTTATTTTGTTTTGTTTTATTTTGGTTTGGGATGGGATGGATATTGAATGGGGTGGGGATTGGTTTTGTTTTGGTATAATTGTTTTTGGTTTGTTTTGCTTTTTTATTTGTAAATGGAGGCTAGTATGAGGCTTGGGATTGCTACTGTGGAGGGGCGAGGGAAGTATGGTGGTGGGGGCAGATGTCATAGGCGAAGGGGATCGAGATACGGATATGCTCGTACCCCTTCCAATCTGCGCCCCATCCCAAGGGACGAGGGTAGGGTGAGCAAGGATTACTCACCTCCGTCACTGGTGCTGTGCAATGCCAGGTGTATAGGCAACAAAACCGCCACCCTGTGAGATTTCTTTACCTTGCAGGGGGTCGACCTAGCTTGTGTGACGGAGACCTGGGTGTGCAAAGGGGAAACAGTTACCTTACAAAGGATGGCGCCCCCGGGTTTCTCCGTTCTCCACCAGTCGCGGACTGTGGACCGGGGGGGGGGGAGGGGTGGCATGATTAATCCGGGAAGATTGTTCTTTCAGGGCTCTACCATCGCCATCGATCCCCGGCATTGAATGTGTTGGCCTAGTGTGGGGCTCCGAGGTGAGCTTGGCTGTCTGGCTGGTGTACCGGCCATCTAGCGCACCAGCAGCCACCCTGTCAGGCCTACTGGAGGCGGTGGACGGCTGGGCCTTGGAGTTCCCTAACCTATTGGTATTGGGGGACTTCAACATCCATGCTGATGCCACTCCCTCCTCACAGGCTCAGGACCTGGTGTCTTCCATGGCGACACTAGGGCTCTCCCAGTTTGTTTCGGGCACCACACATCAAGCAGGCCACACGCTGGATTTGATCTTTGGCTTAGGTATAGATGTGGTCATGTCTCCTTCGATGAAGGTGCCATGGTCTGATCAATACACTCTGAAAGCCAGGATTGACTTTCCACCCCCACCCTGCTTAGGTGGCAAGCCGATCTGGGTTTGCCCACAGAGGCTGATGGACCCTGATAGATTCCGCCAAGCCTTGCGGGACCTTGCTCCCCCTGGCGACTCATTGACTGAGCTTGTTGAGGGCTGGAATACCCAGCTCCTGGCAGCCATTGATGAGATTGCACCTAAGTGCCCTCTGCGACCTCGCAGAAACCAGACTCCCTGGTTTACCGAGGAGCTCTGGAAAATGAAGCGGGACCTCAGACGGCTAGAGCGAGTATGGCGGGGTGCCCGTGATGGAGCCTCAAGAACATCTTATAGGGTTTTTATGAAAACCTACAAGATGGCAGTGAAGGCAGCTAAGAAGCCTTACTTGGACCACTTGGACCAGATATCCCCAGCCGATTTGGACAGACTCCTCCGAGCTGGAAAGCCCACCATCTGCCCTCTTGACCCGTGCCCGTCTTGGCTGATTAGAGAGTGTACAGACGAGGTGCGGGTCCCCCTAGGGGATATCATCAATTTGTCCCTTGACACGGGGACATTCCCAGGGGAACTGAAGGAGGCAGTGGTGCGCCCGCTCTTAAAGAAAACATCGTTAGATCCTTTAGATCTATCCAATTACTGCCCGGTTTCGAATCTTCCATTCCTGGGTAAGGTGATTGAGAGAGCGGTTGCTGAACAGCTTGGTGGGTTTCTGAATGAAACATCGGCCCTGGATAAATTCCAATCCGGCTTCCGCGCTGGTCATGGGACCGAGACAGCTCTGGTTGCCCTAACAGATGATCTCCATAGGCAGCTGGATCGAGGCAGGCCGGGGCTGCTGATTCTCATAGACCTGTCAGCAGCCTTCGACATGGTCGATCACGAACTCCTGGACCACCGCCTTGCCGACGTGGGTATCCAGGGCACAGTCCTTCAATGGCTGCACTCGTTACTTTCTAGTCAGGGACAGAGGGTGGCGCTTGGGGGGGAACTGTCATCGCGTCACTCCTTGGTGTGTGGAGTGCCTCAGGGTGCAATACTCTCCCCGATGCTTTTCAACATCTTTATGTGCCCCGTCGCCCAGCTTGTCCGGAGTTTTGAGCTGGGCTGCTGATGACACCCAACTCTTTCTGTTGATGGATGGCCATCCTGACTCGGCCCCAGACACACTGACCAGATGTTTGGAAGCTGTGGCTGGATGGTTACGTGGGAGCCGGTTGAAGTTAAATCCTTTGAAGACAGAGGTCCTTTGGCTGGGTCAGGACGATATGGGATTGGGGGGGGCAACTCCCATCTCTTGCGGGGGTGCAGTTAGTGCCAGCACCGTCCGTTAAGAGTTTGGGTGTAATCTTTGACACCTCCCTTTCCGTGGAGGCGCAGATTGCAGCTACAACAAAGGCGGCATTTTTTCATCTCCACCAAGCTAAGCAGTTGGCTCCTTACCTCTCTCACCCTGACCTAGCCACTGTGATCCACGTGACAGTCACCTCCAGACTGGATTATTGTAACTCGCTCTACGTGGGGATGCCCTTGAGACTGACCCAGAAACTCCAGCGGGTGCAGAATGCCGCGCAAGACTTCTTACAGGGTCTTCGCTGCGAGATTACCTTCACCCGGTGCTATACCAGCTGCACTGGCTCCCGGTGGAGTACAGGATCAGGTTTAAGGTGCTGGTTTTATTTTTATTTTTTTATAATATTTTATTAGGTTTTGACAATAAAAAGTTTAGAAAAATAGTAAAAGCAAAAAAGATACAAAGTTATAAAATACAAAGATACAGACATTAAACACAAAAAAAGAAATAAAAGAAAAGACACATATAATAAAAAAGACAAAAATTCCTTCTTTCTTGATCTCTCCTCTTTAGTTAACTTATTTTCCTGACTTCCTCACGTCTCCCACTTTTGTATCCCTTTTAAAGGTTAGTTCAGCAAATTCATGCCCTATTAATCTGTCTATTATTAATCCAATCTTACATTTTACCTAGTTGCTAGAACCCCTGCAATTCATTTCAATGTCCTCAACATTCAAAAATTTTACAATATTTCTGCAAATAAGTTTTAAATTTCCTCCAATCTTCTTCCACCGACTCTTCTCCCTGGTCTCGGATTCTGCCAGTCATTTCCGCCATTTCCATATAGTCTATTAGTTGCATCTGCCATTCTTCCAAGGTGGGTAGGTCTTGTGTCTTCCAATGCTTTGCAATGAGAATTCTTGCTGCTGCTGTAGCATACATAAAAAAAAGTTCTGTCCTTTTTTAACACCGATTGGTCAGCTATGCCCAGGAGGAAGGCTTCTGGTTTCTTCAGGAAAGTATATTTAAATACCTTTTTCAATTCATTATATATCTGTCAGGGGTTCAGGGACAGAGGCACAGGGAAGGCAGGAAATGGAGAGCGATGGAGAGGAATCCCAGGAGAGCGAGGAAGAGGATAGCAATGACGCAGGGGATTCCATGAGTCTCTCCAGCGAATCAGAGGATTCCAAGAGAGGGGCGCCTGTGGTAAGGGCAAGGGGAGTCCCGGGGGGAAAGTGTCAGGAGCGGGGGGCCAGCAGGGGACCCCAAAGCGGCAGCTGGGAATCAGGGCCAGCCTCCCCACCAGAGCGCAGCGAGGGAGGGGGAGGTTCCAGTGTGTCAGAGGGAGCAGCTCCGGTGACAGAGAAAGGGGAGGGATCAGAGCAAGCCGTTCTCCCGGAAGGGGAGGAAAGCAGTAAGGGGAGTAGCATAACTGTCAAAAGGAAGGTCAGAAGTTGGGTGCGCGCGCCAAGTTCAAATGAGGAGGCGCGCGGGAGAACAGGGAGCCCGGAGGAGGAGGGGCCAAAGCCCGCAGGAGGGGGCAGGAGCAGTCTGGAGACTCCGCTTCAGGAGAAAGCAGGAGGGGAGGAACCCCGACGGGCAGAAAGACCCTGCGGAAAAGGTAAGAGAGAAAAAGGTGGAGCAGCGTTAGCTTATTAAGCTGGTGTAGGGGAGGGACCGATTCAGAGGGGACTTCTAATGTCTAGGAGAAAGAGACGCGGGGCTGCACGCCTCGGTTGTGGAACCATTAATGAACTGCAATAAACACCCTTGTACATAAGAAGAGCTTGGCGTTGGTCTTTTGTGAGCTGAGACCTGAGGCAGCCCTGACAATATCATTTCCCAGAAAGCCTTGATCCTTGGGCACGTCCACCAAAGGTGGAAAAATGTACCTTCAATTTCTTTACATTTCCAACATTTGTTATCGGGCAAGTGATATATTTTTGCAAGCTTGACTGGGGTCATGTACCACCTGTACATCATTTTCATAATATTTTCTTTTAGGGCATTACATGCCGTGAATTTGATCCCGGTGGTCCACAACTTCTCCCAATCAGCAAACATAATATTATGTCCTATATCTTGTGCCCATTTTATTATTGCAGATTTTATTGTTTCTTCCTTAGTATTCCATTTCAGCAACAGATTATACATTCTTGAAAGTGTCTTAGCATTGGATTCTAACAGTTCTTAAGGTGCTGGTTTTAACCCTTAAAGCCCTCGTACCTACGGGACTGCCTCTCCTGGTATGTCCCACAGAGGAAATTATGGTCTTCAAATAAAAACATCCTGAAGGTTGCAGGCCACAGAGAGGTTAGGCTGGCCTCAACTAGAGCCAGGGCTTTTTCGGCTGTGGCTCCAACCTGGTGGAACGCTCTGTCACAAGAGACTAGGGTCCGGCGGGACTTGACATCTTTCCACAGGGACTGCAAGACAGAGCTGTTCTGCCAGGCCTTTGGTCAGGGTTCAGTCTGACTCCCTCTTCCCTTTCATAAGAATTTGCATGAAAGTGGCCTCTCAATTTTTCTCACAGGCCCATATAAGTTCAGCACAAACAGTTGGGCCTCTTGAGCTCTTAAGGTCCCCAACCCTAATCTGCGGGTTGCCATCTGATTGGATTTTATTCTGATCCTGATCTGATTTGAGAAGTATTTTAATTGATTGTCTGATTTTATGTTAATGTGTTATACATTTGATGTTAGCCGCTCTGAGCCTGGGGAGGGCAGGATACAAATAAAATTTATTATTATTATTATTATTATTATTATTACCTCTTAGAATCAGAGAGTTGGAAGAGACCACAAGGGCCATCGAGTCCAACCCCCTGCCAAGCAGGAAACACCATCAGAGCACTCCTGACATATGGTTGTCAAGCCTCTGCTTAAAGACCTCCAAAGTAGGAGACTCCACCACACTCCTTGGCAGCAAATTCCACTGTCGAACAGCTCTTACTGTCAGGAAGTTCTTCCTAATGTTTAGGTGGAATCTTCTTTTTTTTAGTTTGGATCCATTGCTCCGTGTCCGCTTCTCTGGAGCAGCAGAAAACAACCTTTCTCCCTCCTCTATGTGACATCCTTTTATATATTTGAACATGGCTATCATATCACCCCTTAACCTCCTCTTCTCCAGGCTTTTCATCCCCTTGGAAATGAAATTAGTGAGGCAATGGAGGAATTTGTCAGACCTTACATTCTTGGCAGAGTTTGAGTCCCAACTGATATTGGGGAAGTTGAAGTCCCCCGTGACTACTATATCTCTCCTTTTTGAATGTTTGGTAATCTGTTATAGGAAGGCATCATCCAAGTCTTCTGTCTGGCTTGGCAGTCTATGGCAGACTTTCACAGTAAAGATAAATAAAAAATTGTCCAGTAGCACCTTAGAGACCAACTAAGTTTGTTCTGGATATAAGCTTTTGTGTGTATGCACACTTCTTCAGAAACACTGAAACAGAAGTCACCAGACCCTTATACAGTGGACGCTCGGGTTGCGAACATGATCTGTGCGGGATGCACATTCACAACCTGCAGCATTCGCAACACGCTTCTGTGCGTCTGCTGGAAGTAACACGTTCCGGTACTTCCAGGTTTCAGCAGTCTGTAACACGAAAAAACGCAACCTGAAGCAGCTGTAACCCGAGGTATGACTGTATATAGTGGGAGGGTAGGGTGGGGTTTTTCTCAGAAGAGTAGTAGGAGATAGTGATTGACTCAATCTTCTACCCATCTTCTACTACTCTTCTACTACTCTTCTGAGAAAAACCCCACCCCACCCTATATATAAGGGTCTGGTGACTTCTGTTTCAGTGTTTCTGAAGAAGTGTGCATGCACACAAAAAGTTGGTCTCTAAGGTGCTATGGGACAATTTTTTACCTATTTCGACTGCGTCAGACCAACATGGCTACCTATCTGAATCTAGACTAAACAGTAAAGTCATTATTGTTTCTTTCCTACAGTTTTCACCCATATACTCTCAATCTTCTTTCCATGCTCCAAGTCACAAATTTCCTCATAAGTGTACTGTCAGGAGCAAAGGAACCTCTCTTTAAAGAGAGCTGCAAGTCTTGGAAGGCAGCCCAGAAAGAGGGGGAGAGGAAAGCGAGGTCCTGAGAGAGGTTGCCATGGAAACACTCCCAGGAAGAGTAGGTGAGAGTTCACATACCAAAGGGGGACAGGAAACAGCAGGCGAAAGCCTCTCAGAGAGCGCAGCAGAGCCAATGAGCTTACAAATTCATAGAAAGGAGGGGCTACAGGAGAGGGGATGAGAGACTTCACAGCGTCCAAGGAGAAGGTACCTACCCTGCTGCTTTCGTAGAAGGAAGTGCAACACTGAAAGTTCAGTCAAGTCATCTTGAGGAATGGAGCAGAGAACTGGAAGCACAGAACTGTGTTTTACTTGGGAATAAACCAACCTTTCTAATGAACTGGACTCGTGTGCTTTGCTGCCTCTCACATGTACACATTATTTACATATAATGCTACTCTCTTCCTGTTTGGTCTATTTCTTTTGAACAGGATATACCCCTCAATTCCTACATTCCAGTTATGAGTCTCATCCCACCAGGCTTCAGTAATGCCTACCAGGCCGTATTTGCAATCCTGTACTAAAAGCTCCTGGTGCTGGAGGAGACTCGAGAGTCCCATGGACTGCAAGAAGATCAAACCTATCCATTCTTAAGGAAATCAGCTCTGAATGCTCACTGTGTGATGGCCTGGGATTCCGATTCGGAGGATGAAACATAGGAATCCCAGCCTGCACAGGAGTCCCCGCCTCCAGGGCCAGCTGAACTGGGGCAAGGCCTAGATGCTGAAGAGCCTGCACCTGTGGCAGTGCAGCAGGAGCTGGCCCCAGGTGAAGTCCTGGCCCCAGAGGGGCCTGATGACTCAGTGGCCACAGGTGAGCCTCCTCCAGGGCCCAGTAACCCTTCAGCCTCTCCTGATCTGCAGAGGCTTAGGGTAGAGAGGCGAAGGGAACTAGTTGCCCCCAGGAGGAGTGCTCGCCTTAAGGCCAGAGTAGGCGGGGCTCCTGGGGGTCGGGACCGCCCCTGACCTTAGAAGAGGATAAAAGCCCACTCATCCCGGCCCCAGATTGCGGGAGCAACGTCGTTGTTGGCTTCGGACCTTCCTGTGATCCTGATCCCTGCTCGGCCTCCTGTTCCTGACTAACCGGTACTCCTGTTCCCTGCTCGGCTTCCTGTTCCTGACTATCCAGTACTCCTGTTCCCTACTCGGCCTCCTGTTCCCGACCATCCGGTGTTCCTGTTACCTGCTCAGCCTTCTGTTCCAGCGTTCCTGTTCCCCGCCCGTCTCTCTGCATCGGACCTCGCCCCGCTTCGTGTGGACTCTGCTACACTCACGGTACTTTACCCCCGGGACCAGCACACACTGGAACAACAGATCCTGAAGCTGAGGCTTCAATACTTTGGCCACCTCATGCGAAGAGAAGACTCCCTGGAAAAGACCCTGATGTTGGGAAAGATGGAGGGCACAAGGAGAAGGGGACGACAGAGGACGAGATGGTTGGACAGTGTTCTCGAAGCTACCAGCATGAGTTTGACCAAACTGCGGGAGGCAGTGGAAGACAGGAGTGCCTGGCATGCTCTGGTCCAAGGGGTCACGAAGAGTTGGACATGACTAAACGACTAAACAACAACAACTAAAAGCTCCAATTCGTCTTGGTTGTTTCCCACACTCTGTGCATTTGTGTAGAGACAACCGAAACCATGAGTCGTTCCCTGCAGCTGCTTCCTTCCTGTAGTTTCTTGCCCTTTAGCAGGTTTCTGGAGCACTGCCTCAGTTTCCTGTGCTATTAAGCTATTATTCCCCAGTGCCAGGTGCTCTTCTGTTGTTTGTAATGCTGTCTCCCCTCCTCCTCAAGATCTAGTTTAAAGCTCTCCTGATCAGATTCCCGAGACTTTTAGCAAAGCCATTCTTGCCAACCGCTGTGAGGTGCAGCCCATTTTTCACTGGAAGTCCTTCCTCAAGGAAGCAGAGACCATGGTCCAAGAAGCCAAGTCCTTCCTGACGACACCACCTGCATAGACATAGTATTTTCTTCTCTCTTTCTTGGCCACCACCTTCAACAGGAAGAAGTGCTGAAAAGACTGCCGGTGCAGACTGTGTGTCCCATCGGGCCCTCCTGCTGCAGTAGTGGGCCTTTCAGGGGCCATGCCAAGGCTCCTCCCAGCGTGTGATCTCACACGTGGTGCATGACATCACACACACATTGTAGGGTGAAACCCAGCTCACCTGCAGGAGGGAAAGAGCTCACTGCTCCAATGTTATAATAGACATTAACTAAATGGTCCAACTCAGTCCATCTTCATGGGTCTGGAGCTCAATTGCAGGACTGTCCCATCGTTTTTTAAGAATGTGTAACTGCCCACTTTTAAATTGTACACATTTTGTATGGACCTTTCATGTAAAAGATGCATTTTTAATGTGAAATACACATTTTTCTATGTGTTTTCCTATAACGTGCATATTTTTGTGCAGACATTTTACAAATGAAACTACATTGCAAGGGTGCAATCCAACTGGGAGCTCTGTGCAATTCAGTTTGGGATCTTTGGTTCAGGTGCTCTGCTTGGAAAAGAAGGGTGGAATGAATTTCTTCTCAATCCCTATGAAGCAGCCACTGGAGAAGTGACTTTTAACATGAAAAATGTTTACAGTTTTGAGAGAGGAGGAAGTGAGGCATAGCAAGGGGGAAATACCCACATGCCTTATCAATGCCAGTAGTTCTAAATCTATTACTCTTGTAATCAAAATAAGCAACAACAACAAAATATATGTCTCTGCCTAAGGTAGCTTACAAAAGGGACACGGGTGGGGCTGTGGGTTAAACCACAGAGCCTAGGGCTTGCCGATCAGAAGTGGCTTAGTCATGCTGGCCACATGACCCGGAAGCTATACGCCGGCTCCCTCGGCCAGTAAAGCGAGATGAGTGCCGCAACCCCAGAGTCGGCCACGACTGGACCTAACAGTCAGGGGTCCCTTTACTGTGGTCCTGGGGTCATCGGGAAATGGCGGACTTCAATGCAGTCAAAGCCGTCCTCTCATCGGACAGTGTGCTGGTACAGTACAGTGAAGCCAGGCCGCTGGTCCTCGCCTGTGACGCCTCGCCCTTTGGCGGCGGTGCCGTCCTCAGTCACCAGTTTCCGGATGGTAGGGAAGCCCCACCCCACCTTGTTTGGGCAAGGAATCAAGGCCAGCATTGTCTCCTCTGACTGGCAGCAGCTCTCTGGGGTTTCATGCAGAGGTGTTTTCTTATCCTTTTAACTGGAGATGCCAGGGATTGGACCTGGGGCTCTGTGTGCACCAAGTGTGGGGTCCCCCACTGAGCTTTGATCCTTTTCCTTTAGTTCCACCTGTTACAGTGCAGCCAGGAATCTACCAAGGCACAGTAGCTGAATTTTGTGGCATCCCTTACTCTCCAGGGAGTGTCCTTTCCCCTTGGATCATGGCCATTAGGCCTGGTAGGGTGGGAGACAGGGAGCCCTAGAGTATGGGCTTTGGTTGGAATATCCTCCTCTGTCTTTGGGTGTCAGAATGTGTTTTTCTTTTCCCAGGCTGTTTCAACCCTGGGTTGAACCTGGTTTTATTCAATTGCTGGGATTATTCTGCTTTATTTTTTCTCCTCAATTTTTTTGATATCTGATTTATTATAAAGTAAAAGTACAAGGTTGCATTGTGCTGTGGTGAATGATAAGAACTCTGAACTATTGTTGCTGCTTCTTTGGTGTTTGTGACTCTAATGCCAATTGAAATACAATCTGCAACCCTTTTTTTGTTGGGGGATGCAATAACATAATGCCACAGAAATCTGATTATGCTGAGTCCCCCTCCCTCCATTGTTGGTAGAAAATGCTCATTATCCAGAGTTAGGAAGATTTCAGTGAGAAAACAATCTTTTCATCTTGGGTGGCTGACACCTCGGCAGACAGCTGATGAATGTCAACCCGAGAGCAAAGGAAGTGTCCACGGATGACTTGTGGGGGATGAATGCAGAAGTCATGAGGTCTTGCAGAAGTTTGCTCCCTGTGCTGCCATAATGATGTGTCATCAACATGTTCATAAGACTTGGCAACAGTGGGAGGATGGAGGTTCTGGGTGGTTTCTCTCTCTTTTTGAATTCCCTCTAACTAGCAGACTATGCCTTGCATAGCAGACTATGCCTTGCATAGCAGGAAACTTTGAATGCTTAAAGCACCGTCACCTGGAACACTTCCACTAGCTATCCTGGACTGCAAGATTTGGGAACTTACTTGGTGCACACATGCTCATGGTTAGCTTTCACCCTTTCAGCTGTAGAAAAATACAAATTAATCTCACTGTGGGACAATGTGTATGTCCAGAAGCTGGTTTACTATCTCATAACACTAACGCTTACATTTCTCTGATGAAAATAGGGACATTATTATTAGTTGCAAATGTTCTTCATTGGAGTTCATTCAATATGTTATGGAAATGACTGGGGGGCACATCTTTATAATTGTTACAATGTTAAAGATATTATGCTTGAATGTATCCTTTCAACAGCTCAGGGAAGATACCTAGCTTTATAAATTCGTAGAAAATCCATACTTTAACCGACTCTCCTCATTCCAACACCATTTTAACCCCGAAAGAAAGGTGAATTTGGGCTCCACCTCTCTCCATGAATCAAGAAGCAGGAAGTCATGTAGGCAGCAGGAACAGGGCATCCTGCCATAATTCACCAAACCTGAGAGCACATGCATAGCACCCCACCCAGGGAGTGACGGGGGGGGGGCAATAATAGACATCCGCAGAGGCAAGTGTTCTGAAAGCCCATCTCCAGACAAGTCCTGAGGGCAAGGAGATGTAAAGAGTTTTCTTGTTCTTTCAGTGATGGGTACTTAAGAGGTGTTGGGAAAGGTGTCTGATAAAGTCTAATGTTGAACTTTGTAACCCTAGTATACCCCTCCCCATTTTTAACATGCTAGTGATGCAGTGATGATGTATCAATGATGCTGCTCAAAGTGTATTATGGGGGAAAGAGGGAAATTTTAAAAGAGGATGTCACCCCCTGCTCGGGGTTCTTACTCTTGTGGGGACCTGTTGCGCAACAATAAAGATCTTGGTCTACTGACTGCTGTTTGCTCCTATATTTGGCTGGAACTTCCTTCCTTTCTGACCATATAGACCTGCAGCCTTGGCTGTTGAGCAGTTTCTCACCCCATAATTTTCCTTAACAAATACAATACATGAATCAGGCCTATCACGGTGGCTTCTACTATTTGGAACTCCCTCCTGATGCTGCCTCTTCAGTACCTGTTGAAAACATTCCTTCTTCAACAAGCTTTTAGGTGGACAATCTTTATCCTGCTTTGTATCTGCATGGGTTTGAATTTTTTTCAACATATGAAATTGCTTTTGATTGCTTTTACGTATAGGTGCTTTGTTTTTTGTTGTTTTTATATGTGAAATTATGCAATTGTTTCTTATCCCTATGTTTTTATTCTGAAATTTGTTTTGAGATAATTCATGAGAAGTGGTTCTTAAACGGAATCAAATAATAAATAAGTGTACAATTTTCATCTCATCTCGTCATCCCTTCTGTTATAAAACTAATCCTGCTCTAGCATCTCCTAGAATTGTCTGGTAATGTTCAAGTGAGAAAATGTGCTGGTCAACCTTATTTCCACCCTGTGCCCTCGACAGGTTACTGTGCACATATTCTGTGTTGGTTTGAGGAAAAATATAGAAAGAAGAAAAGAATTCTCTCTTTGGTGAAAGAATTCCAGCAGAGATTTTAAATCACAAAACGTGCAGCAAAGCAAGAAAATATAGGCTGTTGGAGCTTTAAAATATGTCCTTTCAAGTGAGTTCAAAAGTGTCCCCACACATTTGGTTAGCTTAAAAGTGTTTACTTACAATCTCTCCAAAGGTCAGTGTCATGAGGTTTTGCATACAGGATTCAGCAAAGTTGCACACACAGCAAAACTTGGCTTAGTTACAAAGTGGTGAAATTATTGGTAAAAGAACTCAAAAATGGCTGTGAGAGCCATGCGGTTGAACTCAAACACGGGGAGCTTCTCAGGCAGACTGGAAGTTGAACAATAGGCTTGATTACCCATTTCCTCCCCAGGTAAGGGGAAGTGATCTCACTAAGTATGGCAGAACACCTGCATGCAGGAGTTAGACTAAAGCATGTTGGTTATAGGAGGCTGGTTATCCCCACTTTCTGGAGAGTCATTTCCATGCTCACCTCCATGAGAATAATTCATATTTTACCTCAGGATTTAAATTTCTGAGCAATATGCATAGAATTGGTAATAAATACATCTTTGATGATGCATATGTAAACAGAGTCTAAATTAGGTCCACTTTGAAATGTAGCTTAGCATTTTCTCCCCTCCACCCCCGGTATTCTAGATGAAATGAGATTATTGTAATAATCCTCTCTTTCCCTTGGGCCAGTTTTTTTTAATGTGTTGTCTGCAGGCAGTGGGTGCTCTGGCACCTGGAGCGGCACACATGCGGGGCAATCTGCCCACGGTGTCAATCCTCCCCAGGGGCCGATCTTAGTGTGGCTGCGCAATCCTCCTCAACATTCAGCACCCCCGCCACTCCCAAGCCTACAGCGAGCCGGAGGAAGGGGAAGAGACGCAGCAGCAGCTTCACTACTTGCCGCTTTGCCACTCGCTGGGCTTGGGGGAGTCACAGGTGGGGGGGCGCGCTGAATGTCACCCCCCTTCAGGATGACACCCGGAGTGGCCCACACACCCCTTCCTATGTCCCTGTCTGCAGGCTATGTTGTTAAAACTGGGTCAAACAATGAATCACTCCAGTTCCTCAGAGCTGTGAAAGCTAAATGTAAATCTACCATTCTCTATATATCACTCAAGGTCATCCTGGTACTTGCCATAAAGTACTTACTTGAGTTTTTTGCCTGTTGCTTTCTTCAGTTTATTCCTTTTATTTTTGCCTCCCAAGACCCACAGCCTGACATTGGCATGGCAGCCATGAGATTTATTATTAGGGGTGGCACTGTGGTCTAAACCACCGAGCCTCTTGGGCTTGCCGATCGTAGGGTCAGCAGTTCTAATTTGTGCAACAGGGTGAGCTTCCTTTGCTTTGTCCCAGCTCCTGCCAACCTAGCAGTTCGAAAGCATACCAGTGTGAGTAGATAGATAGGTACTGCTGCGTCGGGAAGGTAAACAACACTCTGGCTTCTGTCACGGTGTCCTGTTGCACCAGAAACACTTTCATTTTGCTGGCCACATGACCTGGAAAAGCTGCCTGTGGACAAACTCTGGCTCCCTTTACCTGAAAGTAGAGATGAGTGACGCACCCCATAATCGAATTTGACTGGACTTAACTGTCCAGGGGTCCTTTACCTTTACCTTATTAGGAATAAACAAGAGGTTGGTGATCATGAATGACTGGTTATTAGGAATAAAGTATTTAAAAGTAACTTTTTAAACAGTGGTGTAATGAGAATGGTGTGAAAAGAACACATGCTCTGGGCACAACCTGGACAAAATGGGCAGCAAAGATTGTGTAATAATATATGTCAGGGGTTGCCAACTTTTGGGGGCTCATGGGAACATTTGGAATTTTGATAAAGTATCATGGGTGCCAATTAAAAAGTCTGTCATGGGGTGTGGCATAACAAAATTTAGCTTCCACATCTAAAAGAGTAGAAAAAGAGACACGACCAACAGAATCCTGGCATCCCATGAAACGTTTACAGGGAATGGAGATGCTGAGCCAGGACAAACAGGAACTGAGAAGGAAGCACGATCTGGCTCTCTGGCACTGCGGATGTTTTAAGGGGATGTTTACCGAGACATTTCCCAGGTGCCAAGGAGGTACTGTTGAGCAGGGCACATGTCATCTGTGGATGCTGCACTGCTGACAAAGTCAAAGGACACCTGGCAGTTCTTGCTCAGAGAAAACATCTAAGGGATTTTTTTAAGTAGAAAAAAATGTTCCAAGAAGACTATCAACTTTTCTGCGCATTCTTGGCTCTGTGTATTCCCCAAAGCGCTGGGGGTAAGACGCGCCTGTTAGAGCTCCTCAATTAGATTTTGGGGGCTCCTACTCCTTTTAACTTTTTAACTTCTTAATCTTTTAACCCTCTTCTTATCAAAAGTTTGGCAACCTGGGGTTTTATATCAGGGAACTTGTGAAGTTGGCGCTGTAAATTAGATCTAACGAAGTCAAACAGCTTAACAGCCGCCGCCCAGCTTATTTCAAGGACTCGTAACTCTAAACAATTTAATTAATCTCCTGAACTTTTTCCAAACTGACTCTGACTCAGGCTTTGACTCGGCATTTTAAATGAACTAAGGGAGGTGAAGCTGTGTTCCGTTTGTGCTTGCCTCTGCCCTCCTGGCTTTGGGTCCAACTCTGCTGTGTGCCTGCTCTGTCTTCCCAGCTGTGGGTCCGGCTGCCCTGCATGCCAGCGGTGCTCCTGGACTGAGACAGACTGGTCGAGTGCTCGGCATGGAGCCTGGGTCAAGATAGACTCAATTGAAAGGCACCTAGGGAGCCGGGGGGGGGGGCTCCACCCTCAAGACGCCAGAGACTCTTAAGCCACAGGGCTGGCAGCTGGTTGTAGCAGAGGAGAGGTATGATTCTGTGGCCCTGAGAACACCAGCAGTGGGGGAAACCAGAGGACTCCTGATGCCAAGAGGAACACCTTCTCTGCCACTCACTACAAGTGCTAGCACAACAGCAAGAGGAGGGCCCCCTGAGACCATTGGGCACGGCATCGAACAGGGCATTTACTGAGCCTGCCCCACCTTCCTCTGCCCACCCCCCGATGTTGCCTGGTTGTTCAGGTTGGCAGATTCAGAGATCATTCGAGCAGACTCGAGCTGGCACGTGATAGTACAAGAACTTCGTGATGCTACAAGAACTTTGTCTGCTACAAGAACCTTTTTATTTTATTTTCCTTTCCCCCCTCCCTGCTTCCTTTGCCATTTGTTTTAGTCCTTTGTCCATTGTTTCATGATAATATTTGTTTTTGCTTGCTTACTGTTAGATGCTTGATTGTTGTCCTCCTGTTATTTAGGTGTTTTTTCTTCCTCTATGTACGTTATATGGTAGTTCTGTTTAGCTGTGGAATGTTTTGGGGTTTATTTTTTAATTTAATTAATTGGTTTGTCTAATATTATAATAGTAGGCTGACAAAGAATATAACAGTTTCGTATAATCAGAGAGGTAGCTGATGTGTAGCTGGTTTGTTCTACTCGACTAATTAGAGTTATCGAGTTGTTGATACTATAAGCAGAACAACTAGGCTGGGAAAGAATAACATCAATTGCCATCAATGAAGGCTAGTATGAGGCTTGGGATTGCTACCGTGGAGGGGCGAGGGAGGTATGGTGGTGGGGGCAGATGTCATAGGCGAAGGGGATCAAGATACGGATATGCTCGTACCCCTTCCAAACTGCGCCCCATCCCAAGGGACGAGGGTAGGGTGAGCAAGGATTACTCACCTCCGTCACTGGTGCTGTGCAATGCCAGGTGTATAGGCAACAAAACCGCCACCCTGTGAGATTTCTTTACCTCGCACGGGGTTGACCTGGCTTGTGTGACAGAGACCTGGGTGCGCGAAGGGGAAACAGTTACCTTACAAGAGATGGCGCCCCCGGGTTTCTCCGTCCTCCACCAGTCGCGGACTGTGGACCGGGGGGGAGGGGTGGCATGATTAATCCGGGAAGATTGTTCTTTCAGGGCTCTACCATCGCCATCGATCTCTGGCATTGGATGTGTTGGCCTAGTGTGGGGCTCCGAGGAGAGCTTGGCTGTCTGGCTGGTGTACCGGCCATCTAGCACACCAGCAGCCACCCTGTCAGGCCTACTGGAGGCGGTGGACGGCTGGGCCTTGGAGTTCCCTAACCTATTGGTATTGGGGGACTTCAACATCCATGCTGATGCCACTCCCTCCTCACAGGCTCAGGACCTGGTGTCTTCCATGGCGACACTAGGGCTCTCCCAGTTTGTTTCGGGCCCCACACATCAAGCAGACCACACGCTGGATTTGATCTTTGGCTTAGGTATAGATGTGGTCATGTCTCCTTCGATGAAGGTGCCATGGTCTGATCAATACACTCTGAAAGCCAGGATTGACTTTCCACCCCCACCCTGCTTAGGTGGCGAGCCGATCTGGGTTTGCCCACAGAGGCTGATGGACCCTGATAGATTCCGCCAAGCCTTGCGGGACCTTGCTCCCCCTGGCGACCATTGATGAGATCGCACCTAAGTGCCCTCTGCGACCCTGCAGAAACCGGAGCTCCGGAAAATGAAGCGGGACCTCAGACGGCTAGAGCGAGTATGGCGGGGTGCCCGTGATGGAGCCTCAAGAACATCTTATAGGGTTTTTATGAAAACCTACCAGATGGCAGTGAAGGCCGCTAAGAAGTCTTACTTCTCGGCCTCCATTGCATCCGCTAGCTCTCACCCGGCGCAATTATTTAGTATAATTAGGTCTTTAATGTCCCTGGAGGGACAGCCAAATTTAAATAACAATTCGACCCACAGCTGTGAGGCATTTGCGAGCTTTTTTTGCGGAGAAGGTCCTGTTGCTCCTCCATGACCTCCCTGCCAATTTGGATACAATAAAGGAACTGGAGGCCCCTCGACTGTCCTGGGGTCCAGTATTGGACCACTTTGACCAGATATCCCCAGCCGATTTGGACAGACTCTTCCGAGCTGGAAAGCCCACCACCTGTCCTCTTGACCCGTGCCCGTCCTGGCTGATTAGAGCATGTCCAGACGAGGTGCGGGCCCCGCGCTGGTCATGGGACCGAGACGGTTCTGGTTGCCCTAACAGATGATCTCCACAGGCAGCTGGATCGAGGCGGGTCGGGGCTGCTGATTCTCCTAGACCTGTCAGCAGCCTTAGACATGGTTGATCCCGAACTCCTGGATGCCTTGCCGACGTGGGGATCCAGGGCACAGTCCTTCAATGGCTGTGCTCGTTTCTCTCAGGTCAGGAACAGAGGGTGGCGCTTGGGGGGGAACTGTCATCGCGCCACTCCTTGGTTGTGTGGAGTGCCTCAGGGTGCGATACTCTCCCTGATGCTTTTCAACATCTTTATGCCTGCCCTCGCCCAGCTTGTCCGGAGTTTTGGATTGGGCTGCCATCAGTATGCTGATGACACCCAACTCTATCTGTTGATGGATGGCCATCTTGACTCGGCCCTAGACACACTGATCAGATGTTTGGAAGCTGTGGCTGGATGGTTACATGGGAGCCGGTTGAAGTTAAATCCTTCGAAGACAGAAGTCCTTTGGCTTGGTCAGGACGATATGGGATTGGGGGGGCAACTCCCATCTCTTGCGGGGGTGCAATTAGTGCCAGCACCATCCGTTAAGAGTTTGGGTGTAATCTTCGACACCCCCCTTTCCATGGAGGCGCAGATTGCAGCTACAACAAAGGCGGCATTTTTTCATCTCCGCCAAGCTAAGCAGTTGGCTCCTTACCTCTCTCGCCCTGACCTAGCCACTGTGATCCACGCGACGGTCACCTCCAGACTGGATTATTGTAACTCGCTCTACGTGGGGCTGCCCTTGAGACTCTCCTGGTATGTCCCACAGAGGAACTTACACTTTTCAAACAAAAACATTTTGAAGGTCCCAGGCCACAGGGAGGTTAGGCTGGCCTCAACTAGAGCCAGGGCTTTTTCAGCTGTGGCCCCGATCTGGTGGAACGCTCTGTTCCAAGAGACTAGGGCCCTGCGGGACTTGACATCTTTCCTCAGGGCCTGCAAGACAGAGCTGTTCCACCAGGCCTTTGGCCAAGGCACAGTCTGACTCGCTCCTTTGGTAATCCTCACAGAACTCTAGCCCAATGGTTGCCATTAATTTGATTTGAACTGATTTTATAATGAAATGATTTTAGATGTTGTATTATTTTATTGTTGTTAGCCGCCCTGAGCCCGGCTTCGGCTGGGGAGGACGGGGTATAAATAAAAAATTATTATTATTATTATTATTATTATTATTATTATTATTATTATTATTATTATGTTGCCACTAAGTTTTGCCTAATGTGGAAATTTGATGGGAATTTTAAGCTTTCTTCCTGAGGAAATCTGAGGATAGTAAATATGTTCTATAACATCACTGGAATATATTTCTCTCTCCCTCTCTTTCTCTTTCTCTCTCTCTCTCTCTCTCTCTCTCTGTGTGTGTGTGTGTGTGTGTGTGTGTGTGAGAGAGAGAGAGAGAGAGAGAGAGAGAGAGAGAGAGAGAGAGAGATGATGTGTCTCATTAGAGGAGAAAGGGGGTGCGGGGGGTGCAGTCCACCCCGGGTGGCATCCCTGAGGGGGGCTGACATTGCCGCGATGCCCCCAACATTCGCCGCAGGCAGCGCCCCCCCCAGGACACCACGGGCAGTGCACCCCCAGGGAGGCTCGCAGCAGCCGGCAAACCACCCCCCCCGGGAGGCATGTGGCAGCTCCTGGGATGCGAGCCCCACCCCCAGGTGCATGCCATTCCGGGTGCTGGAGCACCTAGCTCTGCCTCTGATGTGTCCAAGAGAGGGCAGACATATCTGCAGAAAATAAAATGGTTATTCTAATTAATGAAATACATACTGTACACATGGCTTTAAAAATATCTGAAGTGTTTAATGCATCCATAGGCGTGAAAAGCACCAAGGTAAAAAACAAAAAGCTGCTATGTATACATTTTGCAAGTTTTCCAATATTAGTTAATATATATATTATGCATATAATGATTATAAATGGACCTTACAGATTAAAGCGTATTGTATGTAGTTTGTGGCAGGTGTTAATAATGAATGATTTCATTACATTAATAGACTCCTTTAAGAATTCATCTTCGTAAGTCAGTGGTGGTTGTGGGGCAGTGGCGGGATGGCATAAGAGTTAGTCTCCTGTTACATCTAACTAGTCTATGTACCTGTGTACATAAATAGTTGAGCTATGCAAAGCAATAAATGTACACACTTTCACTCGGACACTTGTACATGTGTACAGATAGTGTAATAGGTGAAGACGCCTACACATATGCCCATACCTCTGAATGATTTCATCCCATGATGACCCCTTCCTCCTTAGATGCTGGGCCAGGAAAGAAACCCGAACACGGCCAACATATGGGTATTAGCCAAGCAGCTTGGAAGGAAGCCATGGGGCAAGTGGTTCCTCTGCTTCTTTGTGGGATGAGTCTGAGATCTTTAAGTACTACCAAAATAGGGTCAGATCTGCTCCCAAGAGTCTCATATCACTGGCTAATCATAGAATCATAGAATCATAGAGTTGGAAGAGACCACAAGGGCCATTGAGTCCAACCCCCTGCCAAGCAGGAAACACCATCAGAGCACTCCTGACATATGGTTGTCAAGCCTCTGCTTAAAGACCTCCAAAGCAGGAGACTCCACCACACTCCTTGGCAGCAAATTCCACTGCCAAACAGCTCTTACTGTCAGGAAGTTCTTCCTAATGTTTAGGTGGAATCTTCTTTCTTGTCGTTTGGATCCATTGCTCCGTGTCCGCTTCTCTGGAGCAGCAGAAAACAACCTTTCTCCCTCCTCTATGTGACATCCTTTTATATATTTGAACATGGCTATCATATCACCCCTTAACCTCCTCTTCTCCAGGCTAAACATGACCAGCTCCCTTAGCCGTTCCTCATACGGCATCGTTTCCAGGACTTTGACCATTTTGATAGCCCTCCTCTGGACACGTTCCAGTTTGTCAGTGTCCTTCTTGAATTGTGGTGCCCAGAACTGGACACAGTACTCCAGGTGAGGTCTGACCAGAGCAGAATACAGTGGCACTATTACTTCCCTTGATCTAGATGCTATACTCCTATTGATGCAGCCCAGAATTGCATTGGCTTTTTTAGCTCATTTTGGCATGTTGTACATGCTGCTGTGCGGACTGTACCAGTTCTCTCTCTCCTTTCCCACCAACCCCCTGCCTTGCTCCTGTGACTGCTGCTTTTCTGCCATTAGCAGATGTGGCAAGGTGTGTGGCAGTGGCAGGTAGGTGGTGGTCGGAGCAGCGGCAAGGCAAGGTGGCGCTTCCCATTTTACCTCAAGCTGTAAAACAGGGCATGCCTGCCCCTGGTCTGGTACACTGTAAGGCATCTTCCTATACCCCTTGCAAGTGAAGTATAGTCATGTGACTTACCAGGGTCGTGTCTAATGGAAAGATCACAGCTAAGCTCCAACTGGAGCTCTGTGTAGATGTGCTGAAGAACAGCAGTGGTCTTCAACCTTTCCAGAGGTGAGTGCTACCTGCAATCCCATTCTGCAATACACAGGAGTTGTTTATTGTAGAGGAACTTGGACCAAAACGACCAGCTTGCAGAGCTGAAGCAGGGGCGGTGAAGACTGATAGCAACACATTTCCCCCCTCTGTCTGAGTTCCGGAAGCAATCAGCATAGCAACACAGGAAACTGCCTTATAGTGAGTAAGACCATAATCCATCTAGCTCACTACTGACAGGCAGCAAGACTTGGAGGTTTCAGGCAGGGGTCTTTTCCTAGCCCTACCTGAAGATGCCAAGGATTGGACCAGGGCCCTTCCTCATGCTAAACACTGAGCTATGGATCCCAGCCACTCAATTCTCAGATGCCTTTTGCTTTGACAAGGAAAGCATTTCCTTCCCAGCATGGTCTTTCTTGACAGGCAGAAGCTGACACCAGAGGTGTTCTTCAGTTGTTACTGCCAATTTAGCTCCACACCATTTCTCTATCTTTTTTTATGCATGCAGAGTGTGAATATTATTAGAATGTGGGGAAAGCAGAACATTAGCTAACTTATTCCAAAAGAAAGTTCCTGATCTTTATGCTTTGGTAGTCCTTGAGTGTTGTTCCTCACTGACTCCCTTGCATGCTCCTTCCCAATCCACACCCTTTACCAATATTTAAAAACACATTCCAAACATAAACAGGGGCTGGGTGGGGTGTGACAGAGATTGGAGAGATTTCAATAGGTGGGGAAGGATCCTAGTAGACTGGGCTTTAATAGAATAAATAGCACAGTAGCTTTTTCAAGCAAAGTAGCAAGCATAATATAACATAAGAAGCTCCAATAAAATACCACACTATTTGGCAGGGGTGTGTGTGTGTGTGTGTGTGTGTGTGTGTGTGTGAGAGAGAGAGAGAGAGAGAGAGAGAGATTAGTCTTGTACAGAGTTTTCAGAGTTCTACTGGAGCTCTGCTTTTCAGGCGGAGCTCCAAGCAGCTTCCCACGCAGAGCAGCAGGACTGAGTTGGCAAGGCGCAGATGGCAATCACATGAAGGCACAGTCTGGAGTGTTGGGCACCACCAGAAAACACTGCAGCAGCAAGCAAGTCTACTTTCTTCCTCAGCTATCACAGTGAGAAATCTCTCCCAGCACTTCCACTTCATCCTACAGTGTAGTGCTTGCTTCCATTGTTGACTGTGGTTTGTGCAAGGCTGTGTTTTATGGCTTAGGCAAGACAGTCACCATCTTGGCATGTTGTCAGATGATGAGGCAGATGGCAGATGTTCTGTTGACATGATAATAAAAGCTGGCATCTGCAGGACAGCAGCACCAGAAGACCTCTGACCAAGGAGTGGTTTCCCCCATGTTCCCTGAGTCCATGAGAGCACCATTGCATGCAGCTGAATTGAGCCCTTTCATTTTAGAAAGGTTCTCCTGAAGTAGCTAAGAAAAGTGGATCTTTTGTAATTTCTTAGAATTCAGTGTTGATTCTGTAGCTCAGCAGCGAAAACAGACATTTATCTAAGTTTTCATAGTATCTCAGAATGCAAGTCTTAAGACATGCATCAGTCAATCATGTTGGACTAGCCCTTGTATGCTACAAGCCACAGAAGTCTACAGTGTAGGATTGTACTTGATCCACAATACATACAGTTAAGGAAAATGGGTTTTGAATGGAAGTTGATACAACCTGCCATCCTCAACATTCTTACTTGGAATATAAGTTATTTTATGAGTAGGACTTATTTCAAGGTGAATACGTTTAAGATTGGAGTGCAAGTCTCATTGCCTGCATGGAATCATGTATTTAGGAGGATAGGGTGTCCTCAAAAGCATATTATACTCCATTGCAGCAGTATTTACACATGACTGTCTCGAGATGAGGTAGAGAGACACAGCTGTTTCAGGTGGCAGGTTCTGAATCCTATAAAATCAGGTTTTCTAGTATAGCCTTTTCTCCAACTAAGTTCAAGAAGTGACCTTTCATATGTGGTCATACAGTCTGGTCTGTAAAATGGGATGATTTGGGGTTGTGTGACTGATTCTAGCTGTGTTGCATTGATGGAGATGGTAAAGGAGAGGGAATGCAAATATAGAAAGTTTTGCCACAACAGCAGCAATATATGGATTTGGCTAATAGTCAAGTACTATCTTTCATATGCCAGCTTTGGGATCAGAAACAGCTATATGATATTTTCTGTTAGTTTAGGTCCAACTAATCTTATAGGTTGGGACAGGTGAGTGGAGCATATGTAAACTACAGACATGGTCATTTAATTCCATCCCCAGGAAATGACAGGACCTGTAGTTCTGTGAAAGGGACTAGGCATTATTAACTGATCATTCTTAACATGCTCAGCAAGCTACTACAAATCCCATGGTTCTTTGGGAGATGCTTCGGCAACTAAATTAGTATAAAACCACTATAGGTTTATATATATATATCCCTTTCATGGATCATTGCCTTGCCGTGGCGAAGGAGCTTGAATAACTCAGAGAAGCTATGAACTATGCCATGCAGGGCACCCAAGATGAACAGGTCATAGTGGAGAGTTTTGACCAAACGTGATCCATGACCTGGAGCTGACTGTGGCTCAGATCATCAGCTTCTTATAGCAAAATTCAAGCTTAAACTGAAGAAAGTAGGAAATACGATAAGATACGATCTAAGTCAAATCCCTTATGAATACACAGTGGAAGTGAGGAACAGGTTTAAGGATTTAGATTTGGTGGACAGAGTGCCTGAAGAACTATGGATGGAGGCTCGCAACATTATACAGGAGGCAGCAACGAAAACCATCCCAATGAAAAGGAAATGCAAGAAAGCAAAGTGGCTATCCAACGAGGCCTTACAAATAGCGGGGGAGAGAAGGCAAGCAAAATGCGAGGGAGAGAGTGGACTTCCGGGTCAGCACCATCGGTGAATGGCGGAGTTCCTCCGTTCGGAGGAACGGGCTCCGTGGAAACTGGGTCTTCCCGCCGCGATGAAGGTGGGGACCCACTAGAAATCCCAGGCGGAGGAAGCCTGGGAACGTGGGGTTCGGCAGGGCACCAGGAGCGCCCCCCTACTCGCAGGGAATCCCATTTAGGGGCTCCGGAGCGAAGTGGGGTGAGAAGCGCGGTGCTGCGAACTGACTGCTACTTTCACGGAGTGAAGCCGCACAGCCATTGCCGGAGAGCGCTGACTTTTTCATGTGGACAATTGGATTTAAAACAAGTACCCGTGAGTAGAAATGGAAAATTGGATCAAGAAATTTCTTAATTTGGTAACAAAGCGGGAAGGTTCAAAACAGGAAGTCTGCCTTCCGCTTTTTGTATATAGACTAAAGCAAAAACTTTGTAAGCTAAAGCCTGGAAAGCTGTCAAAAAAGTCTAAATTTCCTTCATTTAGAATTACTGAAACCCCCTTGGAAGCAGGAGAAAAGGGGGGGGGGACTTTGTTCAACCCTAGCAGGAGAGGGAGTGAAGAAGGACAAGTTTCCACCGTCTCTAACCTGGGAACGGTGTCAGAGACAGAAATTGTTGGAGAGGTTCATTGACTGTCAATGGAATATTTTGACAGATAGCTAAAGAAGAGAAACAAGCTGATTTCAATGTTGCCTTTTGCATCTTAAAGAAACAAAATATCTGAAAAATATCTGAAAAACGAAAGCAATTTTCCTTTGTTGGACTTGCCTAAAAGAAATGGATACAAATAGAAATAGAGGGAGCTTGTCAAATTGTTGCTGCAGTACATTTGAGGGCTCAACAGATGTGAGATTAAGACTGTGGGAACAGGCTTTTCTGACCTTGACTAAAGATGAGTTGGAAAGAAGAATGGGTGCTTGCCTTATGCAAGACAAGTGCCCTGCTGGAACAGATGCATGAGAAGATGGACTTGATGAATGAGAAAATGGATTTGACTGTTGCAGTTAATAACTGTGGGCAAATAGGGAATATTGATACAGAAATTATCCAGGGACCAACTCATGAATCTGTACTGACTGGGCAAGTGCAGAAGATAATGGAGGAGGATGCGGTTGCACCCCAAATAATACAAATGGAGAGTCCTGAGGCTCTACAGGAGTATGAGCCGTTGTCATTGAAGATTGAAGTTGGAGTGGGCCAGGGGGTGTCTGGAGTTGAGGAGGTTCCCAACATTGGAGAGACCTTGGAATATGCTTTTAAATACTTTTTGGACTATATTGAGGATTGTGGGGAGTGGGACTGTGGGGAATGGGAGGGTTTGATGAAGGGAGATGGAGACAATTTTGGCTTGGAATCCCCCAAAGGCCTACCCCTCAATGAGAAAGGAAAGGAACTATGAAAGAGACCAGCAAAAGACAAGGAAAAGGGCAAGTATAAACAAGAAGAAGAATTGCAGAAGGGACATGGAAGAGACTTAAGGGCCTCGGACATAAGGCTTCCAGGTTGATGGACTAGATGGAATGGACAGTAAGGACTGACACAATCCGAGACCAGGAAGAAGTGACATTGGATGAAGATTGGAAGAAAATCTATAAAGAAAATTTTCTATTTGGGGAATTGGTTAAAAATTAATGAATATTAGGGGAAATGTTGGAATGAAACTATATGACTTTAGCAGAAATGATATCAGGAGTAATGTATATTTGATAACTAAGATTCAAGCTTTAAGGTGTTTTAGGGTAAGATAAGGTTAAATTAATTAAGGTAATGTGAATAATAGAATATGGGGAAAGATGGAAAGGATTGGTTGAGTTAACTATTAGATTAAATTAGGTTAGGATAATTTTTTTTAACAAAAATTGAGAAAGATGGAAAGAATTTGCTGAAATAACTAATTAAACTAGAATACAAAAAGGGAGGTGTGAGGAAGTCAATGAAACAAGCAAATGGAAGTTGTAGATATGTAATCTGGGATTTGTGTTGTTTTCCTTTTTCTTTTTATCTTTTTGTTGTATTCTTGTATTGGTTTTTGTGTTTTTTCTTTCTTTTTTGTCTATTATAGTGTTGTTTTTTAATGTTTTTTCTTCTTCTTATAATTCTGAAAACTACTAATAAATATTATTTTTTTTAAAAATGCGAGGGAGATAGTGAAAGATACAGGAAATTGAATGCAGATTTCCAAAGAATAGCAAGGAGAGACAAGAAGGCCTTCTTAAATGAGCAATGCAAAGAAATAGAGGAAAACAACAGAATGGGAAGAACCAGAGATCTGTTCAAGAAAATTGGAGATATGAAAGGAACATTTCGTACAAAGATTACCATAATAAAGGACAAAAGTGGAAAGGACCTAACAGAAGGAGAAGACATCAAGAAGAGGTGGCAAGAATACACAGAGGAACTATACCAGGAAGAAATGGATGTCTCGTACACCCCAGGTAGTGTGGTTGCTGACCTTGAGCCAGACATCCTGGAGAGTGAGGCCAATGGGCCTTAGAAAGCACTGCAAATAACAAGGCCAGTGGAAGTGATGGTATTCCAGCTGAACTATTTAAAATTTTAAAAGATGATGCTGTTAAGGTGCTACACTCAATATGCCAGCAAGTTTGGAAAACTCAGAAGTGGCCAGAGGATTGGAGAAGATCAGTCTACATCCCAATCCCAAAGAAGGGCAGTGCCAAAGAATGCTCCAACTACCGCACAATTGCACTCATTTCACACGCTAGCAAGGTTATGCTTAAAATTCTACAAGGAAGGCTCAAGCAAGAAAGAAGCAAGAAAGAAGATTCCACCTAAACATTAGGAAGAACTTCCTGACAGTAAGAGCTGTTTGACAGTGGAATTTGCTGCCAAGGAGTGTGGTGGAGTCTCCTTCTTTGGAGGTCTTTAAGCAGAGGCTTGACAACCAGATGTCAGGAGTGCTCTGATGGTGTTTCCTGCTTGGACTCGATGGCCCTTGTGGTCTATTCCAACTCTATGATTCTATGATTCTAGTATGTGGACCGAGAACTCCCAGAAGTGCAAGCTGGATTTAGAAGAAGCAGAGCAAACATGCGCTGGATTATGGAGAAAGCTAGAGAGTTCCAGAAAGACATCTACTTCTGCTTCATTGACTATGCAAAAGCCTTTGACTGTGTCGACCACAGCAAACTATGGCAAGTTCTTAAAGAAATGGGAGTGCCTGATCACCTCATCTGTCTCCTGAGAAATCTCTATGTGGGACAAGAAGCTACAGTTGGATATGGAACAACTGATTGGTTCAAAATTGGGAAAGGAGTACGACAAGGCTATATATTGTCTCCCTGGTTATTTAACTTATATGCAGAATTCATCATGTGAAAGGCTGGGCTGGATGAATCTCAAGCCGGAATTAAGATTGCCGGAAGAAATATCAACAACCTCAGATATGCAGATGACACAACCTTGATGGCAGAAAATGAGGAATTAAAGAACCTTTTAATGAGGGTGAAAGAGGAGAGTGCAAAATATGGTCTGGTCCCATCACCTCCTGGCCAATAGAAGGGGAAGAAATGGAAGCAGCAACGACAAACCTAGACAGCATCTTAAAAAGCTGAGACATCACCTTGCCAACAAAGGTCCGTATAGTAAAAGCTATGGTTTTCCCAGTAGTGATGTACGGAAGTGAGAGCTGGACCAAAAAGAAGGCTGATCGCCGAAGAATTGATGCTTTTGAATTATGGTGCTGGAGGAGACTCTTGAGAGTCCCATGGACTGCAAGAAGATTAAACTTCTCCATTCTTAAGGAAATCAGCCCTGAGTGCTCACTGGAAGGACAGATCATGAAGCTGAGGCTCCAATACTTTGGCCACCTCATGAGAAGAGAAGACTCCCTGGAAAAGACCCTGATGTTGGGAAAGATGGAGGGCACAAGGAGAAGGGGACGATAGAAGACGAGATGGTTGGATAGTGTTCTCGAAGCTACCAGCATGAGTTTGACCAAACTGCGGGAGGCAGTGAAAGACAGGAGTGCCTGGCGTGCTCTGGTCCAGGGGGTCACGAAGAGGCGGACACGACTAAACAACAACAACAACAAATATATATATATATATATATATATATATATATATATATATATATATATGCGCACACACACACACACATCTTAAAAAATGCTTAGGTGTATTCTCATTTTGACTCAAGAAAATCACCATTTTATAGTTCAAATCGGGAAAAATAAATATAGTAAATGGACAAAATTACAAAGATTCACAAAATGTTCAGGGGTATGCGTGGCCACAGAAAAAAGCACTGTATATAATGAACTAAAAAAAATTAGACATAATTAGAGTCAATCCCAAGACTTTGCTGTGCATGGTTTTTTGTTAACCCTACATGGTTTTGCACCACTGTAAATAATATTATAGAGTAAAGCCAACAGGTTATCTGGGTTAAAAAAAAGCAGCTCTAAAGAGACAACTTTTGGAACAAGGTAAAGGGACAGAAGAGAAGCTTATACGCTCATCTGCTATGGATTTGTGTGACACAATTCTTAAATACCTTTCTTAAGTATTAACGTTTATGTCAATGTCATTTATTAACACTCTTAGGTGCTGACTCTTAAGGGGCTCAGGTCCCTTTGTCCTTCCATAAAATATTGCCCCCCTCAATGTGAGGACAATCAGGGTCAGAGAAGGCCTATCACGGAGCCAACTATGGTGTGGCCTGGTTTCAGCTGCTGGCAGCTCTTCTTCCTTTCCTTCCTGCTGTGGAAGGGGAAAGCAGCTCCTGGCCAGTGGGTGGGGTGGGTGGGAGGAATAGGCCAAGTGCCAAAGAAGCAGCGATCCCACAGCATTTGGCTCTGCCCCCTGGCTCTTCCTGGCATCCCACACATCATTGGTGCCCGCAATCTTCTGCTCAAGTTGGTGCCTCTCTGTTGGGGAGGACAGGAGGTGAAGGGTGCAATCCAGAGACAATATAAATGTGCTTTAACTCCTATCAGCAGTGTTCCTAGTTTTGTTGTTTTCACAGGGGGTTAAAATACAGTCTAGTTTCTGCTGCATTTAATAATAAAAAATCTGAATTGTGCCCAATGACTGATTTTGAATATATTGTTTTAACATGATGATATTTTAAGTGTAAATTAAAATATGTGGTCCTGGATTAATGTAAAGTATACCATCATTCAAATGGGCTAAACAATAGTTTCTAAACAATAGTTTAGAAAAGTGGAGTGGCAACACTGTCTTGTGTTACTGAAGGTCGCATATGATCATCCACACATTCAACATTTAGAGGTACTGAGTGACCATAACCTAGACTGCAGGTTACCTGGATCTATAAGAACAGATTTCATAGAATCATAGAATCATAGAATCATAGAATCATAGAGTTGGAAGAGACCACAAGGGCCATCGAGTCCAACCCCCTGCCAAGCAGGAAACACCATCAGAGCACTCCTGACATATGGTTGTCAAGCCTCTGCTTAAAGACCTCCAAAGTAGGAGACTCCACCACACTCCTTGGCAGCAAATTCCACTGTCGAACAGCTCTTACTGTCAGGAAGTTCTTCCTAATGTTTAAGGCTAGGGAACCACTTTCTAGAAACTTCCTTTCATAATAGGTCTGGTTTACACGTTGCGCTGTATCTATCCTCCATCCAAGCTCCATGGCTATGTTCCACACTGGCAAAGCATAATGGGATGGGTCTATGCCCACCATTGTACATGACCACACAGTTTGACCTGACCATTTCAGCAGAAGATAGGCATGTTATTTTGAGCAACCATTGAGGACAGGCCAACCAAGCTGCTATTCTATAAACTGAAAATACATCTGTGTAAAAACATATTTTGGGGGAAAGGGTATACAGTGGTACTTCGGGTTACATACGCTTCAGGTTACAGACTCTGCTAACCCAGAAATCGTACCTCGGGTTAATCAATGGCCTTAACCATGTTCATGGGTGTAATGTGAAAACAACTTAACTGCATGTCGCTGTGAGAGAGGCTGCATTGTGCCACCTTTTGCTCCTTGGAGGAAGGATCAGATTAAAAACATATACAGTGGTACCTCGGGTTACATACGCTTCAGGTTACAGACTCCGCTAACCCAGAAATAGTACCTTGGGTTAAGAACTTTGCTTCAGGATGAGAACAGAAATCGCATGGTGGCAGCAGGAGGCCCCATTAGCTAAGGTGGTACCTCAGGTTAAGAACAGTTTCAGGTTAAGAACGGACCTCCAGAACAAATTCTTAACCCGAGGTACCACTGTATGGGGCTTGCCTTTTTGGCATTTAATCCTGGGGTACTTGCCTCATGGTACACTAGAAGTAGCCCCCCATAGCTACTGCTACCTAGAGGTAAGTGCAGTAGTTACCTCTTGGCTAAGTAACCTTAAGCTTAACCTGAAAACATAACTACTCCAATCCAACTTGACTTGCACTTTAAAAAAAGTATTTGCCCATGACTAGTTGCACCAGAAAGTAGATGGGGAATGTGTAATGAAAGCAATACGGATAGATGACATCCACATGTATCCATGTATAGGCAAATAGTGCCTGCAGTTCCTGATCTAGAAAGGGAAACAGGCAGGGATCTCCTTGGTGCACCTAGGAGATGTGGCAGAGGGTCTGGTAACTGTTATTATAGGAATTTCACATAATTTCTCCGAACCAATAATATTAATTGAGCAATTTCTCTCTCCGTTCCCCAGCTTTATGAACAGCCATCCATTGGGTGGTGGGATGATGATGATGATTTACTGTTCTTCTCAACACAGCCTGGATGTCTATACTTTCTGTTGTTGGACTTCAGTAGTAGTTAATGACTGTAGCCAGATGCCTACATAGAAGACCTGGTATCTGTCTTTCCACATCACAAAACACACTGTGAAGCCCACAATTGCTGCAAGGAGGTTAAGCACTATCTGGATCAGCAAGTAAAGGTTGAAAGTATTGGTGATGTCGGTACAGTCGGATACATTCTTGTACATGAAGGTTCTGCTGAGGGGATCCACTGTTTCCAGTTTACACTGACAGGCCTCAGTGATGGTTTCACAGGTAAACTGTGTGATCTGTGAATAACAGTAGGCAGCAAAAGCTACTGCCAAAACACAGACAATCAGACTCAGAGCGCTCAGCAGAAAGTATGCAACCTGGAAAGGAAACACAATGAATTTATTTTCAGCATTACAAGCAAATTTTATATGGGCTTTACAGTGAATGTTTGCAAGTTGGTGAAGGTTGCCATTTATATATGAACTCTGACAGTCCCAGATGACTTTCACAAATGTCCAGAAATAAGTGATGAGGCAGCTTGTGGGAAACAGGGGCAATGTTCAACTACACAGACCTTTGGTCTGATCCAGCAGTGCTCTTCTCATATTCTTATGAAATGTTGGTACATCTATAATAATATTTTTAAAAGAAATGCCTCCAAATGCGGTATTTAGGTCATCAGCGACTGTAAAACATATAACAGTGGTACCTTGGTTTACGAACTTAATCCGTTCTGGAAGTCTGTTCTAAAACAAAGTGTTCCCAAACCAAGGCACTCTTTCCCATAGAAAGTAATGCAAAATGGATTAATCTGTTCCAGACTTTTAAAAACAACCCCTAAAGCAGCAATTTAACATGAATTTTACTATCTAACATAAAATGAAAGCAATAATCAAAGTACTGTACTATAAAATAACTAAAACAGTATTGTAGATGATAAAAATAAAAATTTAAAAATGTTCTTACCTGCACTGATGATAGTCATTGCTTGGGGGGGGGGCTTTTATCCATTTCTGCAGTCACACAATCAATCAGTAGCTGAACTGGGATCCACACAGATTTCCCCCCCCCCTCAAGCTGCTGCAGGAAATGCTCCCTAGAGCGCGTGCCTCCTGCAGCGGTATGGGGGGGAGGGAGTTGCACGCCTGCAAAGCAGCTGGCTGGCGGGCGCACAGCTTCCCTCCCTCGCAGCTGCAGAAACGCCTTGACAACCCCGTTCTCCGTTGCCGGACAACGGAAGTGTGGCACTCAAAATGAAAGTGCACCCCCAACAGAGTACATTCGAATACCAAAAAAAAAACCCCACCAACAACCCAAAACACTCATTTCCGCGTTTGAAGCATTCATAATCCAAAAAGTTCGTTAACTAGGTTGTTCGTAAACTGAGGTACCACTGTATAGGCACCCTTCAAGGCAATCCTCAGAGACACGGAGAATCATGTGGGCTTTGGGGTAGGAGCTATTGCCCTGTTAAATGTTTATTGCATGGTTTCAGGCACTGGAAGGGCAGAACATTTTCTCCACATGTCAGAACGAGGACATCAAAGGAGAGGATCAAAGCTTGTGCACGAGGTTACCCTGAGATCCATCACATGGCAGACTAAGAAGCAATTCCAAAACTGCGCACACAACAAAGAAAGGAGCTAGAAAAGGAGTTTGGATTTGCTGTTTTTCACAGCTTGACATAAATACAGGCTGGTGATTGCTACATAAACATAGAAGAGAGGAGAAAGGGATGTGTTGGACTTTGAATGACATCCCATACATGTCTCTTTTTCAGTTCTACTGGCAAAAGATAGAATCATAGAATCATAGAATCATAGAGTTGGAAGAGGTTGAATCGAGGCGAACTCCCACGAAAGCATGCACGTGACTGCAGGACTAGCAGAGCATACAGTCCGCAAGCTTTCTTTCTTTCTTTCTTTCTTTCTTTCTTTCTTTCTTTCTTCCTTCCTTCCTTCCTTCCTTCCTTCCTTCCTTCCTTCCTTCCTTCCTTCCTTCCTTCCTTCCTTCCTTCCTTCCTTCCTTCCTTTCTGCTTGCACACAGTCACAATGGCCTCGCTACAGAACATGAGGGGCTCCCATAAGGAGTGGTTACAGTTTTCTGGTGGAGGAATCTGGTCTCTCCGCAGCCCAGGTGGAAACACGTTGCAGCGGTGAGCGCCGGCCTCGTTCCCCGGCAGGAGAGCCGCAACGTGGGCCCAGCCGAACGGAGCTGCACTGGGGGGGGGGGGCATAGTTTTCAGCTGGATCTATAACCCAGCGAAACGCTCCCCGCTCTAAGCCCCAGGGAGGCTTGCATGCAAGTAAGCGTGCGTAGGATCGGGAGTTGCTCAGCAGCTGTTACTATCATCCGGGGATGCCTAAAAGGTCTGGCGCATAAGCCACGCTGACATGCAAATGACTCGGTATAGTCAACCTTGCTCTCTTTTCTAGTTGCTGAGGAAGGATGCTTTAGAGCGTTTTTAAAGTTGTTGGGTTTTTTTAATGGAAATATACCCAGCGCTTCTCGAGGTACTGCAGAATATTCCCCCCCCCCAAAGGAAACGAAACGCTCTGAGAATGAGCAGAAAAGGAGAAACAAGAATTGCTGGAAGTGTGGGGTGAAAGAAGGTGGTTTTTTTCCACGTGGTGGTCATGCGATAATACATGAATATTTTCCTTAATCTTTTTGGGATTTCATTATTCATTATGCCTAGTAGGAAGGTTTCAGGCTATTTTGGGAAGGAGCATTTAAACATTTTTTAAGTTCATTGCAAATTATTTCCCCAAAATTCCTACTTTTTTTTTACAGTTCCACCACATGTGGATCATGGTGTCTTCCACCTCCCCACATCTCCAACAGATGTTTGATCTAGCTTTATACATTTTTGCAAGTTTTACAGGTGTTACATACCATCTGCAGAGCATCTTCATGCAGTTCTTCAAATCATAGCATGCTGTAAATTTTCGGTCCTCCCTCCACAGCCTCTCCCCTGATTCCATCTGGATGTTGTAGCCAAAGTCCCTAGCCCATTGCATCGTAACAGATTTCACTTCTTCCTCCTTGACCTCCCAGTCAAGAAGGAGTTTATACATATTAGAGATCGTTTTCTTATTAAATTTATTAAATCTTTCTCTAATCTTGAGAGTTCTGTGGATAACCCTTTCTGTTCATCCTTTTGAAATGTTTCTTTTTTTAAGATATTTATTGATTTTATGATTACATACTATACATATACACATTACTTTACATTTACATTTACTCCTAAGAGTTGACTCCCCTCCTTCTGGCTTTTTTATGTCATCTCTAAGTTTTTCGCATTGTCTTTATCGATTTTGTTTATTCAACTTTATCTGTACAGTGTCTATATATAAATAAATCTGTATATACATGTCTTGTTGTTTGTCTATATTCATTTACAGATACAATTAGTTACCTTGGTTGTATTTTACATTTTAATTCATATTGTCATTTAACATCCAATAAAGTTTATTTTAATTTCCCATTATGAGGTTTATTTCCATTCTACCGATTTCACTATTTCACCTTATCCTATGTATAACATAAATTTTTACTATTCTTTTTGAAATGTTTCATCGCCCTGTTGTTGAATTTTCCCTGTTAATTTGGCTATTTCCGCATATTCCGTGACCTTGTACTGCCACTCTTCTACTGTTGGCAATTGTTGTTGTTTCCACACCTGAGCCAGCAGTAACCTCGCCGCTGTTGTTGTGCATAGGAACAATTTATGATCCTACTTATCAATATCCTCTCCCACCATTCCCAACAAGAATGCCTCTGGTTTTTTTCAGAAATGTGTACCTAAAGATCTTCTTTAATTCATTGTATATACTTTCCCAAAAAGTTTTTACCTTATCGCATGACCACCACATGTGGAAAAAACCACCTTCTTTCACCCCACACTTCCAGCAATTCTTGTTTCCTGTTTTATACATCTTTGACAATTTAGTTGGCATGAGGTACCATCTGTACATAATTTTTAACAGATTTTCTTTTAACAATGTACATGCTGTAAATTTTAACCCAGTGTTCCATAATTTTATCCACTTCTCATACTCAATATTGTGGCCAATATCAATTGCCCATTTAATCATGACACTCTTAATTTCTTCATCTTTTGTGTGCCATTCTAGTAGAAATTCATAAACCTTAGATAGTATTTTTTTGTTGTTGTTATTCTGCAGTACTGCAATTTCTAATATTGATTTTGTTTGTTCAAAGCCTCTTATTTTTTAATCTTTCAAAAAGATGTCATTCATTTGGTGGTATTCCATCCAGCTTGACAATTTATCTTTTAATTCCTCATAAGGTCTAATCTTAATTACATTATTTTCTTCCAGCAACATGTCTCTATAAGTTAACCATAGAATCATAGAATCATAGAGTTGGAAGACACCAGAAGGGCCATCGAGTCCAACCCCCTGCCAAGCAGGAAACACCATCAGACCACTCCTGACATATGGTTGTCAAGCCTCTGCTTAAAGACCTCCAAAGTAGGAGACTCCACCACACTCCTTGGCAGCAAATTCCACTGTCAAACAGCTCTTACTGTCAGGAAGTTCTTCCTAATGTTCAGGTGGAATCTTCTTTCTTGTAGTTTGGCTCCATTCCTCCGTGTCCGCTTCTCTGGAGCAGCAGAAAACAACCTTTCTCCCTCCTCTATGTGACATCCTTTTATATATTTGAACATGGCTATCATATCACCCCTTAACCTCCTCTTCTCCAGGCTAAACATAGAATCATAGAATCATAGAATCATAGAGTTGGAAGAGACCACAAGGGCCATCGAGTCCAACCCCCTGCCAAGCAGGAAACACCATCAGAGCACTCCTGACATATGGTTGTCAAGCCTCTGCTTAAAGACCTCCAAAGTAGGAGACTCCACCACACTCCTTGGCAGCAAATTCCACTGTCGAACAGCTCTTACTGTCAGGAAGTTCTTCCTAATGTTTAGGTGGAATCTTCTTTCTTGTAGTTTGGCTCCATTCCTCCGTGTCCGCTTCTCTGGAGCAGCAGAAAACAACCTTTCTCCCTCCTCTATGTGATATCCTTTTATATATTTGAACATGGCTATCATATCACCCCTTAACCTCCTCTTCACCAGGCTAAACATGCCCAGCTCCCTTAGCCGTTCCTCATAAGGCATCGTTTCCAGGCCTTTGACCATTTTGGTTGCCCTCCTCTGGACACGTTCCAGTTTGTCAGTGTCCTTCTTGAATTGTGGTGCCCAGAACTGGACACAGTACTCCAGGTGAGGTCTGACCAGAGCAGAATACAGTGGCACTATTACTTCCCTTGATCTAGATGCTATACTCCTATTGATGAGGCCCAGAATTGCATTGGCTTTTTTAGCTGCCGCGTCACACTGTTGGCTCATGTCAAGTTTGTGGTCAACCAAGACTCCTAGATCCTTTTCACATGTACTGCTCTCAAGCCAGGTGTCACCCATCTTGTATTTGTGCCTCTCATTTTTTTTGCCCAAGTGCAATACTTTACATTTCTCCCTGTTAAAATTCATCTTGTTTGTTTTTGCCCAGTTCTCTAATCTGTCAAGGTCGTTTTGAAGTGTGATCCTGTCCTCTGGGGTGTTAGCCACCCCTCCCAGTTTGGTGTCATCTGCAAATTTGATCAGGATGCCCTTGAGTCCATCATCCAAGTCGTTGATAAAGATGTTGAATAAGACCGGGCCCAAGACAGAACCCTGTGGCACCCCACTAGTCACTCTTCTCCAGGATGAAGAGGAACCATTGTTGAGCACCCTTTGGGTTCGGTCAGTCAGCCAGTTACAAATCCACTGAGTGGTAGCATAGTCAAGACCGCATTTTACCAGCTTCTTTACAAGAATATCATGGGGCACCTTGTCAAATGCCTTGCTGAAATCAAGGTAGGCTACATCCACTGCGTTCCCTTCATCTACCAGGCTTGTAATTCTGTCAAAAAACGAGATCAGGTTAGTCTGACATGACTTATTTTTCAGAAATCCATGCTGACTATTGGTGATCACAGCATTCCTTTCTAGGTGCTCACAGACTGTTTGCTTAATGATCTGCTCCAGAATCTTCCCTGGTATTGATGTCAGACTGACTGAGCGGTAATTATTTGGGTCCTCTCTTTCCCCCTTTTTGAAAATAGGGACAACATTTGCCCTCCTCCAGTCTGCCGGGACTTCGCATGTTCTCCAGGAATTCTCAAAGATGACTGCCAGTGGTTCTGAGATCACATCTGCCAGTTCTTTTAATACTCTTGGATGCAGTTCATCTGGCCCTGGAGACTTGAATACATCTAAACTAGCCAAGTATTCTTGTACTATCTCCTTAGTTATTCTGGGCTGTGTTTCCTTTGCTGAATCATTTGCTCCAAATTCTTCAGGTCGGGCATTGTTTTCTTTATCGGAGAAGACTGAGGCAAAGAAGGCATTGAGGAGTTCAGCTCTTTCTGTGTCCTCTGTTTGCATTTCACCATCTTCTCCTCTGAGTGACCCCACTGTTTCTTTGTTCTTCCTTTTGCTACGAACATACCCATAAAAGCCTTTTTTGTTGCTTTTAACCTCTCTAGCAAGCCTGAGTTCATTCTGTGCTTTAGCTTTTCTGACTTTGTGTCTACATGTGCTGGCTATTTGTTTGAATTCCTCTTTGGTGGTTCCCCCCCTTTTCCATTTTTTGTACACATCCTTTTTTAATCTTAACTTGGTTAAAAGTTCTTTAGATAGCCACCCTAGCTTCTTTAAGCACCTTCCATGTTTCTGTCTCATTGGTATTGCCTGACGTTGTGCTTTTACTATCTCCCTCTTAACAAACTCCCAGCCATCATGAACTCCCTTTCCTTTTAGTATTACTGTCCATGGGATCTCACCCAGCACTTCCCTAAGTTTTATGAAGTTGGCTTTCTTAAAGTCAAGAAATTGAGTCCTAGTATGCTTGGCTGCTCCTTTCTGCTGTATAGTAAACTTCAGAAGAGCATGATCACTTGTGCCTAATGATCCTTCCACTTCTACCCCACTAACCAGGTCATCAACATTGGTTAGGACCAGATCTAAAATGGCTGTTCCTCTTGTTGCTTCTCCCACTTTCTGGACAAATAAGGGGGGGGGAGGGGAATAAAGACTTTAAACAAAATCCTAATCATGCCTTGGTTTCTTTGTACACATGCTATCAGATCAATAATGCATAAATCTGTCAAATCTATTGAGCCAAAAAAAACAAAACCCAGCAATCCACAAATAGCAACATGGTTGCCCATGTCACACAGAAATTTAAGGCCCCATTGAGTGACAGCTATGACCCTCAGCTTGAATATCAATTACTCAGTTTCTAGGGCACGGCAAAACACTGGGAAACAATTGTAAAACTTTGCTACAAATTTGGAGGGGAACATAGCCTGAAATGTAATTCTGGAATCCAGCAGAGAAACCTTCCTGTCCATTGTTCCACAGGAGACTATCAGACTTTTTCAAAAGTCATCAGGATGCAAAATGGCAGCCTTAGTGTTATGGGCAGAAAGAGAGGGGTTTATCCAAGCACGCAAACACATATTGTTAGGGGAAAGGCCATAGCACATAGGTAGAGCAGAAGGTCCCAGGTTCAATTGTTGGCCTCTCCAGGTAGGGCTGAAAATGTCCCCTATCTGAAACTCTGGAAGGCTACTGCTGGTCAGTCACTGTGGACAATACTGGGCCAGACAGACTTTGAATGAGGCAGTTTCCTAGGCTGCAACATCTTCCTCCCAAGAATTTTCATAGTGTGTACAAAAGGGACATACATTTTGCCTCCATAGAGAAAGAAGTAAAGTGACAAAATCATCTTGGCTACTCAAAATAATGGTTAGCTACCAAGCCCAGTGAAAATGTGTGAACCCTTGCAAGAAGCTGAATTATTTTATCTGTGTATCACAGCTGTGCAAGCTGGAGCTGATGCGAGTTGTAGTCCAAAATGTCTGGAGGGAACCAGGTTGAGGAAGGCTGGCATAACACATTTGCACTTATTTGCCTACTTATAAAATCTCTTCTTCTTGGAAGAGGCAAAAGGCAGGACAATAAGGCCAACACTCTAATCTCCAGAAACCCACCACCCCTTCTGGCTTCTCAGATATTTGAGGTTAACAAGGAAGAAAAAACAGTATCAGGCAATGTACCTTGATGGCAAACTGTATGCAGGTCTTCTCATCCGGTTGGTAAGAAACACATAGCATCACTAGTCCCAATAAGGCCACCACGCAGACCTAAAAAAGGGAAAGCTAGACTGTAATTACATTTTAAGAACTGGGGGTGGGAATATGATAGGCAGTATTACAGTGTTGCACTATCGTCTCCCTGACCATAATGGCTAGGGTGATCTTGAGATAGAGAATGAAATCAAGGAGGCACCAAAAAAGGAAAACGCTGCAATAAAAGTGACACATGCATGTTCCACTTATGACAAAGAAGTATCCTAGAACAGTTAGGGGTGGCAGTCTTGGCCTTGGTGCAAGATGCTGAACAGTTGGGATCAGTGACCAGAGTGCTATCAAATTCAACATATAACTAAGTAGACGATTGCCAAGAAAATCCAACACATTTAACTTCAAATGAGGAAATTGCCAAAAAAAAAAAAGCTGAAAAGTAAAGAGGGCCACATCTCTTCAAAAAGTTTGGCAGTTGTTCAAAACCCAATAACAGAAACTCATCAGGAAACTCATCACCAGGGCCAAGAGGATGCCAGCATGGTTAATGAGCAGTGTCAAAGAAGTTATGCTTTCCATATTATACAGGTCCATTAATCTCAGTGGTTCTGCTCTGAGTATGACTTAGCAGGATACAACCCCTCATCTATATTCATCCTTGACAGAGTTGCCAAGGGAAGTAACACCATTGAAACATGGTCCTGCAGGGGTTCTCCTCAAATCTGCACAGTGCTTCTCAGGTTTAATCCTGTGTGTCCTTGTTCTTTACCATCTACATGAAGCCTTTAATTCAATTAACATGATCTGCCTAACGCTCATATCTTAGTGATATCATATACAACTATAGCCAAATGGTATATAAACCTCAGGTACAGAAGCACCTGAAGAGCTGAGCAACGTATGAACCAGGTTGAAAACGCTCTGGGCTGCATTACACAGGGCTCTGTGGCACCACGGTCCTATACACAGAGGAGCCTAGGAGTCAGCCATGAGTAGGTGCACCTGTCCACCCTATTCACAATTCATGTGACATGGAGTCCACATTTGCACAGGCCCATCCACATAATCCATCCAGAAACTGGCAAGGTCGTAACCAACTACTGATTAATTTAACTGACAGAAATATTTAAAATCAGCCATGCCTTCAGCAGTTTCCAAGATGTCTTACGATCTTGGAACAATAAAGGGATACCTGAAAATTGCATCTCTGCCCTATTCCACTCATGGATTCTTCTTGCCAGTTGACAGGCACCATTGGATACCACTCAGTAAATATAAAGAAAATACAATAAAAAATAGCCTACAAAACAGCAGCAAAATATGAACCATAAAGCAGTCATTCCCCTCCATCAGCAGGGGAGACCCTCTGGTGCCACTGCTGAGTGCTGATGCCCATGGCCCATGACCGGGCCTTCTGGAATACCCTCCCACAGTGGCTTGGCAGGGGGCTGGACTCGATGGCCCTTGTGGTCCTCAGGAGTGTCAGGCTCACATGCTGTGCATTCTATAATTTTCACCTGCTTGCAAACCAGGGTTTGACTCTGGTTTGCAGGCAAATGGTTTGCCCTTTCAGTCACAAACAAGGCTTAGAAGAGTGGAAAGTGGAAAGTTGCAGGCAAGCCCTCTTGGAAATAGCAAATATGGTTTAGTATTATATGTGAATGAGCCCTAAATGATAGAGAGAAGTTTCCAGACACACTATTCTTGCCCCTGATATAGAGCAGGGGGGGCAGGCATATTTTTTGGGGGAAGGTGGAGGACCATGCCAACATACACCTGCCTAGACACACCTTTACCACCCAAAGGCTTTGTCGTCGCTCCTAGTCCACAAGTTTTTTTAAAAAAATTTTTTTACTCTTTCCTTTTCACTGTTCAATTCCATGTCAAAAATCCAAAATTCTGCAATACCCATATTTTGCCAGCAAGGAAGAAATGTGTTCAAATTGCTTCATTTATTCTGACATCAATCTTTTTTTAAAAAATTAATAGCAGTACCCTCAGTTCTGTCCCCTCGCCCTCACAGTCCTATTTATGACCTTGAAAGCATAAAAAGAAAAGACAGTTAAACCATAAATTATCCCATATTTTATTCTCAAATTTTTGAATCCTATTACAGAAAGTCAAGATTTTTTAAAATGAGTAATGAATCCCAGTTCCAGTTTTTGCGTGGCTCTTGTTGCTTCACTGGCTGAATTCCCCTTTATTCATACTAATGGACTAAAGCACTTGATTTTCAGCATGGAGCAGTATGACAGTTTTGCTACTAATAAAGCAAAGATCCCTTCAATAAATCAGGCTCTATTTAGCACATTAGAATTCTCCCTTCACTTTTCTGTCATAGCATGTTAGCAGCAGTCAGGAAGACAAAGTCACCCCTGAGGTAATCCCAACAGGGATGAGCTGAGCCTATTATGTGCAGCTAATTTTGCAGGAAAAAAGTATTGGTTTCAAAGTTCTTCTATGGTTGGCCAAGTGGAATGCTAATCAAATACTGGTGTGTAGGGTGGGGGTGCTGCAGCGAGGGGAGGGGGCAGAGCGCACTTGAGGGGGATGTTGCTAAAACAAGCATGCTGATATTTTAACCATGCTGCCTCTGTGTTCTGCTTCACTGCCAAGAAAGGAACCATTGCTCATTTCTGCCTTAATAAGCGGACGCCAGAGAGGAGCACAATCTGCTCTAGAGTCAGACATATGATATCTTAATTTTCCCCTTTGTAATGCTGCTTGTTTGGTCTTTTTGGTTTAAAAGTCAGTTAGCAAAATTAAGCAGGGTGCTTTCAGATACAAAGTATTTTCAGAATTTTGTTCCTTTATGCTGAAATCACAGATATGTCTGGAATCTAGTATGTCACTATCACAACATATACACATTTAACTTCTAGTTGCTTGGGGGATGGGGCTAAAACTAATTTTAGTACACATATGCACCATAATGTAGTAGTAGTAGTAGTAGTAGTAGTAGTAGTAGTATGCACCCAAATTTCCCCAAGACAAAAACAGGACCAGGCTTTACCAAGGGCAGGAGGGACACAGGTGGCGCTGTGGGTTAAACCACAGAGCCTAGGACTTGCCAGTCAGAAGGTTGGCGGTTCAAATCCCTGCGATGGGGTGAGCTCCCGTTGCTCGGTCCCAGCTCCTGCCCACCTAGCAGTTCGAAAGCACGTCAAAGTGCAAGTAGATAAATAGATACCACTCCGGCAGGAAGGTAAACGGCGTTTCCGTGTGCTGCTCTGGTTTGCCAGAAGTGGCTTAGTCATGGTGGCCACATGACCCAGAAGCTGTACGCCGGCTCTCTTGGTCAATAAAGCGAGATGAGCGCCGCAAACCCAGAGTCGGTCACGACTGGACCTAATGGTCAGGGGTCCCTTTACCTTTACCTTACCAAGGACAGGCATTAGAAAACACAGACAGCTAGAGGTGACAAGAGGCATGGAGGAGAACAGAGAGAGAGAGAGAGAGAGAGAGGTCAAGATTGTCAGAAAGGTTTGAAGATGTGGTCTTGGGTATATTCCCAATTAAATTAAATTGCTAAATGGCAGTACATTTCCAAAACTTTAGTCTTATCCAGCCAAAAGGCACAGCTAGGGGAGCATGGCTTGGGCACCGAGTCTCAACTGAAAGTTGCCCAATACCCAGTCCTGGTCCACATTTTGAGGAAAAAACTGGCTTAGAGGTTTGCCTGTCCATTTTGTTTCATAACTTTTCTTCTAGGAGAGCTAGATTCTCATTCTCTCTCTCTCTCTCTCTCTCTCTCTCTCTCTCTCTCTCTCTCTGAAAGCTCAGCACCTGGACAGCCCCTTGCATGCATTTGCACCATTATAATCCAGCCCTTTCTCATTTCTATTTCTCATTATACTCTACCTCACAGGCTTAGAACAATGAACATTTCGTACAAAGATTACCATAATAAAGGACAAAAGTGGTAAGGACCTAACAGAAGCAGAAGACATCAAGAAGAGGTGGCAAGAATACAGAGAGGAATTATACCAGAAAGATATGGATGTCTCGTACACCCCAAGTAGTGTGGTTGCTGACCTTGAGCCAGACATCCTGGAGAGTGAAGTCCAATGGGCCTTAGAAAGCACTGCTAATAACAAGGCCAGTGGAAGTGATGGTATTCCAGCTGAACTATTTAAAATTTTAAAAGATGATACTACTATCAAGGTGCTCAGTGAACTAAAATGGATGGGAATGGGCGAATTCAGTTCGGATGACTATCATATCTACTACTGTGGGCAAGAAAACCGTAAAAGAAATGGAGTGGCCCTCATAGTCAACAAAAGAGTGACGATTTTAAATGTCTATATTGCATCAGCAGCATTCACAATTGGCACAAATTGAGGAGAGGGGCTGAGGCATTTTCAGCATCATTTATAGGAAACAATATAAGAGCACAAGAGCCCTGTTAGAACAGATCACTGTCCCATCATAGAATCACAAAATTGTAGAGTTGGAAGGGACTCAGAGGGTCATCTAGTCCAACCCCTTGCAACACAGGAATGTCAGTTAAATCATACATGACCTCTGCTTAAAAACCTCAAAGGAAGGAGAGCACCCTGTTTTCAAAGTAGATCATGAAGGCAACAGAGCTCTTCCTACACTTTACAGACCATGGTTGCATCTAGCTCTGCACTTTACACTGACTAGCAGAAGCTGACTAGGGTTTTGGATAAGGTTATTCCCCCACCCCACCCCACCAGGACCAGGAGATGTGAGGAAATGAACCTGGGACTTTCAGAAGCAAAGTACATATTCTGCAACTGAGTTACATCCTAGTCATAGAGATGGCACTGATTCAGTGTCCTTGCATTCACATAGTCTCACATGGTGGATGGAGGGCTGAACATGGACAAGGCTGAAATATGCACTCAGTCAGATTTGCCCTGTGATCTTGGGCAATCACAATTCCTCAGTTGAATCTGTTTCACAGAACTATTGCAAAGATGAGAAAGGGCAACTCAATCTACTTTGCATGGTTGCAGACTAAAATGTGGTATAGGAAGGAAGGAAGGGAAAGAGATGTGTGCAACTAAGTTTTACTCAAGGGTAGATCTATTGAAATCAATGGCCTTAACCATGTTCATGGGTGTAATCTGAAAACAACTTAACTGCATATCGCTGTGAGAGAGGCTGCATTGTGTCACCTTTTGCTCCTTGGAGGAAGGATCAGATTAAAAACATATACAGTGGTGCCCCGCAAGACGAATGCCTCGCAAGACGGAAAACTCGCTAGACGAAAGAGTTTTCCGTTTTGGAGGTGCTTCGCAAAACGAATCTCCTATGGGCTTGCTTCGCAAGACGAAAATGTCTTGCGAGTTCCTGCGGGGTTTTTTTCCTCCCCCCTCCTTTTCTAAGCCACTAAGCCGCTTATCAGCTGATCCGATAAGCTGATAAGCCGCTAAAAGCCGCTAAAAGCCGCTAATAGCGCTAATCCGCTAATGGGCTTGCTTCGCAAGACAAAAAAACCGCTAGACGAAGAGAATCACAGAACGGATTCTTTTCGTCTTGCGAGGCACCACTGTACAGTGGTACCTCGGGTTACATACGCTTCAGGTTACAGACTCCGCTAACCCAGAAATAGTACCTTGGGTTAAGAACTTTGCTTCAGGATGATAAGAGAAATCGCGCAACTGCAGCGGGAGGCCCCATTAGCTAAAGTGGTACCTCAGGTTAAGAACGGACCTCTGGAACGAATTAAGTACGTAACCAGAGGTATCACTGTACAACATGCCATTCTCCAACATAGCCAAGAATCAGGAAAAATTGGTAACATTGTACTGTTATGCAAACAGGATACGGCTGGGTTATCAGCTTCTCCCACTGAATTTCTGGCACTTGAAAAGGAGTGCTGGGACGAACAGGGCCACATTCAGGGCTCACTCCAATGTTGCCCAAGTTTATGCCCTTTATCTTTTCATTCAGGCTTCCTGAGGGCCTAAGTGAGGCAACACCCTCCAAAATGGATGCAAGGGTGTGGATGGCACAAGCAGGGGGGCAAGCTGGAGGAAAGACGGGCACTCCACCCCACCCGCTGTTGCCCCACCATGGCAAACTTGGTGGGCCTTCAGCTAATATAAATAGTAAACTCAGTAGTATATGGCACATGGAGAATCCATTGAATTTTAAAACAATGTGAGTGTGGTGGGCCCTGATGATCTATTTGTAAAATTCAGAATCATCAGCCTCCAGAATCTGGCAGGAACTCACTTGGAACGAGCACTGAACAAAACATTAAAAAATGCATCATACAGCAAAGTAGCTCAAGAGACAAGGCTTCACATGGCCTAATTCCCCCCTCTCTATTTCATTAACAACAAATCAGCTCTGAAACACAACCCATGACTGGAATGAGCGCGCACGCCTTGGCTGGGTTCGCGCTGTCTGTCCCCGCGGACCACGTGTTTTACATGATCACAAATAGCCTTGTCAGTCTGCTACAAGGTATGGCAAGGCAGCGTGTCGCTGGGCGAGTCCGAATTTCCGGGACTGGCGCATATCCCCGTCCTTCCCCCTCCCCCTAAACTCGCTTATTTGCATTTCAAATTTAACACTTCGGCTCGGCAAGAGCCAAAGTGCCCTCGGCTGTGGCAAAGGAGGCTTGGGCGAAGCGCAAAACAGATCAGACAGTTCTTTAGAAAAGTCCAACAACTCATCGCAGCGTGGAAGCAACAGGAGCATTCATTCCCTTCTCCTCTGTCATTTCGGATCAAAACGTTAATTCTCGTCCCTTGCCTCTCATTCCCTTTCCCTTGGCAAGGGTACAGGCGTGCATGTGCCAGAACCACATCTAACCCCCACCTTTCAGCCATGGAGCAATCCTTGCACTGCAATCCAAATCTAGAAGTCTGCTAAACGATGCACGCAGCAAATCTAAGGGTGTTACTTCCCCGTCTTCCCAGCTTCCTATGGTGTTTGCTCTAAAGTAACACGTTCTTTCCACTTCCTTTCTTGCATGTAAAATGGATACAAACAACCACTGCAGGGCAGCTGTTGTTGTTAAAGGTTAGCTGAGCTCCAGCCCGAGCCGCGTCTCGAGGGCCGCGCGGGCAGCAGGTTAGTCGGGGCGTTAGGGCGCGCGCGCGGGCCGAGGCGCTCCGCGGGGAGAAACAGGCGGCGATGCTTACGAGGAGGCCCGCCCAGTACGGCGTGTCTCTGACCAGCAGGGACGAGCTGACGCCGGCCATGAGGAAGCCCAGCACCGCCACCGCGGCGCCCAGAGCCAGCTGCCCCAGGGCCGCCAGCAGCGGGAAGCGGCAGCCGCAGCACGGGCGCGGGTCCCCCCCGCGGCTCTCCTTCGCCGGCCGGGCCGCTCCTGCGCGCTCGCCGCCTCCCTCCGGCCCGGCCGCCGTCTCTTCTCTGCCCATGCTGCTCAGCTGCTGCCGGGAGGACTCCAAAGAACCAGGCCGCGCCTCTCCTTCGGGGCTGCCGGCCGACTCGTCTCTGGCATTTGACTCGCGGAGGCTGCACAAATATGGAAAACATTGGGAGCTTCCAGGCGCCACATATAGCCCGGAGGCGAGGGGGGATCCGAGGGGGTAGCGGACTGCCAACCGCCCGCGCCAGCCGGCCGATCCAGCGCCGGCTCTGCCGTCCCCGAGGGAGCTTTGCACGTGAGAATGGAGGCGACTTCCTGCTAGGAATTGTTCTGGGATGACAATTACCGCATACGTTGTAGAGTATGAACGGGAAAAGGAGGGTGAGATTTGGAAAGAGCAAGGGTCAAAGTACTGCATGTATTTTTATATTTTTAGTTTGTTCTTTTATGCTGTGAAGCGCCCTGAGATCTTTGGATTAAGGATTAAGAGCAGTATACAAATTTAATTAATAATAATAAAATAAAATGTGTTTTATGAAATACTAAAATTTGAGAAAGAGGAAGCTGTAATGCCTTTTTAAAGTTTCATTGTAATTTAGTAGCAATATTAACATGGTATTTCTAAAATAATTACGGCACAGATGTTTGGGTTGTCCCATTGCCTGCCCCCAACCCTAATGCAAACATTTAAACGAGGGAGAGCTTTGACCTGTATGTCCAGGAAAGCTCTTTCTTATCCAAGCTCTGTGGGTGTTGTGGGAATAGATGCTCCACATGCACATTTTTTGAAACATCTGCACAATGTCCCTGGCATCAACGGGCCGGCCTGTGTCCCCTCCCCCATTAAAGAAACAACAGCTGTTGCATAGGACTCATTAACACCCTGCATGTTAGACTATTCAGGAACATTAATTCATTTCAAATATGTATTTATTTACTTGACCTTGCCCATCACTGGACAAAGAAGGTGGACATAATAAACTGTATTAGAACAGTAGGGTGGCCTCTTTGGCAAATGTGCTACAAGTCAAGCTCAGAGCACAAAAGGAGTACAGTAGTTATGTCTGCTGTGGAAGGGACCAGACAAACTGCATAGCACTGAATACTCAGCATGTTAGTGACACCACGTAATGCATACGGAGTTGAGAGGGGAAAGAAATCCCAAGAACACTTTACTGAGGAAACTGAACAGAAAATGTATAATCTGAGGAGAAAAGGAACAGAGGGGCTTTGTCCTTATTTCAGGCCTTGTACATAGCAGGGAGACATTTAACTAAACAGAGAGAGAGAAAACTTCTGAAGACCTACAAAAGCAATCAGGACAGGTGCTACTTCTGCAAACATCATTCCACTCTGCCTGGTTGCTAAGCAACACAATCCACCCCCTCCATTTGACTTCAACACTGACATAGTTAACCCTTTAGTTGCACATGGAATGATCTCTGCTGTTGCACTTCCAATGCAGGAATGCTGCCACAGGTAGATCCACATGGCAGTGTACCATGAAGAATGGGTTTTTAAATATTCTGAATAAATACAATTGTTTGAGCTTTTACAATAATTATGCAGCCTATGTGAGAGGCCAAAGTCATGGTCTTCACGTGTTGGCATCTGCAAAGGGGATCTTCATACATGCTGAAATTGCAACAAGTCTTTCCTTTGACATATTGTGAGAAACCATGCTATTTCCAGCTCTTGATGCTGCTTAACTACAATGAAGGATACCTTTGGTATTAATAAATTACTGTGTCAATTTGTTTTATGGCTTAAGCAATATCCTCTTCAGTCATTTATATTTCATATGTGTCAGAGCTGCTTCCAGATCCTAGCTCACAGAGGATCACGCTAGCCAGCGTTCACTTTATAAAAGTCTTTATTGAGTTACA